>NW_026136705.1:24012151-24284651 GCF_905237075.1 Dicentrarchus labrax | reverse complement strand
GGAAAGATTCTGACAGAATGGCCCGGTTGGTCGGCTTACAGGATGAGAACAACAGACACGTTGTCATGGTAACACTTCATTAAGCAATATGCTAAGTAGGGTTTAAGGTGATGTCATGTGGGATGGAAGTTAGCAATGGGAAAGATTCCCTTATTTACTACTTGGGAGATGGCTGTATAAAAAAAAGAAGGATTACAGAATTGGTATTGCAAGGATAAAAAAAAGAAAAGCGTCTGAGCATGGTACAAACAGAAATATATATTAAAATTAATTTTTAATTCGCTTGAGCACTGGACTTTGGCTGACGTGAGCCATGCTGCATTTCAATATTATTCAAGACGAAGTCGGATGTATTGGAACTTTCACAAAAATGTGAATTTGGATATTGATGTTGAGGGGTACCAATGCAGCATAACCATTGTTTAATCAGACTTATACTATAATAATTTGCTAAGCTGCCTTACATCTGTAATTGTGTTTAGCATTCTTTTAAAATGCTGTTTCATGTTCATTTCAACAATTTTACAAGAGTGTAACCATGTGACAGCTACTGTGAAAACATGGCTGACTTTTCACTATCTCATCACTTAATTTCTAAAATGACCAACAAATCAAACTCACCCCCGACACTACAGACACACGTCAGTGCGACAGTTACCTTTGTGTCTGTCTCTGAATGACTCTGCTGTCTTCAGAGCATTCAGGCTTTCATACGTCTTTTTTGTCGCCAACCAAAATCTGTTTTTTTTCACTCATTTCTGCTAACATACGGAGTTACATTGCTCGGTCGTGGGAACAGAAAATCACTTTACATTTTCAGCAGTAGCAATGACATTTTGCAGGGAAAATCCCAAAACTAGGTAAGCAGCATCAGCGTTGAGTGCCCTCAGAATGCATGTGTGAAGAGGTTTACACGACACTGAAATCAGTCTGAACCTTGAATGTAAAGAATCAGCCAACAAACGTCAACAAATATCTACACAAGTCTTCACACATTTTGCACTGCCTCAGAAAGACAATAAAACGGAAAAAAAGAGTGTGAATTATTGCACACAAATCACACTCATCTACAGTGTATGTACAGACACATGCGCACACATATTCTGCTTCTCGACAGATTCTGCACATATGGATGCAAACACACACACACACATCTGTGCCGGGCCGCTGCAACCCTTCAAAAGTAGCTGTGGCTCCGTTTCACGTGCTGAGGTTGATGTAGCCATTTTGCTGTAACATTATAGCCGCAAAATAGTCCATTTATGTTTCCTCTCTTCCTCGGGGTAATTAGCTGGCCTTGAAGTGGCTTTAGCTGCGCCTTCCTTTTTTTACACACACTCAGGGAGGCTGACTGAGAGCACTCATTTAACCCATAATTATCAACCCCTCTGTATTTAAAAAAAATCCCCCCATCCTCACCCCACCACACACATACACTCACACAACTTACACATAATTACCTTAACTGAGACAGACAAGTGTGTACATGCATGTGTGGGACACACACACTCGCAGAAGATTGTATAACACTTACAGCATCTTTGAAACGGAAACACGCAGCTTGATATAAAAAGACAGAAGAGTTACACACATGTTCAGGTGCACGCACACACACACATAGAAACACACACAGATGCAATAGAGGGAAAAGTTCACTCACCCTTTAATTTACAGGAGTAGAGTTACCCACCCTTGCAGGCTGACATAAATCCTCAAGGAATAGATTCATAGTACAAATCAATAGTAACTACAGGGTTTTAAACTGTGACCGACTGAACCTGGCTGTATTTATTTCTTTTTATCAGAAAATATGAGCTCTTTCAGAAGTGTGGTGAAAATATAATTGCAGATATTCAGGCAGGGGATATGCTTCACACAATTTCTAAGGTTCTGACACGAACAATATGATTGTCACCCACTTTCTGCAACAACTGGCCAGGTATGCCCACCTGGAAATGGGTGGAGCTCTCTTTCTCTGTGTCCAGTGTTAATAATCCACAAATCTGAATTGTTTTGGACCGCTCATGTCCTGTAGCATTGCATCATTTGATACAAAAAGCAGTCAAGGTACAGCAGTAAGGATGTGCCACTAAGCGACTGTGATGTGAGCTTTTCTGGAGCATCGACGTGCACTGATGCTGCCAAACAGGAGCATGTGTTGTATGGTACTATAGTCATGTTTCTCACCGCATCTCGTCTTAAATCGTGACGTGAATTCTGTTTTCAATGACCAGCATTAACTGGCAAGTGTATCATCCTGTTATTTCTGCTTTAGTGCTTAAAGATACAACACATTTAAGTCATTGCTGCGAACGTGATGTTTTAGTGCTGTGCAATTTGAGTGAGATAGCCTCATTTAAATCCTCTTCACGAACAATACAAGCTACAATTGAAGGGTCACAGTTTACTGTGCATCACTGTACCTACATTAATCATGTAAGTAGCCATACACATGAAGAAACCCACTGCCAAACAGCAACTGCAGCAGCACTGAATAATGAATCCCCTGTTTGTTGATTACATCAAAGATGTAATTACTTCAAAGACATGATTACTTTAAAAATTCCAATTAGATATCAGCACCTCTTTATGTGCGTCACAAATTCGTAAATGTAGCCCTCAGTCTCTCTGTAGTCTAATTTCACTTGAAAGGCCTTTGATTTATCAGCATATTGTTGCTGCCTTTTATCTTCACTCTATTTGAACAGAAATCTGCTGCTGAATACAAGAGTTAATGGGATCTCAGACATCACTTGTTTGTAATGACGGCCCTCCACCTTGACCCTAACACACACACACACACACACACTCACACACACACTTATACGTATGCATTTCACATACACATGCGAAGAAACGCAGTAGCATGCTTATGAGTGCACACACACACGCCCGCGCCTTAATTCAGAGGACCTTATGCTGATAAAACACCTCTAATGTATTCTTTAGTTTTGAGATGACACACTAAGTAGATACGTCTCTTTTTATATTTGAAGCGGAAATTAAAGCGTCCTCTCTTTTGTTCCCCCCCCTCCAGAGTGCTTTTGAGTCTAATGTCTTTAATCTCAAATTTCACGGAGATTGCACATTCAAAACACTCATTCACTCTCTTTCTTTCACAGTCATCCTTGCCCTGGTGTGGCGTAAATAGATAAATAAATAAAGGGGGACACTCGCTGGGAATTAATGGTGGATTCACCTTGCTCTCTGCAATCCTTTCAAGTGACTGCAATCAAACTGCTTTGCAGGAAAGAGCTTTCTCACAAAGAGATCTGAGCAGGACGGCGTCATGTTTTGTCATCAAATGAATTGAGATTGCACTTAATAAACCGTCTGTCAAAGACAAATGAAAACAACCATTTATAAATCATGTTTTAGTTCTGTGATCTGTGAATGAACTTTTTCAACAAATGTGGCCGTTTGAGGAATAAGAAACTGGTGGCTCCTTTAAGGGAATAATTGCTTTAGCTGTGATGCAACTTTGAAAATATTCAGAATTTATGAGCCATAAATAAGACTTTTTTGTAAAACATTATCCGTTTGGAGGGTTCATACTCATAATTCCACTATTTTTGAGCACTGAACTCAAAATGAATATGAAAACTACAATTCTAGTCATAATGACTATTAATAAGAGTACCCCCTTTACAATTTAGATCTTTTAAGTGTTTGTCGCCATAAAAAGGTTTCCAGTTTCTGACATTTTTTTTCCTGGATCATCTTAAATGAAAGTGAAATAAAACACCAACTCAGACAAAATTCTTTCGAAAGAAGTATCCTTTTTCGCTTTGACAGTTTTAATTCTCTTGAGATGTTTTCTAATAAGCACCTGTTCGGTTTCTTTGCAGCCACACTGAGCGCCTGACACCAGCCCTGCTAAACCCACAGAGTGATGCAGTGTACAGTGTGAAATACTCACAGTAAAACTAAAACATATACCAACAAAGTGGAGATTTTGAAAGTTGGAGCTGTCTTCCAAAGTCTGACAGTCAATGCAGTGTGGAGAGCCATCACTCCACTAAAGCACAACATGGATTTCAGGAGCTATTCAGCGGAGAAAACCTATTTCATCAATGCTTATTTCACCCAATGTACTTTTTTTCTTTATCAAAGTAGTGCATGTCAAATGTCACGGTAGTTGTAGGCAGAATTATTTTTTGGTGCCTCTTCAGTGTCCTTTAAAAAAGACACAAATGCACCGCTCTAAATACAATACCGCTTCATCTGGGAGGTCAGAGGACAAGGTCAGCTGCTTGAATGTTGAATAACCACACAGACAGACAGACAGACAGACAGACAGACAGACAGACAGACAGACAGACAGACAGTAAATACACATGGGTGTTTGTGGGTGAACAGGAGGGGAAAAAAAAAAACTCTGAGTTTAAAAGCGCGGTAAAATTCCCCACACCTGCATGCAGAGAGAAAGTGCAAACAAGAGAATGAGTGAAACAAAAGCCAAGATATGCAGAGAGAGAAAGAAAAAAATGTGAGCAAGAAGGGAAATATAAGGTGGCAACTCCTCACATAGAAGACCTGAGAATCTCACAGAGCATTTGATGGAAAAAATTGCCTAAATCGGTAATTGGTATTAGATTCAACCTGATCTGATTTTATTGACTCTCCCAGGAGGCAGGTCAATGTGTGTGTGCCATGAAAAGGCAGAGTTGTGGGAAACACCTGAACAGCGAGAGATTGGGTACAGATCAATTCTGAAACTGTCCTGTATGACTAAGAAAATGATATGATTAATTTAATTCTGAAAAGAAAATGTTTCCGTCTTTCTGAGGATTGTTAGATTATTTGCCAGGCAGCTTCTGCACTCTATACGAGGCAATAAAAATACAGTATGATTTTATTTTGCCTTGGTCGAAAGCGGCATTATGACATTAATATGAACTGCATTTCATAAATAATGATTTTACTTTCACTTTTAAAATGTTTCAGCACATTTACTTCAGAATACACTGACATGGAACAAGTCTCACAATGTACTTCTTCAACTGAAGTACCTTTATGTTTTCTCTTACACTGCTGCACCTTGGAAGTTCCCTTTAAAAACACAATATCACTCAGGAAATAATTTGTAACATCACGAGAGTCTAAAACTTCAACCCTGACTTCTAAACATTACATTCATAAACAACTAGGTTGCATGACTATATACATTTTGTAAGACATGCAATGCTGCTTGGATTACATTTTCTTATACTGATGTACTGAGGAAACATTTATATTGAACGCATCTGCAGACTGTTCACTGCCAATACAAAATGCTCATATAGGAAAAAGTGTTTATGGTTATGTTCAGGCAACTCAAAGCACTTGGTTAAGTTTAGGAAAAGACTGTGGTCTTGGTAAAATATAGAAAAAGCACAAGGCAATAAATGACAGATCGATATTTAACCAAAACCAATAATCTTTCCATAACTGTACTTAAACCAAACACATGGGACGCAGAATGCAAACCCTGTGTCAGATTCCATTAACACATCCACCAGTGCCCCCAGTGCCACCAGGGTGACCTGCTCTGCCGATCATGACCCCCCACAGCCCGTCCCCACCCCAGCAGTCCGTCTTGAGTAGTGAGTAGGTCTCCCAATCTGGAAGTCATTGCCTTCTCAAGAGTCGGGAGCCCAAAATGAGAGCCTCTTAGTTGGAGGTTTGGGCAACATCAAAGCCCAGGCAACCATAACAACGCAGCTATGTTTAAAAAAGGGCCAAACACCCCCCCAACAAGCCCGCCCACTCCCCAATTACACACAGACACAAACACACACAAACACACACACACACACACACACACACACACACACACACACACACACACACACACACACACACACACACAAATACTCATATGCATGCATGAATGCATGTATGCAAGGACACGCCCAGTGCTGTGCATGCAAATACACACACAAACACACACACCACCGTCCACTGCTGCCACACACCACTGGAACATCTGGGCCGAGGCCATGATGAATCAGTAACCACTGTTTGTAACTAACAGACAGAAACCCTTTATGTATGTGTGTGTGTGTGTGTGTGTGTGTGTGTGTGTGTGTGTGTGTGTGTACATATTACTAGCATAGTACACCCAAATATAATGTTCACACACACAACAATGATTCCAGTTTCTACACAGCAACATTAGTTTTTTTTCTGCCAGGGCAGAAACTTGATTCCAAATGTGGGTCAGGAAAGGTGCAACAGCAAAGAGTAAATGTACACCTTTAGGATCATTTAACCACTTCTATTTGTACTAGTTTTACCAGCCAGGATACAGAGGTCACGTGCTGTGTGTCTTTCGGGGGAATTTAAAGGTTTCAGCAATCTCAGGGAAGTTTACATCTACACTTGGCAGATATTTTATAAGCAGACTCAACTATTTTTTAGAGTCAATTTATTCAATAATAAACAGACTAATAGTGAATTCAGCATTTCACCACCAACATTTTGTTCCTGGCAGCACGAAGAAGACTTTGGAACTAAATCTAAATAAACAGCAACAGTTTCTACTATCACTTGTATTGATGTTTATGTAGCATCAGAATTGTAAATGGTAAATTGACTGTACTTGCATAGTGCCTGTCTAGCCTTCCAAATACTCAAAGCGCTTTTACACTACATGCCAAAGTCCATACCCATTCACACATTCATACAGTGATGAGAAACACTCAAAACAAACCGAAACTAATCCATTCACTCACATTCACACACTGATACACAGCATCAGAAACAATTCAGGGTTCACTGAAGGACACCTCAACATGCACCTGGAGGAGCCGGGGATCGAACCTTCAACCTTCTGATAAGTGGATGACCCGCTCTACTGGAGCCACAGCCATCCCATAATTGTAAGGGATGCTATTATTATTGCACAGGTTGTTTGTACACATACGATAATACTGTCTTTAACTGGTGCAAATAATAACAATAGAGTTGCAGCACTGGCAGCAGATGCAGCGATGGTATCAGTAGGAGCTGTTATACATGTGTACTGACCAGACTTGAGATAGAGAGAGAGAGAGAAAAGAGACAGGAAAGAGTGCAGGGAGATTCACTTTTCACACTTGATCTGACATCACAGCTCAGACTCCATGTAGGGAGAAAACCTCCGAGCTCTTTAAGAGAGGCGACACACAGCTGGCTCCAGGGGGACCATGGATGCGACTGCGTGCCGAATCAAATCCAGCCAGCGCTATGGCATTTCGAGATGAGTTATCACTCTCTTAATGAGTGGACGGAGACAGACAAGAAGGCAACTTTCTCTTCCAGACTGCGGTGACGGTTTCACTCTGGAGAAATGACCTCTAATGATTGGTACTAAAGAGAGCTAATTAATGGTGTACTTGTTTATTTCTATCAGAAAGTTCCACAATTAACAACTTGTTTGTGACATTTGGGCAATCATCTGCAACAAAAATATTGACACAGGGAGACGGGAGGAAATGAGGCGACCACAGAGGACATAAATCCTCTTTGAGATACACTTCCTCCAGGGTTTGGTTTACACAAACAATAGATACTACGACTACTTCAGGCCACAGCCATATTTGTCTGTCTTGTGGGAGCCGGTTAGCAGAAGCAGAAAAATATCTAGCGGTTTGATAACGGCATTGTCAAAAAGGCAAAGAGGGCTCGCCGTGGTGAAAAAGGCGTCTATGTTTTGCATTTATTCTCCGGTTGGGATTGTTTCCAGTGTCAAATGTCAAACTTCCACAACTGTGTTTATCTGCCCTGATTTATCTGATGGCTGTGGTTTGGGGTGAAAGTTTTACCCAATCATGAGTGACCTTTTGGTGAATCCTCCTACTGTACTGTATGAGGGACAGAAACACCGGGGCCTCAGAGCATTTGGGTTTTTTTTCTTTTTCTTCTTCTTAAAGAGTGATTGGATCCTGTCTGCAGGTTATGTGGTCTCGTCCTCTGCTCAGATGACTGAGTGTGTCTATCACTCACTCATTGCGAAACCTTTCCCGTGCGGCTGCCGAAGACAGCTTTCACTCACCAGCTCAGCCTAAATACCAGACCATGTGCCTAAATGGGAAATGCCGCCACACATTAAAAAAACCCCAGCAGTGACGCATTTCCTGTGTGCCAGTATCTATTTATTACTCAAATATGGCCACCGGATACCACAATAAAAGACACAGGTCATGATGAAAGAGACATGTACAAGACACAGGAGCTGTGCTGTGTGCCAATTCCAAGCTGTGACAAAATTATGAACCCAGCTGTCCCACAATGCTACCGAAAAAAGAACAACAAATTAAAACTGAAACGATTATTTAATTAATCAGTTAGTAGATAAACAGAAGATTAAACTATAACTGATAACTGAGTGGTTGATTCGTTCATTTTATCAAGGAAGAATGCAAAAATATTTGCTGGTTCCAGGTTCTAAATTGTGAAGATTTTGCAACATTTCTGTGGTTTATATAATTTATATAGATTATCTGTGGGTTTTAGACTGTTGGTTGGACAAAACAAAACCTTGGGCTTGGGCTGAGTGTATGCTCATCACAACAATCTGTCCGTTGGCAAAGAGACAAAACCAGTTCAAAAAAGGATGCCTGCACAAGGGCATATTGCTCCCAAAATCTTTATATAATGCATCTCTTTACATCTACATCTATGTACACATTTTTTGATCTATTAAGCATTAAAATAAAAAATAAATAAATAAAAAGCAATACAAAATTTGCTATTAGAAAATAGACATATCAGTCAATGTATGTATTCTGTAACAGTATATATATAATATTTATGTGTATCTCTCATTTTTCTCACTTTTTTGTGTGTTTGTGGCGATCGGGGCGTTGATCGAGGCGGTCATACATGGCTGACTCTACATGTATGCCAACTGTTGTTGAGTCAAGTTTTGGGGAAGCAGACAACTCAATCAGCTTACATGCTTTCTGCCCTCTGGGCCACCGGTTCACTTCACGTGCACGGTGCTTTCTGTCTGATCTCCCGCTTTGATGTTTGTATCAAAATAATCTCTTCCCTGGGCATTTGTGTGTTATGGGAGCATTGAAGGCCATGCAAAAGAAATACCCGGGGGGCACAGTGCGCTGAATGGCCTTAACATCCCCAAACCCAAACAGGAATATTTTTTGGATATGCCTTTTTTTTTTTTTTTTTTTGCAAACACACACACACTCTATTTTTGCAAAAACATGGTTTTACTTTTATAATTTAAGTAACTTTTTAAAGAATAAACTTTAGGGGGAAAAAAAACTAAAAGACTGACACAAACTGTAACTGTAATTACCAATTCTTCCCATGCTGCATCACTTCTAAAAGAAACACAAAAATAGAAATTGTTAAATTGGCACATTCAGTGGAAAAAACCTTAAAAACTAAAGCGGGTCATAAGGTCAGTGAATTTCCACGCTGTTTTCAAGGACGCTGGAAAGCCAATGCGTGTAAGCCGCTGTGGCGTAAACTTTAATCAGCGTGTTGACCTCTCACTCTGTGTGTCATACAGCTGTGTTGAGAAACTACAACAAAGTCATTGTCCGTTCCCTCTTCAACACTTACGCTCATGGAGGTTAATGGCTTGTAACAGTTGTGGAATCAAATGACTGTGAAAACCATCTTCATTCGATTACCCTGCTTCACTTGTGTCGATGACACGGCTGAGGCTGATCTTTAATATGGAAAAATTCTATATTCTGCTGATTATTGTCTCGATTCATTGATTTTTTTGAAAAATGGCTACCATAATTTCATCATCAAAGCTTGTTTTATTTGACAAGTCATCCAAAACCACTAATAAATGAATCATTGCAGTGACTTTGTAGGACAATATTTAATGAGACAAAACATAATGAGCCTGTATATTCAAAGTGTCAAATGCTCTTATCTATTTATTTTCAGGCTCACCCAGATCAGTGATATTTTCTTCCAGTTTCCACAACTTCAGGGAGGCTGCCGTAACTGGGAAGAATTTATATTTGTGTTGTCTTCGGGTGAAGGGAGTAATAAAGCTCTGGAAAAATTACAATTTCCTAGAGCCTAACGTGATCTTCAGATGTCTTATGTTGTCTGACAAATAGTCCAAAACCCTACGGTATTCTATATATAATGATAAAAACATAGAAATGCAGCAAATCCTCGAGTTTAAGAGGCAGAAATCTGAGAATGTTTGAAAGTTTTACTTGGAAAATTACTAAAATGACTAATAATCAAAGCAGTTGCCAATTATTTTTCTGTCCATCAGCTAATCTACGAATCATTTCAGCTCTACTTATCATTTCTCTTCAAAATTCATCAACACTACAAGACAATTTAGGGGGAAAGGAGGAGGAAAAACCAGGAACATCAAACCTAAACCCAGTCCGAAGACACAAACAGACACACTGTCTGGAAGAGGCGAGTCATCAGCTGACATCAGGGAAACCAGAGCCCTAAGGCCGCCATCCAATTAGTTAATTCCTTTCATCGTCTCTCACAGCGGTCCAACTCAGGACCGTTTTAAAAACCATCCTTCACCAAAGATTAGGGTGATTGCAACAAAAACTTCTGAGAACCGTGATTTATCATCAGTGATGACCAGTGTCCACACTGCAGGCCGACACAGAACACTTAAAGGGTTGACTCAGAAGTCTTAATGCAAAGTACCCAAAGTGGCGACCTTTGACCCTCACAAAACTTCAAACTGGAAGACCAGAATTAATGACAATAACTGTAGTGTTTTGATTCATTTTTTAAATAGAACTGACAGTTCTTGACCCGCGCCTCAAATTTTTTACTCAACCATCTTTCATTCATTCTTCACAAAATTGCCAGTTTCTGTACACTGCAACAGTCCTTCAGAACATTCATACATGGCACAAAAGAAAAGTTTCACCTTAAACAATCATTTTTAGAGTGAAAAGGTTGATAACATTTTTTATTTTCCTTAAAGCTTTAAAAAAGGTTTCAGAGATTCAAGGCCTCTGTAGACCAAGCAGAGAACAGCCTCCACCATCAATGTACAATTGATTCACTAATATATTTCTGAATCAAATGTTCTTGATGTCCCAACTGTCAAGGCTGCAAACTGAATCAGTTTTTGCTTTGATGAAAAGTACTTATCCCACCAATAAAGCACATATGAATTAAAGTCGATGAAGAAAGGGAATAGAAGATGTAGAAGAGAGATGGATGAGGGATGTCTTTATATTGCTTGTTTTGTTTGACAAACAGTTCAAAATCCCAAAAGGTATTGAATTCATCATCATGGAAGACAAAGAAAACCAGCAAAATATTCACATTTGAAAAACAGAAAGGAAGCTGGAACTGGTGGAATTTGTCCATTCATCGATAACGGATTATCTGTTGATTCATTTTCTGTTGATGGACTAATTTGTTTCAGCTCCAGACTCGGGACAAGGAGACCAGCAGAGAAGAAGAGATAGACGGATGTGTAGAAAAAGGAGTAGATAGAGGAAAGGACAGAATGATGGATGGATGGATGGATGGAGGGATGGATGCTGCTCTGTCTCCTTCTCTCTCTCTCCTTTCATGTCCTAATTTATTCTGTCTGATTAATTCCTTTTACCCCAGCGGCTGGAGCGATTCCTCTGGATGTGCAGTGTGCCCCACCTCCCAGCAGCCCCTGCTCTTCCTCTCTCTCTCTCTCTCTCTCTCTATCTCTATCTCTCACACACTGCTGTACCTCTCTACCTCTCTCAGCCCACCTGCTGGGCTGGTCCCTTCTCTACACGATGTGCAGGCGAGAGGAAACAGAGCAGGCATGCCGTAACCGTGGTAACTATAAACCCCCTCCAAGCTCCCCCCACTCCACCTCAACCGCAGGCCGCAAAAAGTCCCGGCTCTAGATCTAAGATCTGTTGCTTCACTTACTGTTGTTTCTGTGGACAGAACACAAACAATGCAAAAGAGCCACCTGGATGCAGATTTTAGTCATTAAACAGTCACTCAAAACGTGTCCGTTCTGGGCTACTGTAGGAACATGGCGGTTCAACATGGCGGCCTCTGTAAAAGAGGACCTGCTTCCTCTGTAGATAAAAACAGCTCATTCTAAGGCAACAAACACACAATTCTTATTTTCAGGTGATTATACACTAATTAAAACTGACTTTCACAAGCATTCACATGCATTTGTCACTGTTTTCTTGTGCTTTATAGACCTCATTCAAATTCAAACCATAAAAAAAATCAAACACAATCTAACCATAACTGACTGGACCAGAGGGCAAGAGGTTAAACGTGTTAATTAAACACAGTACACGGATCATCTGTGACCAAACAGACAGTATGTCTACAATGAACCAGAATGGTACGCTGCATACACTCAACCAAAAGAAACCGGTTTCACAGTTAAATCTGAAGAATTTTAAAGTATACATGCTTCTGTGAGTCAGTCAAAATGTTTGAAAGGCTCAAAAAAATAAATTGAATGTTACAAGACTCCTTTCAGAAGGGTTTCAGCCAGAGAACTTCAGATGGACTTGAAAACTATACTCTGGAGTTTCGTCCAAACACCTGGAAAAACAGCTCTAGTTTTTCTCTCGACTCTCATTTATGGTTATAAGTGGTTGTTACCACAAGTGGCTTGGCTTGGTCTCAGGGGGGATAAGATGCTTTTCTGTATGATGGATAACGCCTGCAGTCAGTTACTGTTACGCAGCTGCATCAGTGTCCTTGTGCAAAACACATAGGCCTTGAGGTAAAAAAACAACACAAAAAAAAACCCTCTTCTTGTAAGAAGCATATCCTAATACACTCCCTTTAGCTTCAGCAGGATGTTCTCTCAATGATTTTAAAGTGATGACAGACTGTAACTATGTACTGTCTGACTGCTGGAACATTTTATTGTGATTCAATACAATTCATAAAAAAGCAGATCTAATTTTTTCATGAGAAAACCTGTTAAATTTTAGGGTTTAAGTACATTTCACCCACAAAGCAAAGTGACTTTCACTTGAAACATTTATGATCACATAATTCCCTCCCTGTTTTATCATCCCTGCCCTTCCCTGGTGTGTTTTCTATCAAAACAAGGCAGAAATGCCACGACACAGTTTTAATCTTTCAGTTGAATGCTGGAAAACCCTGTGTATTGAGTCCAAGCCATGATGGTAGAACATATTCCTTTTTTCCCCTCTCTCTCGCTCTCTATCTCCCTCTGTACAATGCAGAGAGATGCACTTCATGTGTTTGGCAAACATCCTCGCTGTAGTTTGACTGGCTTGAATTATAGATAGGAGACGTGAGCCACCCGCTGCTTGTTTGTTTGTTCGAGACTTTGAGTAAGCAGAGGGAACGCAAGAGGAACGAGAGAGCGAGATGAAATGGGACGGAGAGTGCAGAGGGAGATCGAGGGGAGGATTAATGAAAAAGAGAGGAAGAAAGGGATAAAGAGAGAGAGAGAGAGAGAGAGAGAGAGAGAGAGAGAGAGAGAGAGAGAGAGAGCAAGTGCATGGGAGACAAGAAAGGCAGAAAAAGATGAAAAAGGGATAGAGGAAAAGATGAACAGAACAAGACCAAAAACAGAAAGGGGACTGAATCCAGGAGAGCTTGTAGAGAACATCATTAACACTGGGAATACTGGGAGCTTTGACATTGAGCAGATGTCAGCGTGCATTAAAACGACTGCATTGATCCTGAATCACTGTTTGGTGGAATATCTGTTTGTTATCAGATCAAAAGAGTGTGATTTTTAAGATGTTTCTCAGGGTGGTGCAGTAACATTCTGAAAATGTTTTGAGGTTGATTTGGAACTTTGCCTCCTAGATAGAACTATCAATCATGTGCTCACTGTGGGGAAGCTAATCACATACAAACAATAAAGAAGAAACGTTTAAGAGAGATAAAAAGAAAATCAGGAATCAGCACTAATAGAAACAAAAAAAGAAATAGGCGACCGAGTGACACACACACACACACACACACACACACACACACACACACTGCCATCACGGTGGCAGAAAGCAGCCTTGTTAAAAAAGTCGCCATGCCCGCAGCCATAATTGTTTGTTACCGAGCGTTGCCTTACATCACTGACCGCCTGTCCCTGCACTGCACCTCAGCGGCGGTTCTTCTGAATCCAAGGGGGAACCCTCCTTTGCCCATCCAGATCACATTACACAGGACTCAGGGCTCTGATGTGGCTTCAGATAGAGAGCGTACAAACCCCGGCCCATAACCACACAGACCAGCACAGACCAGCTCAGCGCAGGCCCCGTCCTGCGGTCTCCTTGCTATGAAAGAATATTTTTGAATGCCTTATACATTCCCTAACTATACCCCCCCCGCCTCCCTCCCCTACATGCTGCTCTCATTTAGATGGGGTTTCTACGGGGGGTGCAAAGTATGCCAGTGGTTGTGACAAGTTTTTCTGAAGGGATGCACGCAGCATTTCATTGGGTTCCACTGGGTTCCACTTCTGCACAGACAGTTCTGCTGTGTTCTGGTGGGAGCTCGGAAGAGAATAACTAATCAATGTCAGAGCCGAGGGTGGTGAGCAGATTTTTAGTTTTGTTTCTTGGAGGCAAAATCAAGATCCTGGTGTAGACTCACAGTGTTTTTTTCATGATTAAACTGCAGATTATTTTCTCAATTAATCGATTCAACGTATAAAATGTAGGAAAATAGCTAAAAGAATCTTGGTTATAATTTCCCTCAGCCCAAAGTGATGTATTCAAATTCCTTGTTTATTCAACCATCAGTTTAAAACCCAAAGACATTTAGTTTACATCTCTATATAAAAAGGAAAGCGTCAAAGAATATTTGTTGGCATTTTTGGTTTAAAAACTGATAATCGACTAACTATGACAGACCTCAAGAAATATTGCAGTTAAGAAATGAGCTCTGTTATGTAAAAACAAAAAAGCCCTTTGTTATCAGAAATATTAATCACATTAATCAAAGAAAACTTTAAAGCTTGCTGCAATATGTGGTGTTAGTGAGCGTATTGTGCAATTTTCACTGCAAACATTTTGTCCTGTGAAAGCAAGAGAAGCACAGGTGCAACCGATAACATTAATGATGGCTCAGTTCCAATGAGGTGTGCCAGTAAGCCACCGTACACATTATCAGGGCACTGGAACTGGAATATCTAAATGGAATCGGCTATGATTAATGTTATTAGTTACATATGTTTGACACAAGTCAAAAAAGGTCTGTCGTGGAAGGGGACAATACACGGATGAGTCTCCAGCACAATGTACAGTATATACACACAGTCTATGGTGAGTGTGACAGACTTATTATTGGAGGGTGATTATGTTGTTCAGCAGATATGTGCTTGATGCCTTTTAAATGGATCAAACACAAGAAATTTGAAAAGCAGATAAACAGGATAATGAAAGCAGCGAGGCCACCGGGTAAGAACAGCACGTGGAAGGAGTGAAAGCCAAAAAACTACAAAGGACAGCCTAAGAGACTGAAGTTTAGGACGAGAGAGGGGAGGATACAAATGAATGTACAGATGAACAGGTAAATATAATACAGGAAGCATGTTTAAAAAGGTGGATAAATAATTGAGATGTTAGAATTGATAAATATTTAGACAAATGGACTCTTACTAATGGATGTAAAGGGTCCTCCACACACACACACACACACACACACACACACACACACACACACACACACACACACACACACACACACACAAGACCCCATTACAACATCGTCAGCCCTCACCTTTTCATCCATCTCCCTTCTACACATCAATTAAATCCCTTTCCACTGGCTAGGTCTTGTACTATATTAGCACCCTACCTTCCCTCTCTGTCTCTGAGCGAGTTTCTCTTTAATCTTCAGGAGATGTTCCCATTGATGGGCCTATTGATTTGATGTTGCGCCAGCTGCTTTTATCTCCAGGAACTCAAAGAGGTGTTGGAGAGAAGAGATGCACTCCCCGTCAGGTTTAACTGCGCAGACTCGTTTGTCCTACCAGACCGTCGGTCTTATCCTGAGGTGGTCAGAGCCCTCTGGACAGGACAATGATTTATTAACTTTGTTTTTGTTTTTTATCATATTACTGAATCTGTAACCGTGACAGTGCTTTGCTTGTTTTCTTGGCAAATAACATCTACAACTTCTTTTTTTAAAAACAAGTTAATCCTACATAAAGTCAGGACATTTGGGCTTTTTTCAATGTTGAGTTGCATGAAGTCCAACTTAAGGTTGTTTTAAATCCCATGAAAAGTAGTTTTATTGCATTGTTTGCATCATTGTTACAAAAACAGACTTGTGATTGCACCACTCCTTATTAAGTTATGTCTCAAAAACCATACTAGTATCACTTAGCCTGTCAATATGGGGTAAAATATGGTATTTTAGAGAAATTCCCATATTTAGTTACGCAACATCTACAACATCTGCATCAGCAAAACTGTCTGCACACTTTCTCAGACTGAAGGAGGTCCAATCCCTCAGTCTGAAACCACACAAATTTGCTCCAGGACTCTTAATATTATTAATGATGCTTTTTAACCATTGTTTTCTCACGTTAAGTCAACAGTAGACTTGAATGTGACCTAGCGATCGCAGGTGTTGCTGCTAAATCTGTGATGCAGCAGCAAAGCTTCTACCGACATGTACCTACGAATAGTAGCTCGCTAAAGAAGGCACTGAGCCTTATAGGTGAGAATATATCTTTCAACAATGCAGTGACAAAGAAATTACACCTCAGCAACCCTCTGTGACTTTCTATTTGAAGCTAATGTTTCGTAGAGAAAAAAAAGGACTGTGAGGAGTAAGAGAAAATACTTTTCTCTCAGTTTGGGGCAATAAACTGTGTTGAGGATTTCGACATGGCAAAGCTCCACTAGAGTCATCTGTGTATGTTGGGAGAGTGAAGCGAGGGCGCTACCATCCAGTTGACCACATGTGGAGTTTGTCCAAAACCCTTGGAGAGCCAGCGCTAGTCCGTTCCACCACAGAGCTGCATGCGCAGGCCCAGGGGGCCTTGCTGTGCAGCAGCATCAGAGAGACCGCCTGTCACCACTCGCCATCTCTGGGGCACAATGTTCTTTCTGCCGTACCGTGCATGTGTATGCTCATGTGTTTATATGTGTATCCATTTGTTTCCTTTAGTCTATTTAGGAACGTGTGCATCCATGATTTTAGAAGAAAATTCAATATGCGTGTCTCTTCATGTGTTTGTGTGTTTTTGTGTTTGTGTGTGTGTATGTGTGTGTGTGTGTGTGTGTGTGTGTGTGTGTGTGGACGAGGGTCCCCTAGAGAGCAGGGCAGGCCTGTGGTTTACAGAGCGCCTGCCAAGCTGCCCGGTTGGCTAACAGAGGGGTTTGATATTCTGCTATCGATCATGTGTACTAATAACATGGTGACTTGCTCATAGTGTGTAATTATCACCCCAAAATAAAGTGGCTGGCTCTACTTAGGGACCTCTGCCTTTAAATCAGCTTTTGTCATCTGCTTACTCCTTTACTCTTTTCTCCTTCTTCTTGTGCCCCTGACATAAGAGTTCACTGTAAGCACCTTCAAGTAGAAATCCTCAGACAATTTTCCCTGTGGGTGTTATGAGGGAACTGAGGCCGTAGATGATTTTCTGTGTCAGACGCTCTGGCAAATTTCCGTCTCAGGACCTCGTAAGATTTCTGTAAAGCTTCCTTCACAGCAGTGGCGGGAAAAAAAGCAGCAGGGTAAAGAGCAAAACTTTGCAACCCTGTTACGTATTGCTTCTCTTCAGCCAAGTTTCTCACACCAACAGTCTAATGAGTCCCTAACCATAATGTTATGTGCGAACAGGGGACCAAAAACCACTTCCATATCTGGATAATTTAAGACAGCACAGGTTCTATGTGTAATTACATTGTATTATGTATCATATGTTCCTGTCTCACTATCTCCATCCATTCTACCCGTTCGGTCACATATACTCTATATCACATGAATCGTGTTGTTGTGTTTTAAAATATCAATCAATCAATCTACACTTTACCGTGCTGTGATAATGTAATTTTGGCGCAAATTAACGTGGAGCTGAAGGGATTTGTCGATTATTTAAGCAAATTAATGAATTTATCAGTAGCAATTTTGATAACTGATGGAAAAATGTCAACATTTCAGTAATTCCAGCTTTCTAAATGTGACTATTTGGTTGTTTTCTTGGTCTCCTGTAAAAGTAAATTGTATATCTTTGGGTTTTGGATGGTTGGTGAGACATAACAAGCAATCTGAAAGATGTTTCCTTGGGCTCTGGAAATTGTAATAGACCTTTTCCTCCATTTTCTGTCTTGTTATAGACCAAGAAAAATCAGATTAATCTATAATAAATAATTAGTAATTGTTAGTTACAGCCCGAAACGAATGCAGACTCAGTGTTCACTGTGCAAGTTTCAAGGGTCTGCCTGTAATGGACAGACAGGTTCCCCAACAAAACAAACCTAAAAATCTTCGGCCTCCATTCAAAAACATTCTTGTCACTAATCCATCCATCCATTCATCCATCCATCTATTCTCTCCCCTGCATTCTTCTACCCATCCTTCTACCATTCTTATCCATCCGTCCCATCTATAAAAACGTCTGATGTTTGCATCTGTGGTCGGCTGAATTGTTTAGTCGTGATTTGTAATGTAAATATGTGGCTGCGTGTGAGAGCACCGCTCCCTCTGGACGCCCCCTAAACACACACTTAGTCACACAGACAAACACACACACACACACACACACACACACACACACACACACACAACAGCATATTCAGAGAACAACCAGCAGCTGCCTGGCTCAGCTCTGTTGCTCCTACTAAGCCATAATTGTTCCCGGGCCTCTACTCTCTCAGCACTGGTCCATCCAAGCCAAGTGGCTAACCATCAGCAGCCCTTATGGCTCGCTTCGCCCCCAGGCTCCAACCGCCCTACGATGGAGCCGATAGTCTCCGCACAAGATACAGCACACAACACGGACAACACTCAAAAATAATAACGGATGCATGTTCCATTTTTACATGATTTAATCGTTCACAGACTAGAGAGCTTCCAGGTGACGTAACGCCGCCATAGGCCGCCATATTGGAGGTCCTCGACTTCTTTAAGTGCAGTGACCGTCATTCGATACGTTTTTCGATTCTAGGGTTGCAACAAATGATGAACTCTTGATGAATCCACTGGTTCCTTTTTTTAATTAATTGTAATTGTAGTCTATGATGATCAAAAATGGTCACAAAATATGGACGCCTGACCATCGCAAGCTAAAGAACCAGAGGACATCTTCAGTTTGTTTTTTAATCTGAACATGAGAAAAGCTAAATCTATTCAATCTAACCAGCTGATATAAGACATTTATAATAGAAAAAAACCTGGAACAAAAAAGTTCGGATCACAATATCACAGTGTTTTCTTGCACCATTTTAAAATCTTTCTTCAGCTTCTGCAGACATTTTGAGTTTCAATTTGTTTGGATTTTTTAGCTTAGATAGAAAAGTTGAGAAAACATTCTCACCACAAGGTCCATGTAAAAGCCGTCATGGAATTTTTTTTGTTTTTTTCTGAGCATATGTAGGATTTCTCATCCACGTTGTTTTCAAATTTGAAAGATGAAAAGATCGTAATAGGATTGAAAGTTCCAGCACGATTCCTAAATGGGCCATGACATGTTTTGCAAATATTTGCAATTCAGTGCTGTGTGAGAGGATCAGTGGAAATACTGAGCTTGAAATGTTATTTGGTAAGTTAGTGTTTTCATAAAAAGTGCAAGAATCAAGAACTTACACATTAGATTGAATAACTAAGTAAGCAAGACTGTAGTACACTTTTGGCCATTATTAATCCCACTAAGTATAAATTTGACCAATAGAACCATCTCTGTCTGACCTCCTCTCTCTTTCCTTGGATCCTCAAACTTCTCTACCTCTTCTTTAGTCTCATAATGTCTTTCCCTCTATGTGTATTTATCGGTTTCTTAGTCTAAAAGTTCCTTCCTATCTCTCTTTCACTCGCTCCCTTACTCGTTTAATCTCAGTCCAAAAGAAACATGGTTGGAAACCAAAAAACCAAGCAGCTCTACGGAGGCCAAACCAGAGATCACTGCTCCCATCCTGGACTCCTTCCCTCCTCTCCTCCCTCCAGCTACTGCATGTGATGTCGCTGTTAAAGCACAAACAGACTTTCAGCCCATTACTTTGCTGATCAAACTGTGATATTTTTCCATGACTGGCTCATGATGGAGCACCTCATCCACAGCCCGCACGTTATAAGATAATTTCATATCGTGCAACAAAGTTTTAGAATTTCCAAGCTCTGCTCTGCCGCTCATCTGCGCTTTCATGTAACACTTGAACACCTGGGATTTGTAACCTTAAACGCGAAGTTCCTTTCCATGGCGGCAGGTGACACAAGTGCTAATTTGGAACGTGTTAAGTTTCCTTCACCTTCCCACCAAGTCTACAAAGGAACTAACTAATGCTTCCACAGCAAGAACAAAGTTATCTTAGAACTAAAATTGCAATAATTTAGGACAAAATCCTCAGACATAGCTGCAGGTTTAAAAAACAAATCTTGTCTCCCATTAATTATACACAAATGCTACTCCTCCCTACTCTTATTGCACCGGTGACAGACTTACATATGAATAATTATAGCACTGATGCAAAGAGTGAACCACCTCTGATTGGATGTTCCCCCTTAAAAAGTTTTTTTTTAATGCTAGTTGAAGCCAGAATTAGAAGTAATTTCTCTTCTTGTTTATGTTTTTCTGTTACAAATTATTTTCCATTGTAGGTCAGATGCTTTTGCAGACAGTAACTTCTCCATTTAAAGTGGTAAAAATGAAAAAAGGAGATGCAGTTGAGCAAGTGAAGCTTTAGAAATGTTCCACCAGCACATGGTTAGGGAGGAGCAGAGTGTGTGTGTGTGTGTGTGTGTGTGTGTGTGTGTGTGTGTGTGTGTGTGTGTGTGTGTGTGTGTGTGTGTGTGTTGTGTGTGTGTGTGTGTGTGTGTCTGTGTCTGTGTCTGTGTTGTTCAGGTGACAATGAGACTCGAGGCCTTTATTTTCCATGGTAAACCACAACAGGCTTAACCTCGCCTAACTGTACACAACGAACACAGACACACACACACTGAGAGAGAGAGAGAGAGAGAGAGAGAGAGAGAGAGAGAGAGAGAGAGAGAGAGAGAGTGCACTTCATAGACAACCCTTATTGTCAGAGCAGAGTACATATTTTGCCCTCTGTGCATTTCTGTATTGCAAATAAAATGAAAGTCTCGCTCTTCTCACTTCAAATAACACACTCTTAAGCTCTTCTGAAGTTGGTAATAATGTTTCTCTGACGACTGGAATATCCACATTATATTTTATGCAACGGTCTCTCTTGGCCACCGAAGACATAAAAGCTACAGATCCCTCTGGCAAACAAGACAACGCCATTTGAGGTCTAAATAAAGTAATGCACATTACCATTTACTGGCTAAAGTTATTATTTATGACTATATATTTCTATTGCTATTAATCACTGATTAATGTGCACGTTTTTTTGCATGAGGATGTCTCATCTTGGAATCAAACTCTTCTAAACAAACTAAATGGCAGCGGGGAGTCTTCAGGGACTTTTGGGGACTTTCTCTCCCCCGCAGTGAAATTTACAAAAGAAAAAAAAAAAGAAGGAGAAAAATAAAATCAACAGTCTTCTTCCTTGCTTCCTCTAATCAAAACAGCATACCACTGACTTGATGTTTAGCTAATGGATGCTTAATTGAAACCAGTATTCCCTAAACTGGCCTGGGATTAATGTGACTCTGTGGGGGGATCAACTGGAGCCTGGATGGCACTCACGCTGCGCTGCTTGTTTGTGACAGTGTCAGAGTTATGGCTGTCTGTAATTGGCAGCATTAAGACCCCAGTGGATTTTTAAAGACAAACAGAAAATTAATTCGAGCGGGAGATGCGGGGAAGGAGAGGGACGAAGGAGCAGAGGAATGAATGTGATGCAGAACGAGAGTCGAGGAGGAGTGGCGGTGGCCCCGCTCTGCAGCGCAGCAGGGAAGCGAATGAGTCCTCTGGGGCCCTGACAATGGACTGGCTGTGCCTGTGCCTGCTGTAAATCTGCTTCTGTCTGGAGGGGGATTCGACAAGGGGACCATAAAAACATCATCGATGGAGTCTGTCTGACTGTCTCCCATTCCCTCTGAATGAAAGAAAGAAAAGCCTAATCGATGGCGCCTACTCCGCAAGAATTACGGTGTGACTTTTGCAGCTTGATGGCGATGATGGATGCGTAGTTACATCAAAACATCGATGCATCTTATTTATTATTTGTCTATCGGTAAAAATTTTTTGACTTCTTTAGAGGTTTCAACAATCAGAGTTCATTTGACCAAGCACGATGATTGTGAACTCAAAGTGGTTTCAATAGTGTTACAGAGATGTACTGAAAGCCCATAGGGTGGCATGCAAATATTGACATACATGCTAAAGAGAAGTTTATTTTTCTTTCCAAAAATGTGTGCCTTTTTCTGGGTCACATATTCATTTTTTCATTGATTTCTTTTTTGGGGATTTTTTGGTGTTTCAAATGATGATATGTGAATGTATTACAGGTTAATTCAGCTGTTAAATTCCCCAACACGCTCTTTTTCATACTGTACTAATACTGTACTTTCCCTACATTTCTAGTAACCCTGAGGGACACATCGGAACTGTGTAAAAGATAACTCTTCCTCTATATAGAAACCTGGGATTTGATCAATATGACGGTATTTCTAATTGAAATTAGTCCAGTCAATTTAAAGCATGCCTAAATTTAATATTTTTTTCACTCTGAGAGAATTGAGTCAAAGTAACAACAGTATAAAAACTGTGATAGCATCACTCCAAACACACACACACACACACACACACACACACACACACACACACACACACAGAGAGAGAATGCTGTGAGCTCTGTTTCCTATTATTAATGGTATTTTGGTATCATTCAGTGTGCAAAACACATGCATATCTTTCTTGTCCAGGAGTCTGTAAACACTGTAATTGTGATTCCTGCCTCCAAAGGACTCACAACACTCTTCAATCCCCTTAATATTTCTGTTCGCAGTAAAAAGGAAAAAAAAGTGCAACATTTCAAGCTTGAGACTTTTTCTAAGAGCGTTCAACTGTGTTAAGGCAAAAATCTGTAACTGTACTAAAGTACTTGGGGTATTTCAGGTATGTTTATTTACAAGAAACATGACTAAAACCCCCAATAACAATTAAAATGTAGCAAGAAGGAAAAATGTCTTGTGGTTGGGAAATGGTTTGCTATCAGATATCTAATAAAAGCCTTTATATTTGCGTGATAAATAACAGAGGCTACAGAAGAGAGGCATCCTGTCACACAGTGTAGGCGAGAAAAAAAAAATCGAATCAAAGACAAACACAGTGAAAATGATTCAGTCTCGATCATTTTGGCTGTGCTGCCCACTTTGGTTTTCTTCAAACAAATCCACTTCCTATTGTTGACAGTAAAAACTGACTTTGCAGATTTGAATTAGACCTGGATTTGTGTTCCTATTCCTTGAGTGCAGTGGTGAAACGGTTAAAGGTGTTCTTAAGGTGTCAGAGTCTGTTTCAACTGGGGCTGTGGTTTTGTTAAACCAGGTGCACAGCGCGGTAACCGCTTCTCATTGTTTACTGCTAACTCCCTTCCGCTACTGCAGTTATCTGCTCTTCCTTCATTGTTCTCTCTCTCACTTTATCAATCTCACTGCCTCTTTCAATTTATATCAGCCTCTTTTGCAACCACTTTCTCCTCTTTCTCCATCATCTTTTTCCTCCATCTGATCAACCCAATCTGTACCCGTCTGATAAATCAGATGATGTGTTTCTTTTGTTCTTCACTTCCTGCCCACCCACCTCTTTCCTTTCATCTGTCCTTGGTGTACATACAGTGTTTCCCACATACATACCCTGTACTATGTGCAACACCTACACCGTCACGCACGCCCACACACTGTCACACACATGCTCATACACACACCAACCACAGTGCAGTGCACATCACAGTTGCTCTAGTTTTTGCTTGGCCCTGAAAAATGCTCACACAAGCCGATTTACTGCAGTAACTTCTCACACACCTACTTGCATTGATCAAAGCTGCGTTATGAGCTCCATAACTTTCTGAAACTAAACATATTAAGTTCGGACAACAACTTTTTTTTCTGAATTTGTCATTGAAGCATCTTGTTTTTATTTTTTCTGTCTTCCTTTTTGAGCATTTCACCCTTCCCTTCCATCTCCTCCCTCAACCCCTCCCTTCCTCTTTCGAGACAACATCACCCCTCCCCGTTTCCTCAAGGCCACCTCTTCTTCCTCGCCCATCAACTCTGAAATCCTTTCGCAATCATTGGACTCCAGATCTAGCATTTCTCCATGTCTTTGTGTTCTCTCTCCATCATAGAACTAAAGCCGATGGGAAAAATATGCTCTCATCGCGTGTCCGTCTGTGTTTGTGTGTGAGCGTTGCATCTCGTGCTTTCTCCCGGTAGAAGGTTCCCATGACCACAAAATGTGGAGATGGGTGTCTTTCCCTTTTCTACAAAACAGGGCAAAACAAAGGTAGGAAATCAATTTGACGCATGGTCGAGCTCCTTTTGAGGAAACCTGTTGAAGAGGGAATTCCTCCCTCTCCCTTTTCTGGCTTAAAAATGACATTAACACATGGACACAGTGCCAAAATATATGAGCCTACACAAACTTGAGAAATCGCACACACACAAGTCATTTTCCTGCTTCTGTGCAGGCCTTTAATGGCACAATATGGTCATTTTATTGTAACTGCCTTAAACCAATGACGCAGTCACTGACACGCTAGGCACTGACAAGCATTGTGGGAAACCTGCTTTGCTGCACAAAGCAGAAAGGGGGAGCTGGTCTTCCGAGCGGAGTCAGCGCTAAAGGACTTAAAGATGCCATGAAGAAAAAAGAAAATCAGGGACAAGACTGAAAACTGTAGTAATGTAGTAATGCTTTAATAAAATGTGGGGGGTTTCATGGGGATTTTTGGGTTGTTTTTAGGTAACAAGAACTACCAGACACAATATTATACAAATATGAGACGATTATTGTTTTATACTGAGGTTTCTACCAAGATATCTGATATTTCTGGTTGCAGCCAAAATGGCAGTACTGGATTTACATGATTCTTACATCCATGTGGTAAAGTATCCCTGGATTAGCCAAACACAGACATTCATATCCTAGGTTGGGTTTTAACACACACACACACACTCTTTAGCAATTCATTGTTTCAGTACCAAGTAGGGTAAGGGATTAAGAATAGAAACTCAACAACTACATTGCAATTGCTAATCCCAGTAAGGCTCAGTTTTAGGGGTTGGCCTGTTTGGTCTTAAACAGGAGTTGGATGGAGGGTCAATAACAATTTCAACTCTGTGTATTTAGTGGACAGACTAGAACGAGGCATGTAAGCCTGGCATCCACCAAGAGACCAGGTGTACCACTTGGTAACTCTAAAGTTGTCTAATTTACATGTTGTATCTTCCAAGCTTTGCAAACATATTGTTGGTAAGCTAGAGGCTGTGTGAATCTTGCTGTGAAGACAGGACTTCTGGAGAGTGGTGTACAGTTAGTGCAGGGTTAAGCTAGTTGATGGTCAATAAATACATCCAACTGTAGGCTGGCTGGTTGTTAAAGCACAATGTCTCATTCTGATTTGAGTTTCAAGATTTAATGTCTGGGTGTGGATGCTTTGAAGCTGTGCTGAGTAATGGGGAGTCATTATCTTTGCTGATGAGTTACAACAGTGTTCACATCTGGTTATTTTATCTTTAAAATGTTTCTCAGTTTTCCAAAAAGGCAATGATCCTCGTCATAGATCTGAATCTACGAAACTCTACTGGAAGGATGAACACAATTCTTCCAAAAGATTCTGCTTCATTTGGTGTTTTAATGATGGTGGCGGTGAATGTTGTCTAACATGTCGCTCCAAAATCTCCCCTCTCTGCTAGGTTGAGATCTGGTGATTGTGAAGGCCATAACATATGAATCACATCATTTTCATACCCAAACCATTCAGTGAGCCATGGAAACATCTGCATCTGTTGTTTCTCCACTCATTTACTCAGGTTTTTTCTTAAGTTTGTCACCCGTCTACACACACCAGACTGAATATCTCAGTCTTGGTCTCACTTTTTACAGTTCTTAAAACAAAACATAATAATTCATTTGAAAGCTAAATAGTACATGTAGATTAGTACAAGTTGAAGAATCTAAAAGACATGCCCACTACACCAGGGAAACAGGATTTCTTGTCCCTGCCCTGGGGTATTGTTTTTTTTAACTATGCACAGTGTGTGTGTGTGTGTGTGTGTGTGTGTGTGTGTGTGTGTGTGTGTGTGTGTGTGTGTGTGTGTGTGTGTGATGTATGTTAGTGTGTCAGTGTGCATGAAGAGGAAGAAGGAAGTGAAGACGTACAGTACGGATATCTACTACGAGTCTATGTGAGGATGAGGGTATGTACTGTATATTAGTGTGTTTCTCTGTGTAGTAAATGTGTGTGTGTGTGTGTGTGTTTTATTCCAGTATATGTATGTAAGCACAGTATCGTTAGTGGTGTGTTGGACTTTTACATGTAGGTTTATGAGCCGTGTGTGTGTGTGTGTGTGTGTGTGTGTGTGTGTGTGTGTGTGAGATATATATATATATATGTATGTGTGTGTGATGGCGGAGGCTGCTTCCTTCCCCTCAGCAGATGAGGATCATATGAGGGAGGATTAGACTCCTACTCCTGGGTGTGTGTGTGTGTGTGTGTGTGTGTGTGTGTGTGTGTGTGTGTGTGTGTGTGTGTGTGTGTGTGTGTGTGTGTGTGTGTGTGTGTGATCACAGCCATGTGTGCTGGGCTGCTTCATGCGGCTGTGGAGGCTCCAGCTGGTCTGGGCAGAGCCACGGGCATGGGGTGGAGAGGGGCGGAGGAGAACGGGGTTTAAAGTTTCGTTTAGCTGACTATTTTTATAAACACTATTTTAATAAAGTGCACATTAAAATGATGATTAGGGTCGACTGAGGTTGAGGGTAAAGTCATCACAGGACATTATCAATTACTAACATCAACACTAAATGTGGATTTTTTTACTCAGTTTACTCCCACTTGAAAGCACATGATGATACAAAAACTGTTATATCAAATAACTTTCTTGCCTGTTTTTGAGTGGGTGATCACAATCCAGTTTTTTTTTACCGTGGTACTCAGATCATTAACTAACAAGCATGTCAGATGGGACAGATCAACAAGTCAATCCCCATGAGCATACCACACTTCAGAGGAGGGTTGGATATGACCAAAAATCTGTAAAACATTAACGTGCAACATTTGTAATTACTGGATACAATTAAGTACTTTTAAAAGGACCAGTGTGTAGGATTTTGTGGCATATAACAGTGAAGTTGGAGAATGCAACTAACTGAACACTGCTCAGGTCAGTATTTGATGACCTGGGAATGAGAATGGACAGTGGCGTGTGGCCACAAAACTCGCGAGAAAACACGAAAGGCCCTATCTAGTGTTCGGTGTTTGGTTTGGCCGTTCTGTGCCAGAAACATGGCGGTTCAACATGGCAGACTCCATGGAAGGCGCCCCGTGGCATCGGTAGATAAAAATGATGGCTCATGAAAACACACTTATATAATACATGAATATTATATTTTATGTCTGCCAATGACAAGATCAATGCCACTTGATGGCGAGGCAGACAAAAGCCCTGCATGTGAACCCCATATAACAGTGAATTATGTGAGCTTTAGAGGTGCTTTAGGCAGGTCGGCTTTGTTATCTTCGAACTGAGCCTGGCTAGCTGTTAACCGACTGCTGGCTGTAGCCTTATACTTAACAGACAGATATGAGAGTAATCTCGATCTTCTCATCCATCTCTCCACCAGATAACAACAATTAAGTATATCATCCAGCCCTACTCTACAGCCGGATAATAATAATGTGGTTTTGGGTACTTCTAGAATCTCATCACAGTATCACGTAACATATTTAACAACAGAGGTAATTTCTTTGTTGATCTTAGAAATATTTGTCCAATTAGTTGATTGACAGAAAAGGTGATGGCAATCATACTGATAACTGATGAATTACACTGTTATTATTTAAGCAAAAATGCAAAAGATTCAATGGTTACAGCAACTCAAATGTGACTATTTGCAGGTTTTCTTTGATATTAAAAAGCGTATCTTTGGGAGCTTTGGGGAATTGTGCTCCTTTGTTTAAACTTTCTTCTGATATGGTTTTAGGAGGCAAATGATGATAAATTAATAGTTTCTACAAAAACACTCATACACTCATCTTCATAAATACATATTGATCTGTAGACATTACAGGCTCTTTTTTCACATTTGTACCATTTCTCCTGTTGAACTTAAACAGTATTACACTGAAGGACTCACAATTAAAGCAACAGGAGAATATATTTCCCCATATTGGAAGCAAAGAAAAACAGACACATCTATACAAGAATTAAAGATATGTGATGATATCCTATATCAGATTCACAGTAAAAACACAGACAACAAGATGTGAAGTTAGTTACACTCTAGGAACACACACACCCATACACCCACCCACCCCCCCACACACACACCCCTCTTTCTCTCAGAAGGAGAGTGTAAACAGGTTGTAAATTTCCTTACAGGGACAGATGAAAGAGGCAGAGCACATGGCAAATTGTCATGTACGATCACATATGGTCGTCACACTGACTGTGTTTGCAAACAGTAGAAGTGCTGGCACACAGGCAAACACACCATGTGTGGATGAGACTGCAGGCTTATAAAATGAGGCAAAATGAGTGGAGGTTACTGACTAATACCTACATTGTGTACGTGCTGCTCTGGCTTTAGTTGATTAATATGTTCGGTAAAAACTGAAGTGCATGTTTTGTAATGAGGGATGCTTGGTTTGCTTTTCTTTTTTTAAATATGTTTAGCTTCTCCACTGTCTCAAAGTTTTAACTTCCTCCTGTGCAGCTTTGCATAATGCAACTCGTACTTTTTTGCTGGATTTACATGCAGCAATGTTACGCTCAACTTTTCACCCCATATGAAGCCAAATCTGACCTTTGTCTCCATGAAGATCTTGACCAGGGTCATTTTATAGAGTTCACTTGGCACTGTTGAGACTTTGACAAGGACTGTTTATCCTGGATATGTATCATATTCTCATGAATAAAATTATTCAGTTGATGTAGATTTCATATAGTCCATATTTAAAATTCAATTCAATTCAAAATTCTAAATTATTTCATATGAAATTACATACAGATCATCAAGGAAGATTCCTGGTTACATAAATGCACCTGAGGTTTATTATTGTAATTCTCTTTGAAAAGAAATCTGGCGTTATACATGATTTAGTTTCCTTTTTTTGGAAAGTACAGGGTGATTTATGTGTGTGTAAGTGTGTGTTGCTATATGTGCAATGTGAACCTCTACTAATATAGAAAGGTAGTGACTGCTTTGTGAAACTTTTCAACAGGCTGATTATTGACAGTAATGAAGAGGAAATGAAACAAGACTATAATTCCCATAGGTCACGTGCTTTCTTTATAAAAAGAAATCTCTGTAACTCTAACAGAATCTTCACCTCAATATCACTCAACTTCCCACAAAAACAAACAATTCAATGTCAGGAATTGGATTTCCCAGTGACATCAATGTTTCAAAAAAACCAGACCAGATACTGCAGGTTTTCAAATGTCAGCTTCAGAACTGCATTAACCAGAAACACACTTTATATTTTACTGATGCAAAATGAATGTGCTATATGTCACAAGGAGAAATCAGAAAAAACAAGCGTTTCATGCATGTCCCTCCACCTCCATTTACACTGCCCTATATGGATACAGGCGGGCCGGCAGGTGGACAGTTGCGGCTGTTTATTCGACAGTGTACTTTGAAACTCCTCACTGAGCCTGGACATGAGAGGGAGGAGGAATTCGACATGTTTACAGGTTGTGAGTGTGGCCCGCTAACCTACAAACGTTGTGATGTGGGCCTTGTGTGTGCATAAGCCTTTTTTCAATGACTAGCTAAACAAAGTGGCCACGTGCTCATTCTGGGACATCCAAACATGAAAACAATGACAGTAGGCTACCGGGTGGATAATTACTTGCTGGTTGGGTACTGATTAGATATGATCAATTCCACTTCAGATTTATGTCATATTGAACGAGAGCAGAATAAGAACAGAAACCACAATGAGCTGAAAGCAAAAACTTCCTTTTTTAAGCAAATTTAGGCAGTCATAAGAAGTCCTAAATTATTGATAAGGTAATTCTTTATAGCTAAAAGTTATTCAGGAGAAATGAATATATTCCCTATATCAAAGACAGAAACTCCACAGTATTCTGATAGATACAAAGAGAGAGTTATTTGAATGGCAATTGCAGGGCATTATTAGTATTACTGAGGACATCAAAAATGTTGACTTCCAATACCAAGCTGCAGGAAATGCTTTGTGGTGTTAGACAAACTTTCTGCATGAAATCATTTTTGTGCAGTGATTTCATTTTGCTGTATCACTACTGTCTGTTGTGAAGCTTAACCACACTTTATAAGCAAGCTCCTATTGTAAACACAACATCGTAGACTAAGACAGGTTTTGAGTCTAAACTTTGCTATCAGGAATAAAGATACAGCATCACCAGTCATCATAAACCAAGAACCAGTTCTAATGCAGAACCTTAAAAAGGTCTCAGTAATATAATAGAGCTACAAATTTCGCAGACTTTGTCATTGTTTTCATATTTTTAAATGATCAACATCACATAAATCCACTCATTCGCGTTGCCATTTTGATATCTACTGGTGTGTGTGAGTGAGAGACAATGCTGTCATTGATTAACTACAAGCTGAGAACACCCATCTGGGAGGCCTGGACAGCACACTCTGTAAACAACGACACAGGAGAAACTGCATGGTTTCACTCCACAGGCCAATGACTCACCTGGGTGCAACATCCCGCAACTCACACTTAGAGACCTCACAGACAAACACTGGAGCCTAAATAAAGAGTTGCTTCTCGAAACTTGCTTTATGTCTTCCTCTGTCTCTTCTATATATAAACCACTTTCTCTCTATTTAAATGAGACAGTGGAGGATGTTTCTTTCTCCAGTTATCCTCATCTGAGAAGCTGGAACCATACAATGTGTAACAATTTCACCTAATTTCATTATCCGAACTTCGCCTGAACTGCGTGGTCCATAACGCTGGCTCGGAGTTAATCCGACATTTTGCTTTGTGGCACAACAGGAGAATACTTTACAGCACTAAAATGCAATATGGCCACTAAAATGGAGCTGAAGCTCTCACAGTTCATTTCAAGGGCTGATGGAGTCAAAAGTGAAAGGCAGATGGAAAAAAGAAACCCATCCTGCAACATGTCTGACCTCTAGCATCCTCTTGGTGACAGGAAGTGTGGGAGGAATTATGGGAAACGTGGTCTTAATATAGAGAAACACTAGCACAGCAACACCACATGAGGTTACCAACCGTCTCAACACTTCTTCTCTTTTTTTCCACACCAACTGCAGCATGGTATCATAATTAATCTGATGTTCAGCTCAGAGATTGTGTAAACAAAACCGGTAGAAAACATACGATTTTGTCAGTATTAATTTCACTGAATGTATACAAGAGAGAAAAACAGAGTTAATAATATCAATCAAACAAACCCACACTTCCTTCAACAACACCTGTCTTTTACTGCTTTACGATCCCCCCCCCCCGTCCCACCTTCTCTCTGCGCCGGAAAGAAATAAGTGGATGAATAATTACAGGTATAAACACCTCGGGGCCATCTGAAGGGTTTTTTCCCCCCTCCTTCTGATATTCTTTTAAACATTTCCGCCTCTTGAAGTAGTCTTCTGAACAGTTTCTCTTTAGGTGCCTTCACAGACCGCTACTTCAAAGCCGACAGGGCGACGAGGACGCTCTTATGGTCATTTGTATTTTAATCTTCCCCCCCTCCCTCTATAGTGCGCTCTTTACCATCTCTAGCCCTCCCTCTTCAAGCTCTCTCTTTACAGTCTGTCTTCATCCACATCTATTTTGATCTCTCGCTTATATTTCCTGTCCCTCTTCAAAGCAATGAAGGCCTCAGTCTACCTGAGACTGACAGAACGTTCCAACCTGGACCACATGCGCTCAGATACTTATTATTTAGTTATGCAGTAATTAAATGCATTTCTATGATGTTCCACACTGCAAGAGAAAACCCTGATCAAGGATTTCTCTACTAGAGATATAATTGAATGCATCTCCTTGGCTTTTCAAATCTTTCTTCATTAACACGTGATCTTGGTATGTGTAGACATCTAAGACCTTCCTCTGGCCTTTCACTCCTTTTAAACAAATCCCATAGTCAATCAACACAAGGTTTATGGGCTCCAAGGTTGATAATCTATTAATTGTTTGTCATTTTTCAAGCAAAAATGACCATGAAAAGAAAGAAAATCGCTGCTTGCAGCTTCTAAACTGTGAATATTTGTGGCTTCTCTTCGTTTTTGTGATAGTAAACTCAATATTCTGTGGTTTTGGTCAGCTGGTCAGACAAAAGACATTTAAATATGTCACTGTGTCTGTTATTACTGATATATGATCCTCATTTTATAATGTTTTCTAGACCAAACGAATGATCAGTTAAACAATAATAATTATTTACAGATTAATCAAATACTTAAACTCCTACTCCTACTCATCATCGGATAAGGAAACCACTGAACCTTCAATCAAAAGATAAATGTTATTTCTCTGATTTAACTATATATTAATATAGCAAATACAAAATAATGACATAATAACTTAAAATATATGTGATGTGAATGAGGAAACTTCTCTTTCGCGCTCATGATCTCAACACAAAGAAAAAGGATTTTTGCATTTTTGGCTGAAAGCAATAATGGAGATTTGCTCTGCTATCATCAACCTCATTTCATACAAGCATAATCTTCCACTTACATACATCGCAACAATTGCAATGTATTTAAAAAACAAACAAACCAAACCGTCCTTAAAAAGACATTTGAAGATCCAAGATTTTCCCTCCGACCCCGGCTTTTACTGCCTTCTAGTGAAAGCTGCTTTTCTTTTAGGCCTCTTAAATCTGAGTGGCGGGGGCCCTTATCATAGCCAGTCAGAGGCAGGGAGGCCCCAACGCTGCTCATCCAAGCCCCTAGGTCTGTATGAAGGGGGGGGATTAGGGAGGCCTCAGTCTGTGTTGCTGCCATTGTTAACCAAGGGACTAGGGGCTGGCTGAACAACCCCCCTGTCAACACCGTAATACAATGGGAAACAAGGAAGTGGCAAGATCCTAGAGACTTGCACACACACATGCCATTCCCTTGATCTTGGAGGATCGACTTTGTATTATTTGGGAGATACAGGGAGGAAAAGGGGGGGGGGCTTGGTAGCAACAGCAGCCGATTTTTGAATGGATACGAGGAAGAGGAGGAGGAATATGAGTTTATGGACTCAAGACATTAACAGTGGGTAAATATGATTAAACTGCTCTTTTCTTGCACGCTATGGAAATTCTGATTTGACTGAGAGAAAGCCATGAAGGGGCATTTTGAAAGCTAAGATACATACATATTTCAAAACACACTGCAGTTGAGCCTTTAGAGTCTTAGAAATGACGAAGTTTTACCCCTACCCTTCCCAAACATGTGAACTGTCTCTTAGCAGTCTTCCTGTCAATTTTAGTCTGAAACGAAATGTCAAATGAGGAGGAAATTCCCCCAAACGAGACAATGACACTGAACACTGAGCTGTTTAACACCAGCTTGTAAATTCCAGTGACTAAGTTTACATACATGTCAAACAACAATTAAAGAAACATTTTTACTGCTCTTCCCAAATCAACTGGTTAATACAGTAAGCACTTTACAGTCCAGGTATAGTGAGTGTTTCAGCGTGGCGTGTTGTCTTCTGAGCTTGTTGACGTCTTCCTGTGACCACAGCTTCCACATCAGAGGGAGTTTCACAGCCTCTCTGACAGTGAATAAAACTGCACACCACCAAATATCAGATGCTGCGTTTTGTTGCTTCTCAATTTTCAGACAATGACCTGCAGACACGGACAGGGTGACCGTCTCTCAGGCTGCAAACAAGAAGTGTCTTAATCAACTGTTCTACGGAGAGCTTCGTGGCTCTGTCTCATGTTTCATTGTCTTTTTCAGGCTTGTTAAAAGTTGCTCTAAATGCAAACCTCATCCCAAAAACTTGTGCTTTCTCCAAACAAACCAGACATACAAGCTGAACTATTAAATAAAAAGGATGGCCATTAAAGGTTACTGATTCTAATCTAGTTTGAATACTCGAAAATCTACCCACTAACCACATATAACTCCTTATGCTTGAGTCATTGGCCACCTCCGAAAATGTACAGCCCCTGTTTTTTGTTTTAGTGGACAAGCCACCCACTAATTCAGAGCCAAACACTCACCAATCTCCATCAACAATCAGCCAATTTGATGTCCACTTTCTTTCTGCTCTGAGTTTGATCCAGGACACAGAAGTTTTGCTGTCCTGTCATCAGAACTGAAGTCCAACCACAGCAAGGATAACATTCATGTGATGCATCAAATTAAAAGCCTTCCACCAGCCTAACACTGATAAGCTTTTATTGTGAAGTAGCTGCAGGAAGTGCAGCTTGAGCCAACAACCAATTGTTAACTATAAAGATGATTATTATTCTATAAAGAAGTGCAGGACACAGGAACCAACTTATGGAATTCGGTCTATTACAAACACATTTGTGCCTCCTCCAACCATGTTAATAACCAACACTGCCCACTAATACCAGACATTTTAGGGGAAACACTGCAGCTTAGTCATCTGTGTAAATGCAAAGATGTTTATTTAAAAAGTTATGGTCATAATATTAATAACAAGCAGACCACAACATAGCAATAATCACAGATACTCTGTTCTGTTCTCTCTCCTTTCCCAGCTCCTCTCTCCTTTTCTCTATCCCTTCTTCTATTTAATCACTCTCTGTTGAGCTATGGAAACTCCTTCACAAACCATAATCAAGCGCTGAACAACAGCTACAAACACCGCCATAACTTAACTATGGATCAACATGGCAAAACCTATATTTGCTCAGCGACACAGCAGCCCTCCCTGAGCTGGTAGAGATTCAGCAAAATGCTCAAAATGCCACCCTGCAATTCAAAATTAATGGGGACTCTTGAGCTTTGTCGCTTCTCCATCTTCCGCCTTTTAATGGTTGTTACGGTTGAAGTTAACAGTCACAGTTAAAAAATAAAACAAAATCATGAAATTAAGTTGAATTGGAGCAAACAGATGCTTAGAACCTGCTAAGAAGAAGGCAGCACGTACCAATAAAAAAAAAAAGAGATGGATAGGTGGAACAGGCAAATATAGGGAGTAGGGAAAAAACATGGATGGATGCTGAAGAGAGGAAGATGCTCAGTTATTATTGACAATCTCCCCTCCGCTGGGGTTTGACTCCTCGAGATGACAAAGACTCATGATCCCTTCAAAAACACGGTCTGCTGGTAATCCACAGCATTATACACACACAGCCAGCGATGGTCTAACACACACACTGCTGCATCCACAAACTCTGGCTACACACACACACACACACACACACACACACACACACACACACACACACACACACCACACAAACCATACAGCAAACATTAGTGCATAAAACACACCATGAACCCTGGATACAAACACAAGCCTACGGCAGCAAACTTGAGGAGGGTGAAAAAACGCAGATGGAGACACACACACACACACACAGAACAGACATGCCAAAACCATAGATACATACAAATTACTTAGTGTAATGAACTGAAACAGCAAACACACACAAACACAATATGCACTGTCTTACACACTCCGGATAAAGCTTCATCCAAAGACAACAAGCTGAGGGAGTTTAGTCATATCTCTGAATCCCACAAATCTCCCTCTTTGGCCACTTCCTCTGAAAGGATTGCTGATATCTACATTAATGTAACAACAGTGAAATGTCCCATGAAATGCTGTAATATGAGTATTATCGCTGAATAGGATAAGGAGGGAATACACTTTAAAGCAGCCTCTCCAGTGTTCAGTCTTCACTTCTCAACAGAGATCAGAAGCCTTTTTTAAAATGAGATGTTAACATTAATACCAGAAGAATAAGGGCATCCTTTGTGTCTCTTTCAGAAATTCTGGTTCGGGTGAACGTGGAAAATAATATGTTAATCGTTTCAGAATAACAGCAGCTCTGGGAATGTTTTGTTTTTGCTCCCGTTCTGTGAAATGCAATGTGACGCCCCCCCGACGGTCGAGATCAGATGGAGACAATCGTTGGACATCTTGGACGTGTTCTGATTTAAATACAACAAAATCTGAGATAGAAGTGGACTTGGTAGCTCACTGTTAAGAGTGTGTACCACACATCAAGGCCTTACCGCAGCGGGCTCGGGTTCGAATCCAGCCCCAGACCCTTTGTTTCATGTCATCCTCTCTCTCTCTCTCTCTCTCTCTCTCTCTCTCTCTCTCTCTCTCTGCCTTTCCTCTTCCTCTCTACTGTCACTATCTAATAAAGCAAAAAAAATGCCCCAAAAAATGTTTAAAAATTGAATTATTAGATCAGTTACATACATACAATGAGAGATAACCCCACACAAATGCCCAGGGGAGGGGCGGGAAAGATACAGACAGACAAAAATAATTAATATCTGACTTACAGTCACTCAGTTGATGCTCTCAGAATGAGTTTAACACATTAAATTAGTTGACGGGAACACACAGAGGTTTTGAGAAACTGCCCATGTTGTTGTTTAGCTGGTAAATGCCAACAACACTGAGTCTGCAACTGACTTATGGAAGATTGTCGTCACCGTCTCTCAACAAACTGGTTGCAAAAATCATTCACAAGAGAATAGAATAGCAACAGAATTAACAAACGATTGTTTTCATTATCGATTCGTTTACAGATTATTTTCTTGAGTAATCAAAAGAGAGCCCCAAGGTAGCGTCTTTAATTGTTTTCCGTTGTCCGACCAACAGTCCAAAACCCACAGATATTCATCTTTACTCAGATTCATTTTCTGTCGATCAATTAATTGATTTACCGACTAATTATTTCAATTCCAAACAGAATAAAAATCTCTTGCTCAGCTGAAATAGATATGGAAAAGACCGGCCAAATTGAATCTATATATATATTTTTTGTTTAGCAACCTTCAGGACATATATTAAAACAAATGTATTACTTTTTGTTGATAAAATATTAGCATGAAGCAGAGGAGCAGGAACAGGGGGATGATTTGGTGTCTGTGTTCTTATTACTGAACAGATAAATGGACCAAGAAGGCCCCATAAAAATCACTGTTAGTGCTGAAACAATGTGTTGATTAATTGACAGACAATGTATAGATATGTATGCTTTTATTTCCTTGAATGTGAGTATTTTCTGCTTTTTACCTAATTGTCACATAGAATATCTTTGGGTTTTGTACCGCTCGTCACTTCAAAAAAGAAACCTGAAGGCGTCACCTCGGGCTCTGGGAAATCGTCACTATTCTGCAAACTAAATGATTACTCAAAAATATAAAATCAACAAACTACTTCACTTTCTTCAATTGCCAACACTAAAAGAAACTAGCAGTTAAACAGGGAAACTCTGTCATAATGCCAACAGCAGTCAGACATGGACACACACAGACCAAGATGTAACATACGTTGCCCCGTCCCATATTAACACCACGACACTGGGAAAACACCAAACACAAGCTCTTTTTTTCTGTCAGTCTCCCAGACCTATAGTTCCGAATCCATCTCTTCCATCCATAATCATCGCCCCCCCCCCCACCTCAAACCCTCTAAACCACTATTCTCAGCCCCTTTCAAGTGGCAGGTAGACGGGGCCTGATACGCCGCTACCGCCTCACAACCAGCGGGCTAATTACAAGGGAAGCAGCAACAAGTGAGCATTGTGTGGAGTCTCGAAGACACACGGGGAAAGAAAGTGCTCTTTATCTTGCCCCCACCAACCCCCACCCTCCCTCCACCACCACCAACACCATCCCACCCTCAACAAAAACAATCTCTTGAGAGGCTCTGCGGTTGGCACTCCAGGGTTGGAGAAAGAAAAGAGAAGCCCGTGTGACGAAAAGGTGAAAGAAGTAGAGACACATTGAAGCATACCATCACACTTGCTCACCGTGTTTGTCTGACACGATGCCGGATGTGCCGTATTATGCAATGATGAGTATAAAGATGTTTAAGGAAATATGAACACTAGCAGTTCATTCAATTATATACTCAAATCACAGCGTAGGGTTATGAACAGACTTGAGGAGAATGTGATTTCCTGGAAGGTCTCACAAACAAAATGCACAGTAACAGTAAAACTGAGACCAGAACAAGTGGAGCTACTATTTTCTCTGAGTTTCTTTCCAAGAAAAAAAAATGACTGTAAAACAGAATGTAAAAACAGTGGCTACCAAACATTCCTTTCAGGCGACTGAGTTCAAGTCTGTTGGTTTAAAGTCAAACTACAGGGTGAGGAAATATTTATTCATGTACAAACGCAATTAGTCATAGTCAGGGCATAAACAGGGTTAACCACAGTTATTCCAAAGCTCTATTTGATAACAGTTTATCCAAATGAACTGTACCACTGTGGCAGAGCAACTTTCACAGATGCCATGACACTAAAAGTGAAGGTTTATTCACATTTATATTATTTTTTAGAGAATCTTTGCATTATTTTACTAGGAGATAACATCATTTCATTGTCATCTTCTCTTGACCCTTTAATGACCCGTTTTAAATCTCCCATTAACCAGCCCGCTGGGTCTTGACCCTGACTTTGAAGAGGACTTTGTGGTAAAACTAGAGACTTCAAGGTGTCATTAGCAAATCCTATTTTCCGGCCATAATGCAGATTTTGTGATGCAGAAGATTCCTAAATCACGGTGCCTCGCATTAGATCAGCCTACAGTACATGTGATCTCATAAACAGGCATCTCTGCTGTTTAGTAACGTCTTGTCTGCTAGAGCAGGGGGTTAATTCAGGCAACAGGATTACACAGCACGTGAAAAATGAATTAGGCACAACCACTCATGTTTGGTGCAATTAGTCAGCCTATCCATGGATATTGGTTCTTATGGGTGACTTGAAGGGATTTTATGATTAATTTTTTAGGGCTGTCTGGCTGGATGAGTGATACTGCAGACTTGAAATCCTTCCACGAGTCTTTCTGGTGTTTGTTTTAGTGGTTTAACACTCAGAACAGCTATTTAAAGGCAGCAACAACCTTCTTGCCATTCACGCACGGTACAAACAGATGGAAAACGTCACGTGAAACGGTTCACGGTGACGACATCGATCATATTCCGACTTCAGCAAAAGGCGTAAACATAAACAAGCTCCTTTCTCTGCTTTCCCTCACGAGACTGCGGCACTGAGCATGTTTTAAATACTGCTTTATTTCATAAGGCAGTTAGAGGACGATATAGCACAGTTGAAAGCCAAATCAGAACTCATGTAAAGTTTGTGACTGCGGCTGTGATCTGACGCTACCTTTTTGCCCCCTTTGAACATAAATCGGCCCTCACTGTATTAAACTACAGGCACGATCGAGAGCTGTACTGAAACAAACTGACAGTCTGCAATCTGAAAGGGTAAAGGGGTGTTTCTTGGGCTTAATTGACAGAGGCGTATGTCATGTAATCATAATAGATTTCACATATTAAAAAAAATATGTATATAAATATAAAATATTATAGCTGAGGCCATAGTATGCTGATCACAACTAATAGGAAAAGACACCACTGTTTTTTTATGTTGATGTGAGTGGAAGTTGCAAACCAGATGCACAACAGATTTAATAGAAATTATGAGGAAAAGAAGGAATATTCAGAAGAAATGTTTATGCCTTTGTCCAAAAAAATGTCCACACCATCTCTGTTTCGTTACTATGAAATTCTGGCTACTGAGGATCTATTTGCTTCAGCCTCAAATAGAAAACACTAGCCAGCGGCCAACAAAACATTTCCATCCCTGACTGTTTCTGCCTTTCACCACCAACATTGAATATTATTAGAAGGTTCATCACATGAAACTCGTACTAAAGCACAAAACCATGTGTACAGTGTTTGGACAAAGAGTACAAATAGTAGCTGAAGTGCACAAACTTGCACTGGAGTCCAAAGTAGGATGTAAACAGGGGGCAGATAAGGACCTCAGACTGCCCTCAGCTACTGACCCAAGAAACCATGAGGAGACAAACAGCGACCATTGTACTCCAGCCAGCGGGAGAATTAAAACAGAAGCAGACTTACAGATGGAGAAACCGAGCTGTTTGGGAGGTAGGGGTCAGGCAGCATCAGGAAGGGATACCCTGGATACGCCGGCGTCTTGTACATGCCTCCATCTTGGTGCTTCGACACTGAGGTCAGACATGAAAAAACAACAAACTTAAAGTTAGCAACTCAAAAACTTCAAAATGTTTTAATGGGACCATTTGATTGTCTTATTATTTTAAACCAAACGCTTTTTGCTTGGTCTCCGAGAGGACGGATCATGTTTCATTTAAAATTCACATAAAAGTAAAAGTTGCTCATGGAATAACAGAAGCTGTGGATGAAACGCTGTATGTAGGATTAAAAAAAATCAAAAATCTGATACTTACTCCCACAATGCTGCTATAGCATTTAGCCGTGTGCCTCAGAACAAAAAAGAAAAATCCGACATCCAAAAAGAAAAACGTGCATACAAAGTAGGTCAACTATTTACAAGTGTTCTAGTTACTACATGTTAGATCCTTGCATGAGCACAGACTACAATACTTGAGACAAAAGCGTTACAACTGTCACTTTGCCTGAGAGGCGTGAGCTCCTGTAGCCTATGTGTTAATTTATCTCTCACCACCACCCATATTAAGCATCAGAGGCATCTCTGCAGGTCAGCTATAACAAGGTTATACCTGGTCTGCTTGCAAACACTGAGACACACAACAAACTTTTTTTTTTTAACCGTTCCACCCTAATCCCTTGTCGTTTGCAGAGCTATTCTGAAGGTGCTAAAACTTTTAACATTTCAGAGCCAGAGCGACAAAATCACGCAATCGTTCGAAGCGGGCACGATTGTTTTCTGTGGGTTCCGCCTCTTTCCAAATAGATGTATTCAAAAAACCGCAAATGCACGTTTGATGAAAATTTTTTGCACAAAAGAAAACAATGTAGTGTGTGTTCCTTTTATGAAATGAGTTACACAACTGAGTACAGCCTACACTGATGCCTATAATTAAAACTGTCATGTATACATCTCTCTAAATGTGCCCTCTTCCAGGGAGGGAAAGTGAAATTGTTCTGTTCTTTTGGGGGGTGGCAAGCCTAATGTTAAAGTTAAAGGACCCCGGTTGACCCCAGGTTTGGCAAAAAGACAAAAGCCTGTAAATCTAAAAAAGTATTTAGATAAGTAAGCACCAAGCAGATCACACTGGTAGCATTGAGATAATGAAAATGCTTGATGGAAGCTTGATTTTCTCTGCATGTAGGTGGAAATCATCTCATCCTAATGAATATATATAAAGGCCAAGAGGCTCCCAGACTCCATGTTGCACTATGCCTTGTTAAAACTAACACGTAAAAGAAGGTTATTTCCACTTGAATCGCCCTTGATGCATGCTGATTTGAAACAGAAAAACAGAGGAAACCTCCCCACCAAGTGATAGATGTGAAAGATATACTACAGAGCCGAAGACATCGGTGGACACCTTGTCTTGCAGTGTGCACCTGAAAAACAAACTCTTTGAAGTTTAATGCTGCAACACGTGTCCCCCCCCCCCCGACTTAAATACTGCTAAACTTTGACACAGAGGAGGGTTTAATCGCTTCTGTGTGTGTGTGTGTGTGTGTGTGAGTGTGTGTGTGTGTGTGTGGCTACTCAAAACCGGATGAGAGCGAGTATGGAAACTGTTTTCTTCTTACCGCCGTCGAGATGCTCCCGGTGCTTCTCCGCGAAGCCCCTCTGCTCGCCCTGCTGCGCCCGCCTCACCGCCTGGAAGGGGGACCCAAACAAAACACGGGGGTCAGATACAGTAAATAGTTAAAGGTGGGGGGGGGGGTACAACCTCGAAGAAAAAGTGTCAAAGAGAGCGATATTGTGCCCTAAAGCAACCGTATCATACTCTATGGTGCGTCTTTGTCGCGGTGTGGCATTTGTAAACTTCTGGAAATGTTACTACTGTAACCCTGAAGGCATTTATTTCACAGCGCTTCCATTCAACGCTTGTCAGGAGCGTCTAAAATAAAGCTTTCTCTCTCTCTCACACACACACACACATATACACACACTCCGTGCCACCTACCGCTGCGTTCGGACTTTGATTTATTTCCGACTCGTTCACCAGAGAGGACTTGAGGTCGGCCAGGTCTCTCTCCGTGAACGCGTTTTCTTGGATTTTCTCCTCTTGCTCCCCTTCGTCTTTGAACGCTATCATCTCATCATTCGCTCCCAGGTCGTCCCCGCCGCCGCTACTGAGCTGAGGCATGTCTACTTGCCTTCTCCCCCTGCGATATTAGTATACGCTTTAAAAAAAACAAAACAATAATAAAAAAGTATAAATGAAGGGGGGGGAAAAGAATCAATGGACTTCTTTTCTGTTAAATCTCCTCAGTCTGGGGCGCCTCCAAAGTGCAGAAACAACCACACCACATGCAGGGGAAAAAAAAAAGTTGAGATGTGTCGTCCCCCGGCTGCTTGGTTGGTAGAGGACTAATGTTTCCTTACAACAGCAAACAGCTCATTTGAGCCCAAGACAGGGAGAGGAGTCCCGACATCAAAGGGCGCCGATGATTGACAGGTCCGATGACTTGTTGGGGGGTTGTAGCCTGCGATTGTTTCGGTGGAGGGCTGAGCCTCTTAAAGAGACATCACCTCCCTCAGCTCGGCTCAACAGGAATTATTCATGACTTCCAGGGGCGTGTTCACACCATCCACGGTCCCCTGGCTGCAGACGGCTGCAGCGTTTTGCCAACAAAAAACTTCACTGAAGTCAAACAAGTATCAAAGTGTAGTTACCCTCTGTAGGGCAACAGAGGCAGAGGCAGAGTGGCTGCAGGCAAAATGTTAATATCTGAGTGTTTTGTTCCATATTGTGGGTATCAGGGCTGCTGATTACAATCAAATGTAATGGTTACAGGAAATAATAATAATCATTATATTATTATTATTTCCTGTAACCAGAACCAGAACCACAACATAATAATAATAATAATAATAACAATTATTATTATTATTATTATGTTTCATCTGCTTCCTTTTTTCACACGCATTTCCCTTATTTCACCACTTTAATCAAGTAACTGTACTCAAGCACACATTTGAGGTAGCCTATTTGTGCTTTACTTGAGTATTTCCATTTGATGCCATTTTCAAACTTCTCCACCAACAGCTTATAAAAGTTTATAAAAAGCATGAGTTTATAAAAATAAAAATGAAACTACCTGAAATTAACCCCCGCCCTGCCCTTCTACAACAGTTAAATACTACATGCACATGAATTCATCAACAATAATTTAAAAGTATGTGGTATAATAATATAACACTCACATGGGGCTTCTGCATTGAATACTTTTGATACTTTAAGTACAGTCTGCTAATGGTACTTTTACTTACTTTAAGTAGCATGTAAAATTAATTAAATTAAATTAGTATTTTAGGTTGTGATATTGTTACTTTTACTTAGTCTAAGTAAAGGAAATGAACACCCCCACCCAACTACCCACCCCCAACGATTATTTCTCAAAGTTGCTTGATTTTCTTAATTATTTACAGTATTGAAATAATAATTGTTACCTCACTACTTTAAAACTCAGCCATAACCCTTTTTTTTTTCAATATCTTTACCTATTGTTTAGTATTTTGTCATCAACTGGTGTAAAAATATAATAATCTATAAATGACAATGATCCACTTTGAGGAGCTAAAACTACTTTTTACATTCAAATATCTGGAAGAGGATTTTCTTCTACAGTGTGGAGCCAGTTCATTTTTGTCCATGTTTTCAAAGGTTGTTTCCTCGTTTCCCTTTTGGACACATGGGTGCACATTCATCAGGATCTTTTAAATTTAAACTATCAACCCACAGCACGATCATGAAATTTACTTCTTTAATCAGCTACACTCCCATCAAATGCATCCTCAGTTTGCAAGGTCCATCTGGAGAGGACTGGTATTGCAGCATTGGTCCACATATGTACGTGTTCCTAAAAATAAACATTTAATAGATTAAAAAATAATATTTTTTTACCTTTATATCTGGCATTACTTCTATTTTGTAATCATACTTTTGCTGTGGAATATTATCAGCACACATACATTAAATATATTAATATTACTATAAACACTAATATTAAGATAAAGCAAGCTAGTGTGGTGACTTCAGCCTGCTAATAAAACATGTGGGCTGCTAAACAGCAAATCTAGGCAATGTGCATTTGCTTCCTGTACTTATATCAACTGTTTTCAGTTGTTGACAACATGCAGCATTTTAGGTAGCTTATAAAACTGATGTATATTAACACAAAACAGACATTGAAAAAAAAAAGGCTTTCACTTTGTGTGTGTTTTGAGGGCTGCCTGTTTCAGCTGTGGTGATGTTAGTGGATCCTATCAGCTGCCACTTGCGTGTGAAACCCTGCCCCCTCTTTCTTGTGATTGGTTCACATTAACACGTGTCTTCTCATAAGGAGTGCTTAAGGGTCGACCTTTTCTCATTAGCAAACATACTTTAAGGGATTCATAACTACCATACAGCTCTATTAAGGAAAAATGTAACCATATTTTTATTGTTCAAAATGCAAAAAACTATGTATCATGTGTCACTGTTCTTTGGAGGTACCATAATCATCAAGTTAGTTAATAACTTTGGTAATTATGGGTTGTGAGTTTTTCTCTTATCCCAGCAGTCCTCGTCACGCTGTTCAGTTGGTAGTTTTCACTTTTTGGAACAAAACTCCTCATTTGCATGGGCAGAAAAGTGGCAGCCCAGGCAAGAAACAGCAAAATGTAGGACATTCTGTGAAAAAACATCAGAAGGCATGGCATACTCATCAATAACAGATACACAGCATGTTTTTGGCTGGTCCTTACATACCCCAGATTTTGTAACAGCCTCCAAAACAGCAAAAAGTGTTAGCTATTGCAACTACTAGATTGGAGGAGGGAAAGAAGAAGAAGAAGAAAAAAAAAAACATAGTTCAAAGATGTAGACTTGAAGTTGTGATTTCTTATCAAACTCGTAACTTGCCTTCCCCTATTTTCCTCCCAATGCCAATGCATTTTTAATGCTGATACAGTAGCATAGCTGGTCTTCAGAGTTTTTAATTGAGAAATATTTATACACTCCCATGCTGTGACTTAATACGTGACTTAATCTGAGTCGGTTGCCTTGAATGAAAATGATGATCCACAGCTGGGAAACAGAATTAAATACAAACAGAAAATGGGCCTGGTATTTGCATAAAACTGCATATTTATACAATATCGTCGATGCATATTAATAAAAAGATTAAAATGAGCGTTTTTAATGTATGCAAATCTAAATTATAAATGAGTTGTTTAAACTCCTTGTTTATTCGCCTTGATTAAATATAGACAGCTGTTTTTCCAGAGAGACAGCACCTCTCCTGCGCGGGCCATGCTGCCTCGTGAGCTCACCGCGCTCTGATCTTAACACAGTTTCCCATGAATATCTGTGCTGATAGTTACACACATTCATCACGTGGGTTCACAGGTTCACCTAAGGCTGAAGGCTACAGTCAGCGTGTCTGTCTCTCTTACAGATACACAAACACCAATCCAGAAATGAACACACTCTCTCTTTGCACATGCTTTCTCTCTTGAAATACTTTGAGGTGTCCTGACCTACAAACACTTTCTTTCTCTTTACATCTGTCTCTTTTTCACACACCAATACACACACTGTATTTTTTGCTATGAGGGGTTTGATTATTCTTGTCAGGTCAGAGTCATATTTTAAGTTCACACCACTCTGCCTTATCAGTCCAGAGTTTTTTGACTCACTCACACACAGAGCATCCTTTCTCATCATCTTTTATCTTGCACTCTAATGACTGTTGTGACATGAGAAATCATCTGCTGGCAGGAAAGGCCAAATAAGGATACATGCAGCAGATAGAAGAGATAAGCAGCCCACACAGAAAACAAAAGGGTGCGTAGCTGCTGTGACCCCAGCACTTTTCACATACAGACACAGATACGAGTGCTATATCTGAACAAGACAAAGGCCGTGGATGTTGTGATAAAGGAAGTGTAGTTAAGGCAAATATATTTAGGTTTTTGTTTATCTAAAGCTAATGGAAATCTAGTCTGTGCAGTAATGTTAAAATTCACAATTGACAAAAAGACACAAATTGTGTATTTGTGCGTGTTAAAATATTCATAATATGCTCAAAATGCTACAAGAATAAAATGTCACCTCAAACCAATAGTGGTTCCCAACTGGGGGGTCTGGACCCCCATGATGGCTCGTAAGATAAAGATGAGGGATCATTTCTGCCATATAAAATTGTATATTTTCAGACTTTCGTCATCTCAAAACCTCTCTTCTTGTGAATTACTGGATCATTTTATCGCCTCGAGCCTTTAAAAGTTGTTCAGATAAAACAAGGAATCTCTGGTATATGCAGCCTGCGTTGAGTGGGGTCCCAGGCAGACAAGCACAAAATGATTGGGGTCCCTACAGTGGTGACAGGAAATATGAAGGGAAACAGGATCTTGTGCTCTTGCCTGAACCCAAACATTTATTAAAAAAATGATTAACAATGCAAAATAAATGATGCTACTCAGTGCAAAATACAAAAACACCAACTCCACTGTCAGTATGTAAAGAACTCATTTAATATGAGACGATCATTTCAATGAGTCCCTATGCATTGCTCAATCATCGGTGGGGGAAACGTTCCTTCTTTAACATGTTTTTTTTTTTTTACATCAAAGATGAATCACGGTTGGTTCAAAAAAAGATTATATACTGTGCTTTCTAAAGAAACATCAGGCGCATTAAAGCTGCAGAGTAATTAAATCATGTCCTTTCATTGGGGTTAAGCCACATCCAAGCGAACAGCTCTTAACTGGAACCACTTGTGTGCTTTTTATTGGTAGTTTTCCTACAATCAAAACCATGTCCTTCAAGGCAGCATCCAGCCAGCAGTGTTGAACCTCAACAAATCTTTTCAACAGTTTTATTTTGTGTCTCAGTTTCTGCTATGAAACAGTAAACTAATCTACTCTAACAGCTAATATTCAGCAATCACATGGTTTTAGTTAGATTAAAGATCGTGACAGAGTTGTTTTTAATAATTAAGTGGAGCAAGATAACCACAGATCTGCATGCCAAAAACATTCAAAGGTCAACAAAGATGATATTTAGGTTCTGTACTGAAGAATAATGGTTATCAAGTTTTTAATCAAATTAATGACATTAGAATCCCTCTTATGTATCATCTAATATATGTCTTTAGAGCAAGTTTGGATTTAAAATGTAAAAAAACCCTGTTTTATTTGAACAACAAGGTTGAGTTAAGTACATCGCCAGCATGCCACGAAGCTCCTGGGAAGGTGGGTTTGATGTCTGTAGGAGGCTGAATAACCTTTGAATCATTTCAGAATTTCAAACACTTATTTAAGAAGTAGCACACAGAGGTGGAAACATGAGTAGCAGCTGTAACACAGCCTACCACCAAGAATAAAGGTTACATCTTAAGACCACCGAGAGAAAAAAAGGGGGACCAGGGAGAAAAAAAGTTCCCTCCAGCAGTTCACCATATCCTTGAGATGTCTAAGATGTCCATGAGCAAGGCACTCAACCTGCACCTTCTGTGAGAACACTTGCTGACCGACCCTACAAATACTAGTTTGGGCTCTCGTGTATCTGTGTGAGAACTGAAAGCGGAGGAGACTGGCTCAGCAAAACAAGCCCAAATTTAAAAAGAGAGAGAGAGAGACAGAACTTGATATCTTGCCAGATAATGAGGCTTGTTCAAGTTCAAGTTTTGAAGAGTGTTTGCTGATTTGAATGTGTCTGTCTCTTTTGATTTAGCAGAATGCAGTCCCCTTACCTCTTCGTTAGCTCCTTATCAAACATTTATGAGCTGATATCACAGATCCGCGCAGGGCTTTGGGGGTGAGATCAACAAACATAAACAGTGGAGGAAAAGAGCTTTGAAAACACATCGCTGGTCTCCAGTAGAGGATCAGTGGGCGAAGATTTGCAAACTCTTTATTTGTGACTTTGAGTCCAGTGCAAGATCTAAAATGTAATGAATGTACATTTTATCTTATCATGAGCAACTTAAAACAAATCAAACAGCAACTACATCGAAAATATCACAACTGTAGTTAATTATACATTAATAAAGTTGTTTGATAATAAAAAAAACCCAAGGATCAATTTTCAATACATTTGTTATGAAGAAATACCAATGTATGTTTTTATGGTCATCTAAACTAATGGCAGATTTGGCCAAATTAAAAAAATGAAATAAAAGATTCAAACTATAAAACTGTTCTCTTCTTTGGCAACCGAGGAATCCGTTCCAAGGATCGTCTTCTTAAGTGCCATCCTTTTTTCATTTTGTGCTATCCGTCAGTGTGCAAGAGGAGATTACCCAAACCCTTTTTTTATTTTTTTAACTGTCTATATCTCTGTTTGGAACAAAACCCCTTCAAATGCCTGCACCCAGCCTGCTCTCTTCTCCCTGTGTGCTCAGAGGAAAGAACAAGCGAGCTGTGGTTGGAACAGCTCCATCTTCGCTCAGGCCTGCAGTTCACGAACTTTTTAAAGACGTGCATTAACAAATCATGCCCCGGCTTATGAAAAACAGGTCTGATAGTGACTGGAAATAGCAGCAAAAGAGCTTCTGCGCCACACCGTGTCACCACATACACACACACACACACACACACACATACATACATACACACAGACGCACACGGCGAGGCTTGCCTCAGTGCGTCTTGCAGGTTGAAGCATCAGGTTTGAAGGCAGGTCGAGTGGTTGGAAGATTACTTTTGAAATGTATTCCATGATAGGTTGCTGATAACTTGCTTAAGTTGCTTCATGTCAACTGTTTCATATCGTCAAGTTTACATCACAAATTAAAAAATAGACTGTTTTAGTGATTATGCTGAATATATTAGTATTAGTTTTTTTAGCCATAAAGATGTCTTTTTTTATAACTTCTTTTCAAAGCATGTAAAACAACACTTGTTCCTTCTTTCCAATATGTTCCTGAGCCAAAATAAATCCTGCATTTTAAAAGTATCTTTAAACAGATTGCATTTTTTTCCCCTGCCGAATACACACTGTTCCTCTCATCCAAATCAGGATTCAACAATAACAGAAACTGTTACATGAGATGCTAATCACTGATCGTTTATACATGCCTGATCGCTGTTTACATTTTGTATATCTAGTAGTAGTTTGTATGTCCTGCATAAGAGGCACAGGACCCACACAAGCAATTTTCTGTGATAGGGAAGCAGATACAGACAATTATTATCTGTATGGTTAAAGTCAGAGATAGACAATAAGATACAATACACAGATAATTAGCATTAGGGGAGCATTACATATGACAGGGAGGCATATGTGGAAATAAGACAATAAAACAGCAACAATAAAACCACTGAAGTTGAAAACTAAAGTGTCTAACTTCATCTGAAGAAAAACTAGTTTTCTTGGATCATTAGATAAGAATGATGATGATGATGAGGAGGAGGAGGAGGAGGAGGAGGAGGAGGATCAGACCTTGGCCTTTGGTCTACAGGTTACTGTGCCCTCCACACACTCTCTCACACACATACACACCACACACACACACACACTCTGCTCACTGGCAGCATGGGGAGAGACGTGCTGTAATCTGGGAGGCAGGGAACAAAGGGCCTCGTTAATGCAGAGACTCGCAGGGGCCTTTGATGTGGAGCCAAGTCATTCACTCCTCGCTCCTCACACACACACATGCACGCACGCACACCCACACACACACACACATATTTACAGAAAGACAGAAACATGCGTGTGTGTACACAGAGACACACACGAGGACGAGCACGATGCAGCCTCTTACCGCATGCAGAACGCCTCAAACACACACTTTTGCAGAAAAAGAGAAAACGCTGAAAAGAGTGTAATCTCCCCGAGTTGAAGCAACGTGCCTGCTATTTAAAGCTTGATACATTAGATTTGAATCAGCCGACTCTACACACGCTCACACACTGATGAACCACAGAGCTGCAGCTTGCCTCGATGGAAACAAACTTTTTTTTTTCCATTGCATGTTTTCACTGGTGATGATATCAATTCCCACCATTGTAATTCAACAAGGAAAAAGTTAATTTCAGCTTATAAAATCAAGAAATTAAAAAGTCTTATGGGGCTAGAAAACTGCTGTTAAGCAGTAGTTGCACCAGTAACAGTTGTGGTAGTAGAGCTAGAAACCAAAATCAAAGTGTTTACCAAGTATAGTACATTAATTATTGGGACTTGGTGAGGTTTGGTGCATGTTCATACAAACAGTCACACCTTGATACACATCTTACTGTGGTGGAGTATTTGTAATAACATTTTTAGTAGAGGTGGTAGTAGTTTGGAGTTTTTGTGTCGTGCATGCAACTCTGACAAGCTTGCATTTTCTTTTTATTTTATTATATCTTGTCTTTCTTCTATTCTATTTTTTATTTAATGTGTAATTTACTTATCTGTTGTGTTTTATCTGGGATCAATAAAGTCTATCTTATCTTAGCTCTTATCTTAAAACAATACTAGAAAAAAGTAATAAAAACTATAAAGAATACCATCTCGACCAACTTTCCCAATCTGATCACTGTATAACACAAAATTCATTACAAAGTTATTACAAAAAAAATGTTCACTATACTGGAAAAATTCTAATCAATCCTAATTAAATAGTCAATCTGACTGTCTTTCCCACACTTTTGTGACAAAGTTAGTAAACTTAAACACATTCAAATTTAACAACCAGTCTCTGATTATTTGTACAACAAAATATTTTATTATTTATTATTGAGCCGACACTGAAATAATCACAAAATGTACGATACAAATGTGAATGGGAAATGGAACTAATTATTCCAGTGGGTATACGGCATATCAGCCTCTTCTATGAGTAGAAGTATTTAGCTCATAGACAACTGTATGATTTATTTTAAATAAAAACCCTGTTATTAATTTTATCTCCTGCCATTTTAGTTCACAGTCACATTTCCGTTGTAGTGATACTGGTATTAATTGCAGCTGTTTTATGAGAAGAAATAGTGCTTGCAGCAGTAGATGCAATTATGGTAATGTTTGACTTTATGGACAAGTGATTTCATGGCTGATATACAGTATATTGAGCATCTTATGTCCGACATAATTAAAGGAACCCATAAGGCACAAAAGTAGCCACAGATAAGTATTCAGTGGGCTGTTAGATCTCGTGACCTCCACAAAGTTCAAAGCATACTAAATAAAAATTCCTCAAGAAAACACTGCACATGTCCTTCAGAAATTCTCACAACTTCAAATGTTTTCCTCTGAAGTGGTTTGTTTCATAAATTTTATTTCCCTTTTGTATAAAATGTCATCCAAATATGAAATTTGTTAGGGAGAGCCACACAAGATGCATGCTATAGCTATCCACGTCTGTAATTAGAGCCTTTCTAAAACATACTCCTCATTATTTAGGTTCAATTTTCCAACAAGGAACAGCATCAGAGATGTTTTTAAAGAAACAAAATGTATACAGTTTTTATGAAGGTTCAGTGTTTTTGTGATTTAATATCTTTGTCTGCTGTTTCAGTCTTTTTTTTGTAAATTTAAAACATGCAATTTAATTTTTGTTAGAAGGAAATCATGGAGTTGGTATAACTCCAGGAAAGCCTTGTGAAGGGAAACATCCCTTTTTTTAAATTAAGAGATATTAAAGGTCTAGTGCGTAGGATTTAGTGGCATCTAGTGGTGTAGTTGCAGATTACAACTCCCTCGCCTCACCCTTCCCTTACAAGTGCGAAGAAGAAACTTCAGTGGCCGTGATACATGCAAATGAGCCAGTGTTTGGTTTGTCCTTTGTGGGCTATTGTAGAAACATGGCGGGTCAAAATGGCGGTCGCCATGGAAGGCTACCCCGCAGCGTCTGTAGATGTAAAAAGCTCATTCTAAGGTGATTAGACACTTATGAAAACATACCAATAAATATTATATTAATTGGACCTTTAAATGGGATTTTGTTGTCTGGTACTTTTACTGTTTCTGTTTGCTATGTCCAGCCACATAAATGACTTCTCCTCTAGTGGTTAGGGTTTACATTTTTAATTTTCAGTGAATATGTTAGCAGCCATATTCAAGTTCCCTGTTTCAAACTGTAATAACTTTGGCAATCCCCTGACTTTTCATCTAGCACCATCATCAGGTCAAAATGTTTTGCCCAATACTTTGGTACCTGCAAAACTTACTTCTATCAACCTAAGCCTAAAGCGGCTGTAGTCTTGTTTTTAAAATCATCTTCAAGTAATTGTATCTCATCTTTTAATTCTCCGTAAAACTCTTACGACTGCCAAACTATCCATACAATGTTTCCATGGTAGCAGCTGTGGCTGTAGCTGTATAGTGGTTTTAGTGTAATTATGATAATTATTTGTACTATTGTCATCAGTTGTTGTTGTTATTATGCTAGCTGAGTGGCAAATCCCTCTTCTAGCATATTGTGATGCAGGAAGCTGCAGCTGTCTGGTTAGTGTGGCCATGCTGTTGTTCTCCTCTGCTGAACCAACCTGATATTAGTGGTTAGTTTGTTCACCACAGCCAGAGAGGACCAACTCTGTCTCTGATGAAGGTTCTGCCCAGAGCTTCATCTACCAGAACACAACACACTACATGAAACCGGACGTTTGTAATCAAAGTCTTATTCTGTGCATCTGCTGAGCTTCTCTTCCCTTGTCTTTTCTGTTTTGATCTCATATATTTACTGTTTGATGTCAGAGATGTGCTCGGTTTTTAATTTCATATTTGAATTTTATTTTTTGTATCTTGCATTGCTTCTGCATAATATTACCATGCTGGGTTTGGCCCTGTAATGGGTTTAGGAAAAAAGAAGTAAAGCAATCATCTGCTTTCAATGGTAGGACCACACTGAAATTTACAAAATGTTTTAGGGTGGTGGCACAGTTTACAATATGATTGCTTTTTCCTGACACACTCGTCCTCTTTAGCTGCAACATAAAGCAACTGTTTGGCTCTGTTGTCTTAAGTGACAGAAAAATTCTACAACTTTGCAGAGTTATTATTACAAAACCAGCGACTTCATACCTGTACTAATGGCTTAAAACCAGCTGCAATATCTTTCAAGAACAGCCGACATTCCTTCATACATTTTGTTCTTTTAACTGTATTTAACGCAGCATTGAAGAGACTTATAATACTTTTAAAATAAACTCTCTAGCAGGCTTCGCACTCATTCCCTGTTTGCAGCCTCCCATGAAAACCATGTTGTTTAAAATTGTCACTGAACCAAATCTTAACATTTGTCTTAGCTGTGTCCACCTTTACATATTGGTCGACTCAGCTGCCAAGAGGCTGGAAAATGAAAAAAGAAAAATCACTTTGTAACTGGCACAAAGAGGAACTTGTGGTGGTGCTAATGATTTAGCCATACAGAATCCCCAGATGGTCCATTATGTTGAGTTTGATATGAATGGTAGAGCAGGGCAGAGAGTGTGGGTGGCCATGTCCATACTGAAGCAGTGGGCAGCTCCAGGGTAGTAGTGGCTGCTGCTGATGACCACACACACACACACACACACACACACACACACACACACACACACACACACACACACACACACACACACACACACACACACATTAACAGACACACAGTGCCAAATACGTTTACCCTAATATCTGATTTGTAAATGTATGTAATTTAACTTTGTTGATTCAATGGGAAACCAGGTGGTGCGTTTTTCAAGAGTCACTGCATGTTTGCCTAATGGCTGCATGTGTTCAGGCTGCAAGAGCAGAGACCTACATGTGTGCAAGCGCACACACCACACACCACACACAGACCCTCGATGACAGCTGCGACATGCCAGACAATTCACCTACAATGACAAGGAACAAAACTAAAACTAAAATCACAATTACAGCCTCAACAAATCCACCATTGTATTCGCTCTGCTTGGGGTTTTTCAAAAAATAGGAGCGTCACAAATCCAGAGAGAGATCAGAGCGCTCTCAAACTAAGCCTCCATTTACTCTGATGGCAGGCCTATTAAATGCATGCGTCCACAGTGGTCTCTTTCTAGTGGTGAGTGGGCGGCTCAGAGTCCTACAGTTGACAGTTAGCAGCCGATTCTGGGATCAGTTTTTCCGCAGCAAAGGGACTGATGTGGCCCAGAGGAGGATGTGGATTCATATGATGGATTATTGTTTAGGTTTGGAGAGTGGGTGTGTGAGACTATGTGTGTGTGTGTGTGTGTGTGTGTGTGTGTGTGTGTGTGTGTGTGTGTGGCGTGCGTGCGTATGTGTGTGAGTGTTTCCATGCCTGTTCATGCAGTTGAAGATCAAGGATTCAGGATCGGCCCCACAGTACGTGCATACATGTGTGCAGACAAACATCTGCATGGAAGCAGCAAACATATGTACTAGTTTGAAAACGACATGTATGTGCACACACACACACACACACACACACACACACATACACACACACACACACACACACACACACACACACACACACACACACACACACACACACACACACACACACACACAGAACATTACTTTGGCCAATGAAGTAGTAATTAGAAGAAAAAGGTGGAAAAAGTTTAATTTCTAGACCTCAGTTTAAACCCCACTGGTTTATTTTCACAAAAGGCACTAATCACAACTGACAGTCCTGTCCAATAAAAACATGTAGCTCCATACATGTTTCTGATTTTGATGTTTGTGATTGTTGAAAAATGTTTGGTTATCAAATTCAATTAAAGCTTCCTTGGAAATGTGATCTGGAAGAATATTTTACCAAGAAAACCAAAATACATCAAACAACAATACGAACCCGGAGAAATCCATTACTGTGAACATAATTTTAACAGCATCAAAGTGTTTTCTGCATTTTTCCTTTAAGTCTGTAGTCTTCTTGAAGTAATGGGTTCAAGTCCTCCAGAATCAATTAAGCATCAGGTTCTACTGGTCATAAAAACATCTAAAAATCGAATTGCATTATCTACAAAATACATATTTTCACAGTTTGAATTAAGGCGTTGTCTCAGAAGTTGTTATTTAACATGATCAGTTATGGTTCTGTAATGGTGTTTTGGATTTACACCAGAAGGGTGTGGGAAATAAAGTTGGTCTGAAATGTCTGTGATGTCACACTTGTCATTATTATTATTTATTTTATTTGAGCAGGGACAGTGCACAATAAAACATTAACCCTGCAAGGAGAGATGCATTGCACCGGGTTTTAGTTGCTATTTTCCACCCGTAGTCCCTGGGCAGGTAGATGGAACATACAATAAATTTAAAACAGTAACTAAATTCACAGTTGTGCAAAATTTCAATTACAAAGTTATGCATACACACATTCACAATTGACCCCCCTCCCGCCAACTTTTATAAATAAATATGCCCCCCCATCAAATACACACACACACACACACACGCACACACACACACACACACACACACACACACACACTCACAAATGTCTACAAGTTTGCTGTGACAGCATCCAACGTTTTGTGTGACATGAAAATGATCATCCATAATACTTCATTGAGCCATATTGCATAAATAAAAAAACTGAGGATGTGCATGCAATATGAGCACGTCCAGATAAAAAAGGTTTAAATTTGTTTAAAGGAGAAAAATATGAGAAAGCAGTTGACAGTTCATCTTTCCCATTTTGCACACACTTTCAACTAACTCATCTTTTATCAACTTCAGCTCATTTTCTACCTACTGTCAAGAAGCGTAAGGCGCCAGAGTTTATTAGATCTTAAGCTGAAAATAACGCCTGTGCAACATTAATACACCACAAATCTGGTAAAAACATTGACACTGACAAAAAAAGTCAAATTCTGATGATTGCGGGACATTTAAAGTTATAAAGACGCTTGTTTTGCATGATTTCTAAACTGATTTATGTATATTTATGGATTTTGGATGCTGTTTGTACAATGCATAATGCATTCATATCCAAATAACATGTCCTCGTCACTCATATATTCATTTAATGTTAAAAAAGGATGTAAGCATGATAATATGGACATCCTGAGTTAAAATTGGGTCGGTATGCACAGATATAACCACTGGCTTGTAGAAGTGCAAGTTTCCTTATAGTGATTCATATTTCACACTGTTTACATACAGAAAATATTTACGCAATGAGTCAGATTACTGAGGAAACGTTACAAAATGTCAAAAGCACAAAAAGGAAAAAAGTCCCTCTTCCTGAGAAACTGATATTTGAAGATGCAAAGGGTGCAGGGCTGTGAAGATATGAGCAAAAGCTTTGACCAGAGAATGAACACAATCTGTGGAATGTTTATACAAACAGAGAAACCAATTAGAGTGTGAGTTAATCCTGCTGATTAGGATGATATACTTATGTAAAACATGCAACACGAGAAAGCCCAGACTGAAATAAGGAAAATATGAGGCTACGTTGCGTCAAACAGAGTACTACTGTTTCTACTCGTGTGTATAAGAGGCTTCAAAATACTGGCAAATTCTGACTGTAAATTCAGGATAATATAAATGTGAGGATTATTCTAATTAGAGCATATACATTTCCTGTGTTTTCTGCAGCTTTCTACATATGCTTCTATAGTGAAAATAAAAGTTGGGTTGGAGGAAACAGAGGCAGAACAATAATTTAATCTCTGGTTTATGCATGTAAAAGATATACATAAAGCGGATAAATATATGAATTTCCTGTGTACAGTCATTTGTTATTTTCTTGCAAGATGCCTCCACAGTACAGCTACAAGAAGTTTATTGTAAAGAATAAATGGGAAAGTCAAAGTACGAAGGCCGTAGTAGACAAAGAATACTCATAAAAAACACTTTGTCCTTCATCTCTTTGTGATGGTGTTAAATTTCCTTAGCATCATGGAGAGCCCAAACAACCTCATCTGAAGTCAAGGTCAAACGTAGGGAGTGTCGTGCAGGACAAAGAAAACATCCTGGCAATTCAGTTTTTTCTTCAGCAAACTGGCAGCAGCCATGGAAATAAGAAGGAAAGGACTCAAAGAGAGGACTTCTGCTAACTGGTTTGCCTTAAGAAAAGTACTGAAAGGTTGCAGAGACCATCTTTTGATCCTATCTTAATTTATGGTTCATCATGAAAAATAGCTTTTTATCCAATTGCATCCCTGAGCAATCTTGTGAACTGGTTTAATTCAACAACAGTCCTTGAATCTTTAAGTAATAACTGTAGTAATATCAATGCCAAAGTGTGGTGAATCACATTCATTTAGTTCATTTCATTTTTAAGAGTAAAAACACATACTTACGCTGATGAGTTCCTACATTTCCCAGAAAGCCTGCGTATAATGGGTTTGAAGTTGAAATAAGGGATAATCGGGGCAAAAGATTTCTAGGCAAGCAGCTTTCATATCCCCAACTTCTTCTGGCTGCATTGCTTTTAGGTCTTTGAAAGATGCTGTGGGTGGAAACTTGTTTGTCTCTGTGTCTTCTTTGATGGATGTCTCCCTGTACATTTGTTGGACATCAGAGGAAACTTTTTTTTTTTGTTATGCTGGGTTGATTCCAAATCTTTTTACTACTACTGATGTTCTACACTGTATTGTTGAAAGATATTTTGTTATCAAATTCAATTGAAGTGGCCCTGGAAATATATATATATATATAACAATTTGTCCCATATTTTTTTAACAGCATCAATGTCTTTTATGATTTTTTTCTGTGGGTTTCAAGGGTTTTATACCCCAGGAACAGTTTTAGGTGCCAGGCTGTCCTCCTGAAATGACCTTAAACAAGACAATCAACGGAAAGAGATCAATACGTATCATCCTATTATAATGTACTGCCACTTATTTAGCAATGAAGAGGATTTGAATGGCATGCATTTCTAAACATTAACAAGTTTTTTTTCCCCCGTCTTCATACATGCAGATTTTGATTACTATCACTGCAACAAAGACTTCCAGATTTCTGCTCTGCTTCTTTTTATGGCAACCTCTTTCTATAGCTTCAATCTTGGCCATCAGCTCAGGTGGTCAGACGATGCTGGCATAGGGAGCTAGACTGACCTCTTGAGGTACAAAATGGAAATTAATCTGAAAATAGAAGGTGTGAGCTCCACCACATCATTTCAGCAGAGAGATGAGGGCAAATTTTTGTAGATTGTGTCGAACAAAAAGCAGCCGTAGCTTTGGCATTATTCTCTGCTGAGGGTTTAAGTTGCTCTTTGACTATTTAAGTGTACTTCACTTAAAATAAAAGATCTTTATGTCTTCAGTGCTGCCAAAACTCTTGAAAATACACTTAATAGATGAGGCCAAACAAACCTATAGAGGATAACAAGTTGACTGTGACATATACATAAAATACATATCTGTATAAATAGATATCTGTGTTATAAATATGAAAAAGTAAAAAATACGGGTACTATCCGAGATCTGTCATTAAAATACTCAAACCTTAACTTGCATCTTTCAGCCTGAAGAAAAACCTCTCATTATTCTAACGTATGCAAAGTCAGAGAGCAGATTATTCATTTCACCAGACTTTGAAAAATGATTTGGTCCCATCTGGGTTTGATCGCCAAATCTTCACAATACTTTTCAGATTTTTTCTTCCTCATCTGCTCTTGAAGGGACGTGTAAGCATATGAAACAGAAAACGCTTAGGATTTATGGGACATTTTAGTATGGTTGGAACACTAATGTATTACATACTCACACATCATTTTTACTGTGACTTCTGTCACATGAAAAAATATAGACGCCAGAAGAGTTATGGCTCTGGGCTGCCTGGAGAGGCCGATGAGTTGGTTTGTGAAAACCTGGTTTATACTTGAAATGTAGTTTTATACAGACTGTTATTGACTGAGTAAGTTTTATGAGTGAAGTCAAGGACTTTTAAAACCCACTTAAAACACACTGCATGATTTCAGAATTTGCATTATATGGTCAGTGGCGTAGTTGGTAGGCTTTCTTAGTATTTGAATAGAATATTCAGAGATTTAAGACTTTCAAATGACTCAGTGCTGCATGATAAACTGTTTTATGGAGCAATACAAAACTGGATCTTACTTGTATATGAGAAGCCATTGTTAATGTCAGAGGGGAAAGCTTTTTGTATTCAAATAGGGCAGTAAATAATCTATCAGGTACTGTACATTATATTATTATTTTAAGACATTTCTTTCTGGAGAATATACCTCTAAAGAGAAGTCAAGCAACTTTATTATTTAATATCCAAATTTGCAATAAATGCTAGGACAATTTAAATTATATATCTATACATTTCAATTAACTGTCACAAACAAAACAACCAAACTCAAAGTAACAAATGTGCAAACGTATTAGTGACTCAAGAACCAAAAAGCAGAGAATTGGCAGAATATTCATCATTCCTATGCTGTAATGTATCCTCTTACTGCATGGGGCTGCAAAGCATTTACTGATGTGCTTGTGAGAACTGTCAGAGGGCGATTTACATGTCAAGCTAAAGCAAAATATAATCCATTGATATGAAATCTCTGAGCCACTGTGCTGGGTCGGCCTGGCTGGAAGTATGAGAAGCAGAGGCCTTGTAATCTTTTCACTGTGACTCGCTTCTTCTGCGCGACACCGGGAACGGGGGGGTTAATTACATTAATCCAAAACAAATAAACGGTTGGCAGCCCTTGAAAGGCTGTGGGAAATGGTTGGAGATTGAACCGACTTTTGAGTCCCCAAACCTCAAGCTTTGATGGTTTTTACTTGACTCAGAGACTGAGAACACAGATTGAATATCCAACTGGAACTGAACTGGTCTTCTCTGGCTCTTTCTCCTTCTCTGTGTCTGTCTTCCTTTCCTCTCATGAGAGGTATTTTTCTTTTCTTTATTCCTCACTCTCTTGCTTTCTCCTCTTTTCTTCTTTTCTTCCTTCTTTTGTGCAGTTTACTACTTCCTTTTGCCTTTTTAATTCCTCTCTATCTCTGGCCTTATTCTTTTTTTCTCTGTCAAAGGTCATACTTGATTTACAAAGAATGTAGCGGAAACAAATGACTGAAAACTGCATCAGCTGAATTAAATTGAATGTTGCTGTTCGGCTCCATAATGAAATGTTCTTTCTTATTTGACACTGAGCTCAAGATTTATTTATTTTTTGTCTGAAATTCTCTAATCCCCTAAATACCCCCTTAACAGCATGTTAAAGCACTTTGCTCTAAATTACCCATAACATTTTCGTCTACCTCATTAGTTATATATTATTTTAGTTTGTTAGTCAGTCTATTGGCAACTTTGAAACAGCTGTTCACGATAACAACAAAAGTTTAAAAGTTTAAATTCAGCCATGCTAGTGGCATCAACAGAATCTGGCTCTATGAATGGCAATGCCAGCTGGTTCAGACTGAAATATCTCAACAATTATCGGCTGGGTTGCCATGAACAGACATTCATTTGTATGCCTTCGTTTGTGTTTATTAATTTGATCCCCAGAGGATGAATTCTTTTTACTTTCTGACTTTTTACCATGATATTTTGTACAGACATTCATGGTCCCCAGAGGATGAATCCTAATGATTTTGGTGATCCCCTGTAGCACTACGAGTAGGTCAAGGTTTTCACTTATTCTTAGAAATATCTCGACAGCTGCTGGATGGATTGGAACGGAATCGTGTACATACGTTCACAGTCCCCAGGGGATGGATCCAAATAACTCTGGTGATCCTCTCACTTTTCCCCTAGCACCACCATGAGGTTGAGGTGGTTCTGAGGTGGTTTTGAGTGAAATGTCTTGACAATTCTTGGATAGATTGCCTTGAAATTTGGTACAGATGTCCATATCCCTGTCAGGATCAATTGCAATGACTTTTGTGATCTCTTAACTTTTCCTCTTGCACCATCATTAGGCCAAAGTTCTAATTTGTCCAATACTGTATGACCAATCTCTGCAAAACGTCCCCATTAGCCGCATCTGTACTAAACGCTCAGTCTCATTTAGCCTCGGAGAAAGTTAGAGAGTTAAAGACAAAAAAGTGTCACATTATTTGTTGTCTACATGACTTTAATTGTCAGGCCTTTGTTTGGTGTTTTTTGGAACTCCATGTTTTCTCACAGTGACAGTAAACAATCACGCTGATTTGCCTGATGCTTGTTCACAGCCAACACACCCTGTAATGAAAAAGGACGAAGGCCAAACCCAAACCCTGCAGATCCTGTAAGCTATGGTTGTGAAATACTTTCACTCCACCATACAATAAGTGTGTGAGAAATAGATGTGAATGGGACTCTTCTCACAGTATATCATCCAGTACTTGTGGACCAATCTTGGGAACAAACATTATTCTCCCAGGCCCTGTTGTTGTAGAGTGTACTTGTACATGTTCGGGGTCATGATGATGATTTACAGTGATGGCACACTGGAAGAGCTGCACAACCCAATTTGTTCTGGTTTTCCTGATTGGGAAGATTACAGGGCCCTTGTTGCGATGGCGACAAATGTGTCACCACACATATCTCCACGTCGGCTCTGTCTGGTTGTTATAAACACACACAGGAAAACAATCGGAAACATTTCTTGATGCATGGCTTCTGGTGAGATTCGGGCGATATGGCACTAATTTGAATGTCGCGGTGATGTATAGCTGTTGAGGGTTTTAACATTTTTGTGTCAAACCTTCATTTAGGGTTTTGGTGTGTAGCTGCCCTGTTGTGATTGACAAAATGTATTTGTCTGGGAAGAGTAACTGAGGTTTGAGGTTGCATCATCAGAAATAAAGTCAGTGGGATCAAGGAAAAGCAGAACTGATCTTTTCTCATTGACTGAGCTGAAAGATAATAACGTACTTCATCACAGCTAACAAGGTCTGACTGAATGGAGATGTGACTTTGACTGTGTGAATTACTTCTGTCATAACATGTAATTAAAGTAACATTTCACTGTGATATATGAAACTGTCTTGATTACAAAAAAAGATAAATAACTAGTTTGTTTTTGCCCTGGGAAAACATCAGAAGGAGTAATATGATCTTATATAACTCGCTTTGCATTTCATTTTTTATCATTTATCTAATTTGCTTTATTTGTTGTAGGTTGGCATTTTTTAAGGCATTTATAAAGCTCCTTTGAACAACATGCCTTATAAATAAAGTTTTTTTACTTTAATTCAAATTCGCCATAAGGAGGAATGTTTCTGGGTGCATTTAGGATGTTTGTGAGTAAAGATAAATAGTATGGAAAGGTTTAGACAGGGCCCACTCCCAGGCTTCCTTAACAATTTGGACTGTAGGTAAAATTACTTGTTAAATGATAAGACATCAGAAGAATAATGGTAATATTAAAAAAAAAAGAGTTTAAAAACAGGAAACTTTCTTACTTTTGAAACAGTAAGTTCACTCTGTATTGCATGACATATACTTCCACCAATTTTAAAGTTTTTACATTTATTGCCTGTCAGTTTTCTTATTTTTTCTAATATTCTGGAAATTATTTTACTATTTTACAAATGGTCTCGCACCAGCCTATTTATCTGACATGCTTGCACTGTATGAACCAGGACTTAAGGATTCTTTAGTTGACTAAAACATTTGGTGTGTCAACTTTTAGTTTTAATGCTCCAATAGCTGTTGAAACCCGACAATCTAAGACGAGCTGAAAATGAAATAGCTTGGCTTTTGATTAAAATGTTTTATGGCCAATATTTAATTTTCACTTTGTTATTGTATTCGTGTTTTTAAATGGATGTATTGCCTTATATCTGCTGTATTTTCTTTCTTTAAAAAAAAATCTAATTCATTGCTCATATTAATTCCTTTTATAACTTTTTCATTTTGTATATCTGTCAGCCACCTCTAAAGTACTCTGAGTTTCACTATGCTGTATGAAAGGTACTATACAAATAAAGTTTGTTTAATTGCTTCAGACCCCATCCAAATTAAGTTGACTAAATCTGAAAAGACATATTTTTCTTTTGTTCTGGCCTTTGTCTACAGTCTAAATGAAAAAAACGTTCAAACCCACAAAACACTCTCCAAGGTGGGTATCTCGAGCCTTGTGTTTTACAGCGTGTGCCGGCTCTGTGCTCAGTTGGTTTTGAGCTGTGGGACAATAAGGCTTACAGAGTCTGACAGATCAGACAGACAGATCAGACTGGGCAGCTTCCAGGTGTCAACGCGTGTGTGTGAACTGTTGTGAACATTTGTTCTCAGTGCACTGTCTCTGGGTAAATAAAAGTAAAAACAAAAAACAGAGAAAGAACCTTTTGTTGCCTGCAACTTTCTTTGTGATAAGTCACTTTGAACGTTGCCATAATATAGTGGATCACATAATACATGTGTCTTCAATAAATGCCATTCATGTTTATTTTTTCAGACGGGTTTTCGAGCATTAAATTGCAATTTGATTGACTCCTCGGTTTTCACGATTTTAAACGATGTTTAGGGATGGAACAGATAATCCACTGTGGACGTGTGAATGGTTTCAGAGTTCACGCTCTCATCCAGTAATGTGTGACCAATGGATAGACATCTGAAAGAATGTGATTGTATATTGTTTAATGGACAACTTTCTGGTATTGAAAGATGTAGACGGAGACAGAGAGTTCAACCACAGTCAGAGACACTAATCTATCTGTCTTTGTGTGTGTGTGTGTGAGTGTAGATGTACAGTGTATATGTGTATCTGTGTCTGTGGGTGTGTGAAGGGCTTGTTCTGGTGTTCCTGTGTGTGTGTGTGTGGCTGTCAGTACGTTAGCTTGAGGTGGGCCTGGCATTTAGATTTAACCGTCAGCATCTCAACAAACAGCATGTTTACGCCCAGACAACAGTTTTGTCTGATTTCTTCACATCTCTTTCAGTTGAAAGACTTCTTCACATCTACAGTAGATGCTTTGTGGAGACACTGAGACGTGTTTGTTAAGGACATACAGAATTACACAACCACTGAAAGATCTCAGCCCTGATCAGACACCCCTATGGAAAAAGTCTTCTTTACCACTTCAATATCACAAACTGTAACCTTCTCTCAGGTAGCTGTGTTCTGTGAATGGAATTGATTGTGAGAGTTAAGGTTAAAAATTGCACAAGTGATTTATATAACTATATTTGACTTTCTGTGCACACTGTAAAACCTCATACTGAAATTTGGTGGAATCAAAAACTTTTTTTTTTCATTCTCACACCAATTCAAAACTTAGAAACATGATTTCTCATTCAGTAGTGTTTCGACTTGAAATTATGAGTTAAATAAATGTACTTCTGAGAGTTCACTGAACTCATTCAATTAAATGTCCAAAGAAACTAGATTAACATATTAGCAGACGTCCCAGCATGCATTTTTGAGAGTTAAACTCTCCAGAGACTTTTCTTTTTTGTAGTTTGAAGCAAACATACATGATGGGACCTTGACATAGATAACTGATGCGCCTCATAATGCTTGAAGGCCTTTAATACACATGCATCAGACACTTTCACTGCGTTTGGGCCTTTTCACAAGTTCAGCTTAACTAGCTTATCTTAACTCCAGCTTTAAGGCAGCAGGGGCAGTTACAATGTTAAATTGAATACATTTAAAATGATTTACCACAAACCGCTAACACCAGTACATTAAGATCAATGCAATTATTCAACGCAAAATGCAAACTAGTTCCGTACAGATGCATACAAACAACAAAATCTTAAACTGCTCCACACCTGGGCTCACATAAAGCTTAGAATCATATATTTGATTTGACATAAAATGGTTTATTAGCATTTTGTAGCAGTCTGTTGACACAGCAATAGTGAGGATGGAGAATTAAGCCTGTGCACTGCAGGTGTGAAGATTCTCATTCTAACCATTTTCTGTTCATTGTCTGTGTCGCCTTCTGTCACCTCCTAATTTATTTTTCTTTTGCTTCCAAATGTAATCTGAGACTACAGTTCAGTAAAAATTACCCTTGACAGAAAAATGGAAAGCTTTGGTTGAAGACTGATTCAGGTGCAATGACTGACATAAAATCAAAGGATGCCATTCCTTGTAATGAAATAATATTGTCATGCATGAATGTATAACCTCTGTAATAATGTAATAATTCTCTGTCTTTCTTCATGTAATTCATATGTATTTATGAAAGATTGCACAACAAAATGCTCCATTCAGAAAAATAAAATAGAAAATAAAGAAATAGTAATAGTAGAAGATGTCAGATAAAGGGAATAAAAGAGAGTGCTTAATATAAACTCAGGTAAAACTGAACCATATTGGTTTGCTTACCTAAGTTAAGCATAAATGTTAAAAACCACAGATTTAGTAGAATGGATCTAGGGAACATTAGTTGATGACATAGGCATGTTTAGGCGGTAGTCCAAGGAGTAATTAGAAAACCAATTTCAGATCCTTAGAATCTAAGACATGGGCGACCAATAAAATGTCTGCGCCTGCCTTGGCAGTTTATCTAGAGTTTTCCAGAAGAGATAGAATTACAGTAGTTAGCTGGTGATAAAAGCAGCTGTCTCTCAGTATCTGGCTGTACTCCTGAGAAGATAAAAGGCAGTTTTGGTGATTTTTCTGATGTGAAATTCAAGTCATGGATCAAAAAGCGCACCAAGGTTAGCAGCTTGGGGCTTGATGTTCAGTGCCAGGGATTTCCAGTTGATGCACAGCTTCTCTCTCTCTGGGCCTTTGCTCTGGTAATTAACCCTCAGTAACTTTAATGTTTGAGCTAAGTGTCAAAGAGCAACAGTGATCCTTCAGAAAACCACACTGATGAGAAACAATACAAATCACATCAAAACTCAAAAAGATAGGAGAGTCATTAACTTTATACTTTTATCTACTTATATTCAACTGATGAAAGATTTCAAACACCTATTCTTTTGGTACGAGTGAATGAAAATTAATGGAGTTATAGTGATTTTTAACTGCCATTTAAAGAGTAAGAGAACCCAAATAAAAACAATATAGCAATCATAATTCAGCATGAATAAAGTCTAATGATAAAAAGAACACAATAAATAGGAACCTTTTTGCCCTTGTACAGCAGGAGGCTGTTGTTTTCAATCTATTTCACTTAAGTAGTTTGATCTCTATACTTTGAATGGCATCAATTACAGACTAGAGTACAAGTTTCCATAAGAAAACATTAAAAAAAGTCAGAAAAGTTCCAGTTGTGGCGTCATTATCAGAGAAGTGTCATCTGTCACAAGAAAAGTAATATAACTTTATAATTCACTTTATTTTTTAATTTTGTTAATCAAAAGAATAATGCTTGAATTAGGTGTTGTGTGGGAGTATATGTATTTCCATTTCATGGGAATCAATTTTCCTTTCAGTATATTTCCAAAAATCTCACTTAAGTAACAGTCTAAAAGAGTGAATGAATTTAGGTATTTTTACTTCATAAAATCATTTAAAAAAACCCTTTGGCACAGAGATATTCATATCTGATCCTGGCTTAACTTGGTGCAGGCGAAACCTACAAAACTCAAGAACCACAGCCCTACCTGCCAGGTAGCGACGTGGTAGTCATGAAATTTAATTTCCACGGCTGCTCCCCGCCTGTGTCTTGGGGCTGAAAGCCAGGCTGTTTTATACAGTAGAAGGCACAGGCACACAGAGATACCACACCATCCTTTACTTCCTTTGATGTTGGCGAGGCACCTGAGGGGGAGAATATGGAGAATTTGTTGATTACAGGGTCCTGTATTCAGTACACACATTGATGCTGCATGCAGTGAGTTAGTGTATAGCAGGAGGCTCGGCGTGGCAGTTTGATAGTTTGTGGTAAAAGTGCTGGCAGGGCCACAGCTCCCCTTTCTCTGCCAAGCCCGTGGTTTCATATTGTGATCATCAACAGCAGATGTGAATCAGAATATAAGCTTTTCCTGATCAATGTGGCCAAAAATATAGGCTTTACTTGGACTGATTTGGAGTATTGTATGTCTGCTCATGAACGCTTTCATCCAAAGTGCCTTAAACAACCACGGGGGGTGGCCCACATCGTAGAGCTCTGTCATTACTTACAGGAGATTTGCCTTCAAAGGTGCCATCTTTAAAGGTGTCGACAAAGTAAAACTGTCAGTGTTCATTTAACTCAGAGAGTGTCACAATTAGCCCCCTACCAGTGTTTATAAGTTGAAGTCTACATTTAGTTTAGCACAGATGTGAATGTATGTTAAAGTCAACACTTGGTTGCAGATGAGGAAGATACAAAACTCACATAGTTATCACTTGTAAGAGAGATATTTCATATAATACATAATGATTTTATGTTAGAATAGTGTTAAATTATGTGTTGCAAAATACACCCAATTAGTAATTCAATTGCTTGTACTTGTGATTCCAAGTATAAATTGATCTATAAGTGAACACAACTTATTTCACTAAAGCAATAAGCTGCAGTGGGTCTAAGAGTGCATCCCTATTGGGCAATACTTCTTGCACAGAGCAACAATGTAGCATTCAAAAGGCAATCAATTCAACTGAGCAGCATGTGGGTAACATGAGCACTATTGGGCAACGCTGCAGCATCACCTCAGTTTCCACAGAACAAGGCGACAGGTGGCTGCACGAGCGACATGGCAGTGATTATCAGCACATCTCTTCCAGGCAGATACTGAGAAAATGACTGTTAACCAGCTTACGCTACATTTCCTTGGACGCCATGAATGAGAGATAAAGATCAGTGCATCTGCTACGTACAACGTGCTACACACAAACGCTACATCTCTCTCTCTCTCTCTCTCTCTCTCATTCACTCACACACTCACACGCACACACACACACACACACACACACACACACACACACACACGCACACGCACACACATGCATACACAATCACAGTGCGAATGAGTCACTGCTCCACAGCAGCGCTCCCTCTGACCACAGTTGAATCTTGACATTTTCTCATACCTCCGATCTATTTACCAAAGTTCAGACAGGAAGGATGCATCTCTCATTTTTCCTATCATGGCAACCACTTATAAACAGTGATTCTGATCAAAACAAAAACAAACAAATGCATTAATGTTTCAGTTGTGTTATTTGACAGACTGCTTGTTCCCCACTTTGAAGTTAACCGAGTGTAATTGAGCAACCACCTGCTTTTCCCATTGACTCCGTGATATCTGTAAAATGTCAGAGTTAAAGATTTTCTGAGGAATTTAAAACACAGGACAAACTTAAAGCCTTGTATTGTTTTTGATTCACCTTGAGATTTCTCACAGGAGAACAATGCCCCACTGAAGCCAGCTTCAACAATGTGAAGAGGAAAAAAAAACAGGTCTTTATTGTTTAGTGAAACACATTCACATTGTTCCTGTTTCTAGACATTACATCACTGGGCTTGTCGCAGGACAAGTTGTGGTTGGTTATTTATACTAAACAAAGAGGGATCAGCACATTATTATCAACTACATTTAACTGACTGACAGTCTAATTTATTTAATTATTTAATAAAGTATAAGCTCAGAAATGGGCATGTGCTATTTAAAATCTAAACTTTTGTTAATATTTTATTTAAAATGAGCAAGACACTTGATTCATTTAGGTCTCATGTTGGAGATTTTGTTGCAATGTTTGAATCCTACACAAATATAAGACTTTAAATTTGAAAACCAATGGCTTTGCATCAGTAGTTTTCATTTGGGTACTTCTGGACGCTTCCCAATGACCGAATGAGTAACTTTATTTATCCCTTTGGACCTGTCATCTCTTTCACCATCCCATTTGATGGGAGAAATCCCTCCAAATTCGAGGGAGTGGAAACTTCGAACCATTAAACCTTTTACAAAAACCTTTTAAGCATCCTGAATGCTGCATTTGATTCCACAGAGACGAAGGTAAAAAGGTTACTGGTTTCAGACTGTTTGAACACAAGAACATAAGCGAAGTGATTTATACCCCTGTATTAAGCAGACCCTGGGTTATGGACTTTCACTCTGGGCTGGAAAATGCAGCAGCATGCAGTGAAGTCACTGACTCATAAGAGAGGGTTTGGGATGGATGGATGGATGGATGGATGGAGGGAGGGAAGTGGGAGAGGTAGAGGGCTTTGGACCCTGTGTGAACCACTGAATTAAAAAAAAAGAAAAAGAAAGATGACATACTGCCTTATTTATCCATATGCTGCAAATTATATCATCTGTTTACAATTTATTTTATTTACTTTGGTGATGCTTGGCCCGGGTTGATTAACATTTTCTGTAGTGTTTGTTGTCTTCTGGAGCGGGATTTGATTGGCACTCGGTGATGGCTGTTTGAAGTGAGCGTAGCGTTGGCTTTGAAGCTTGGGGGATGAAAGCAGAGCATCCAGATATGACTCGAGGATAATCTAGAAATGAATTTTGGCTGCCTCTGAAGGCGACCGACAGGCGACAAACATGTTACTAGTTGTTGATTAAATGTTACTTGAGATTCAGTGATGCAAGAACATAAAACAGAGATGGAAACTTCTAAATACATACTAGGAAATAAGTTAAATATGTTTGTTTAATGACAACAAGCTGTGGATGTTGGTGAATGAGCAAAGAATGAGCTATCTCTTCTCATCCGTCATGAGGCAGCTCCTTTTATTTATGAGCCATGCTATTTGCAATTGTGACTTTAATTAATGCTATTAATCACTGTTTCCCATCATAACTGCATTCAGTGGATATTAAACATTAAATTCACCAAAAAGATTTTCTATCGATTTTACATCAAAATGTGTTAAACTCTGCATTCCTATAAGGTAAAAAAAAAAAAGTTTGTAATAAAGCCAGCCGGCACTGTTTGAAGAATGATCCAAAAATTAACACTTGAAGTTTTTAAAGCTTTTAAAAAGCAGATACGTCTGTCTGCTGCAGCTTATCACAGGTTAAAGTGACTTAAGTGAATAGTTTAGTGACAGGTGAGGTACACTAATCCGTATTTAATATTCAATGTACTTAAAAAAAAAAAAAAACATGTTCAATATAAAGTCCTCCTGGCAAGTGAAAAAGTATGTTTGGCTTTGAGTTTTCTCTCTAAGTTAATCTTGTAAACTAAAATGTTTTGCATGTTAATCCTTTTCCATAAAGAATTGAGTAAATGCAGGCTCTTTGACAAATGTTTTTGAGCAGAAGATTTCGCTTGCAGTTGAGTCTGCATACATTGGAAACAACTTGAGTAAAGCAAAAACGAATGAAATATACTCTACAAAAATGGTCAGTGTGGGTTCATGTATGTGGGAGAAAACATCACACTTTATTTAATGATGACAATTATGTGGGATGGAAGACAATGTTTTATGTACAGCTTAAGTAAGTTTTGTGACTGATATTAAAGGTGAAACAGATTACTGTATTCATCTAGGAATTTATTAAATGATAAACAGTGTCCAGTGAAAGTCACGTATCTCCAGATGTCAAGGTTTTCAGATCAGCTGAATGCTTAAATATTCCTTCATGGGCTGAGATTCTCTTTGTCTCAAGATGAATAAACCATTTGGATGATCTGTAAAAACGGAAAACTGTGCTGTTTTTCTTTGGTGAAAGGTTGATATGTGACAAGGGAAAAATGCAGTTTTGATCATAATTTTTGTTAAATTTTAAAGGTTTGCAAAATCATCTTAACCCACAAATTGACAGAATAGTTAAAGGATTACATTAAAATGTTTCTGAAACATTTAATAAATTACACATGGATAAATAATTAGAAATTAAATGTTCTACTTTCAAAGGTAAAGTCTGCTGCTAAGCCACAGAGCATTAAATTCTCTGAAATAAACTTCTCACAGTAGAGTTTTTTCAGGTTGTTAACAACAGCGACACCTACTGGAAAAAACTGTTCACAACCTCTCTCTTATTCAATCCCCTATTCATAACGTTAAACTGTTTTAATACACGTAGAATCTCAGTGGCTGCAGGATCTTGTATTTGTTGTTTTGTTGTTTCATAAGATAAAAAGATGTCGCTGAGGGTTTTTACCCTCAAAGAGTTAACGGAAAGGATAGATAAACCAGCCACAGACACACTCATAGTGTTTTGGTCGATGGCTGATTGTAATTTCCAGATCAGCAGATGAAAGTCCTTAACTTGCTTTTATATAAGGGGATTTCAGTAACCTCTCTTATATCAAGAAGTGGAAATCAGTGGTTTTAGTTTACATTAATTCAGTCATTTTGGTTCTGGTATGTATTTAGATAGCTACCGTCCCTACTGGTGCATAGCAACACAAAATAAATATCAGAGGTGAGAAAAATATCAAATAAGAAGCAAATATAACCATTAAGAATGAAATTATGTGTAGGGGAAAGAGGTACAGGAGGAGGTGTCTTGTTAGATTTTTGCTGGCAGCTGTGCCTGTTGCAAAGGAAGCGCCTTAAGGTTTTGGCAACGTTCCCTTAACTCAACCACACTGCTGCATTTCTGCGAAATCCTGCACACAAAATTAAGCAAAACTGAAAACATTCACAACAAGCAAGGGGAAGGCAAGACAGAGTTGCTTAACACACTTACTTACTTGTGAATATACCAATGGAATCAGATTACATTTACTCAAGTACTAAGTAAAGTTTTGAGGTACTTGTATTTAAATTGAGTATTTCCATTTTCATACTGTGTTTCATTACATTAAGGTGATAACTTTAGTGACTAATTTTGCAGGTTGAGATTAATAATACAAAATACATTCCACAAATAAATTATATGTAAAAATATGTAATATTATTGATTGAGATACAACTTTATTGAGCTCTTCGGAAAAATTCACAGGCTACCCAGCAGATTGATTACACGAAGTACATCCAATAATATCTGAAATGGGCCTTTCTGCATAATGGGTAGTTTCACTTTTGGTTCTTTAATGTACTTTGAAGCCAATACTTTTGTACTTTTACCTAAGTAAAATGTTTAATGCAGGACTTTTACATGTGTATTTCTACACTGTGGTATTGCTACTTTTACTTGAAGTAGAAGATCTGAGCATATTCTTTCATCTCTCTATATAACCAGCCTTTCAAATCTGGTATTTGTGGGATGATTTTAGTCTTAGAACCAGAGCTGTGTAATTCAAAATAACCTTAATATCCTTAATAAAAATATGAATGTTATTCTGGTGGAAATAAATTAAATTTCCATAGTTCCCCATACTTACTGCAGGTCTATTAACTAATCATTATAATGTTACTTTTAGATTCAGATTATTATTATTTTTAAAATAAAATGTAACATTTAATGTATTTAATGTACACTTTCAAAATATAAAAATTATGTCAGGGGAGATATCGATCTTGTGGTAATGCAGTTGTAATATTAATTTTATATATGATACGTAAATATAATTCAGACTGCTGTTGGAGAAGAGTTCAGATCTTTTACTTAAATTTAAATAGCAATATTAGTTGAAATATAATCTGCAGCAAGTAAAAGCCCTGCATTCACAATCTTTTTTAGTAGAAGTGCATGAGTGTTATCAAAAGTTAAAGTACTCAGAGTAATCCCTCTCAGTGTTAAATATATTATATTATTGGATTATTACTTTCTCTGACAGCAGTTTCATGCTGTAACCAGTGGAGATTAGAGTATTAAGTTTATACTTTATATACTGTTGGATAGTTTAACAATAACATTTTATTATAAAAAAAAATATATATATTTTTTTGGGGGGGGTTAATGAAGTAAATGTAGTTGAATAGTTAAAAAGGATATTATTTGCTTTTATGCGTCAAAACTCTAAATAAGCACAGTACTTGAGAGTAAATGTACTTACACTTTCCACTATTAAAATCAGATAACAGTTTTTATAGATACTAATAAATAAGGAGATCCCATTGTCTTTCATTTATCTTAAAACAAGAGCGCCTATCAGATCCAAACACTCATATTAGCAAGTGTCCAGATTCCTGATTGAATCAAACTGCAGGATTTTGTAAATAACACATCCTATAAGAGGATAATAAAATAAAATGTTAAACAGCTACCCTAAACAGTGACTTTCTGGTGAAGATAAAGTGAGTAAAAATAGTTGCTTTAATCGCAGGTTGTGAATGACTTTCATCACATAACACCAGAGGTCAACTATGAGCTCTGTGTAAACTCATCCTGTCCTCCTGTAATCTACAGATGTGATGTAACATTACAGCTGCAGAGATGGCTCCTCTGTCCCGGGACAGTTTAAATAAACTGCACGGTGTGATGAGGTTTGCGGTGAACGTGCAGAAAGCTGATCTCCAGTCAGCTGTTAACAGGAATTTAGCGTTGCCGCAGGAGTTGCGTGCTGCCCGGAGTAAACTGCGCATGCGTCAAGGTAATACACGGACGATACCAGAGAGACTGCTGCAGAGCGAGATAGGTAACGTATTCATATTTCCGTTTTCGTTATTCACCTCTCCACTCCATGGCTGAAAATAATACCCTACCTATTTGCATTACATTGATCAAGTATTTGCGTATTTGTTGTTAGGCCTATATGTAGCCTGTTTTGTTGTATTTGCCTCTGCTTTGCTTCTGTTAATGCAGCATGGATTTTGAGTAAAGGGAAGGAAATGGAAGTTCTCAGTACCACCATGTACAAATACTCTCATACCAATGTCCTACATTTAGAATTAGCCTATAAACAAAATGCAAATGTATCAAATCTAAAAGTATGCAATGACATCATTATTGTATGCGTTGACGTGTTAGCAGCTGTTTAAAAGGCCACTATTGGGGATTTACATCCATAAAAATCAATCATTTTCTAATCTGATTATACATTTTGTATGAGAAAGACTATTCTGCAAAGTAACTACAGCTGTCAAATGTAGTGAGTAAAAAATACAATATAGTAAAGTATAGTGTAGTATAAAGTAGGATAACATGCAAATACTTGAGTAAAGTGTACTTGACCATATGCACTTTGTACACAGCACTAATGTGGTGTTAAACATGAAGAAGGCTAGTAGGCAAATAACATTTCTAGAACACGTGTGGGAACCCATGCTGTGCATACTGTATGCATTGTATACACTGTCATTACCTGCACGTAAATAGTTATTTAAGCATCCTTTGCCCTCTGCACCATTGCACTATTGTCTACTGTTTACAAATGTTATGTTATTGTTCTTGTTTGTTTATATAGTTATATATATATATATCAGAATCAGAAATACTTTATTGATCCCGGGGGTTAATGTGTTTGTTGTTCAGTCGTTCTACTCACACATCATTAAATAAATAGTACTTATATACAATATCTAACACAATATATAGAATAGAAATGAATGTATAGGTATATACATATAGATATATAAAATAAAAAATAAAATGGAAATATAAATATAAATATAACTGTACCTAGTACTTTATATGTATTTTGTTGAGCTTGTTGTCAAATACCTTGTCTGTGTGCACATACCTGGCCAATAACAGCGACTCTGATTCCGAACAGTAGAATACTGTTGAAGTAGGGCGTGAACCATCTTGCGTGTTTTGACTGAATGTTGTATCTTTGACGACGACGACGACGACGTGACTTGTAACGTACGTGACGCCGCACCACCTCCCTCTTCTCTCCTCCCTTTGTGCAGTTGACGAGCCCCTTCTCGGTCAGGACTGGAACACACAGAGGTACGTTATGCATCTATTACTGAAACAAACTACACAGCAGCCGACGTTTTCTTTACGTCGCCTGCTCTGTCACCGCTGTCGGCCGGCGGCCTCTGACCTCCGCAGCCGGCAGCTGTCAGTCTCCATCCCTGGATGGTTTCTAACCGGAGTCGGATGCAGAGATGCTAGGCCTGCTGCTTCTACCAGACTACTGCTGTTAGCATTGCGGCTAACGTCTGGCGGTGCGGTCATTTGGCTGTGCGGGGGGTGCGGGAGGGGGGGCAGTCGTACAGGTAGCTGGACGTAAAGAAGCTTAGCCAGCTTACGGTTTTACCCTCTTGACACCTTTACGGGCTCCCCGCCTGCCAACCTGCCACAACGTTACTCACTGGAGACACTCGCCCGCTGTCCACCTTGATAGCTAGCTGCCTTGTGCTAATCTGTTAGCAGGCGAGGGCAGGGAGATGCTGCCTTCACTGTCTTCTTAAACCTCGTTGTCCGAGTCAAGTGGCCACTGCAGTGTTCACTCTAGAGGGAGAGTAGACTTGTTATAAATCAATTGTAAGTCTGTCTCACTGCTGGATCCCCCCCCCATTTGGACTACAAGTGAGGTGGTGCTGAAGGACAGTGACGGTGGATGCAAAGTAACGTGAACATTTCATGAATGGTCCCCCATCGTGCTGTAGGTTTGATGCCTTCTGTCTTTTGTAAAAGTTCTATAACTATAAAGAAACTCTCTTCAACCTTAAGTCATTAAGGAGAGTGTGTCCTAGCCCTACGTCCTCTACAGCCTCTGACATTACTCCCTGTGGCCATGTGTGGAAAGTATAGTACTAACTACTGCACTGGGGTGTGTGTGTGTGTGTGTGTGTGTGTGTGTGTGTGTGTGTGTGTGTGTGTGTCACAGGGTGAATGCCTTAGTGGGCTTGCTATTTGTGTTAAAGGGCACTGCAGATATGTGTCATTAGTCTACTTCCTGTTCAGAGACTTCTTTATGACCTCCCAAGGGTGTCTCCTTAATAATGAGTAACATACCCGAGGATGGACCGATTATTGGTTGGCTGCAGAGAAACATCTGGGGGGGCCCCAAACCTGCATAGGGATGCAATGCAATCGATGTGTTAGTCATAGTATAATTGGAGCAGAAGGGTGCAGTTGTTGACAAAAGGTGTGGCATCCCATAAACCTGGGTGAACTTGAAGGAGATAATTGGGACAAGAATGTAGAGCTAGTAATGCAGCGCACTGAAGTAAGGATTTTTCTGATGTTGGTGACTGGCAGTGGCTCTTTGAGAGAGCAAGGCTTAGCTCATTCACGTCATTTTAATAGAATCGAATTTGTTGCTTTCATAATTATTGAGTACAGATGTCATTTCTTTGTAATTATTTTGAGAAACATTGCTTGATTGTTCCGTTGTAATAGTTTAATTAATCATACAGAAACACATATTGCAATACTTCAGCAGTAGTGGCGGTTCTTGGGATTTAAGAAATGTTAATTGAGAAATAGTCCTAACTGTTCAAATTCCTCTTATATCTACTGTCAATATGCACATGTATGTTATCAATACTCCTGCGTAACAGCTGTACCTTGATAACCGTTGTGCTATTGAAAAATGGAACCTAAATCTAGTCTAATGATGAAATAGACATGTCTTGCTCAACATGCTGTTGAGGAAAATGAAACACAAAGAGGTGCACACATACATGAGAGCAGCCAATTCAGTGGGTTAGCAAAGAGTCTTCTTTGTGCTGCAGTCTGTGGCCTTCATTGTTCTTTCTAAACTTGGCTTCTTCAACTTGGAAACATCAGATTTGATATTGGTAAATGACTGTAGTGTCAAAAAAGATCTTTACTTTTCCTAAAACGTATAATAGTTTGAACCAGGCCAAATGTGACACCAACTTGTACAGCTGGACTCTGACAGGAATGCAAGTTTGAATTAATGTGTGTGTGCGAGTGTGAGAATCACAGTGTTCATGTGTAGTTCATGAAAGCCGACAACTTCATTTGTACCTTTCCTATCCATCATTGACCTCCCGCCTTCCTCTTTCACCAGCACTGCTCTCTCTCTCTCTCTCTCTCTCTCTCTCTCTCTCTCCAAGCACATCACATCGGATCTATCAGTCTGCTCATCTGCTTCACTGGTGGTTGCTGTGTCTCTCCCTCTGCTGTGTTTCTGTGGGCTCTGGCTGTCCTAAAGCTGTAGCACAGAGGGATGACAGCAGGAATATTCTTTTCAGTTTTTTGTTTTGTTTTCTGCCTTGTCCTCAGTCTTAGCCTTGATCATCCGGGTTTCTCTTTGCAGATAATGGCTGTACCTCCCACCTACGTTGACCTTGGAAAGTCTGCCAAGGATGTTTTTACCAAGGGATACGGTAAGCACCAGGCAGCCAACCATACTTGGTTATTTCATCAACCTTTACAGCAGTATTATATAGAGGAAGAGTGTTTGATTTGCAATAAAATACTGCCATTAAATCATAAAGGTGATTCTGAGACGCACAATGTTTTACAAAATGGTCTTCTATGGATCATCATAGACCAGTATAACTTACGAGATACTTTTTTTGATATAATATGAAAAAATTCAGAAAGCAGAAATCATACATTATGTATTAAATACATGTACCTCAGTAAAAAAATGAATCTACAGTATTTAAAAAAAAGTGAACATAGTCTGTGCCACTTCATAACAGCATTTATTTTGTAAACATGTGCTTTTCATTTCATTTTAAAACTGCATTAAAGACTTAACAAAGCTCCTTAAGGGCCACAGAAGACATGATACAACTGTTTTCACAGGCTGTGTAATATAACCTGTGACTAACAGGTAAAGTCTGTGGAGTGAATCTTTTCAGTTGAGGATACTTGTAGGCTATCGTGTAGAATTTCATCACATCAATACAGTATGTCATTATCAGATTGCAAAACTTAAGTTCTGGTACCATGGTGAAGATACCATTGGTTGCCCCTATCAACTGCCTGGAGTATTACCTTGCTAGTGATAATACTTGTCTAAATAATAGTAATAATAATATAAACTTTATATTGCATGTTAGTTTCTTTATTGAAGAGGTTAGCGGTGGTAGAATGTGAATCTAGTTTTATTTACTCATCTTTCTATATATATTTTTTATACCTTTTTAATAATAATAATAATAATGATAATAATGATGATTTACCACCCTATATGCTAGAAGAACAATACCTTCTTCATATATTGTGCTGTGAACTAATCCACAACATTTCTTGCAAGATTTGATGCTACACTTCCTCTCAATGATTGTACAAATCCAGCCCCTGCATAGAAAGCAATGTTCACCAAAATGCCAAATTAAACAAAGGATCCAAACCAGTTCCTGTACTTTTTCTATCTTACCACTAGCTGAACAAATGTTGAGGAGTAGTTCAGAGCCTGCAGTGAAAGTGGAAGTCCTTGGGTTATGTTTTGTGTATACATACAGCTGTGCTCTAAAGGTTACTGAATGATGATAATACTGTATAACGGGAATTCCCAGTCGCAGACGGATTCATGTAATCCCTGAAGGCTGAATCACCGCAAACTTGGCAGCGACCATAAATCATTACTGTGGGTTTCAGTAAAGGTCTAAGTCATTAAGGTCCATCACCATCTCAGAGAAGCCACAAACCTGAGATGAGTTGAGTAGCTGTGAAGCTGCTGACCAATTTGGAGGGTGGGAACTACAGCTTTGGATGAAGGTGGACAGTGATGGGTCAATTAGTTAGAAGGCTTAGTGAAGGGGCAGTGTGAGTGAGGAATCATACCAGGCCGGAAAGTACACGAACATTGAGATCTCTGGGTCTTGTGAAGTGCGATTGGGTAATTCAATTGATGGCTGTAAGGTTGGGTAGGGCCACGATTGGGGCTTTAGGCCCAAGGCCAGAATCCGTTTCTTCAACTTCAAGCTATTATTCATCACTGACAGCACTAATGTTCTCACAGAATCTACATCACATCAATACACACATTCAGTCAGTGACATATGAATAACTTTAAATCTACTCTGGAGGCTGATGAATGGGGATTTCACATACACTAATCAATAGCTTGATTTAATGTGTTTTTACATATCTACAGGGGTTCTTTAAATGTGTATTAATAGAGTTAGTATAGAAAACAATTTTGCATGTTCAGGACTAATAGTATTGGCATTAAAGTAGTACTCGTTTTTGGGGCCTATCCAGTACTTGGGTTTTAAGAAGCCTGTTCCACTTCAATAATGAAATGTTTCAGAGTGGTTATTATTAGATGTTAGATCTGTGTTGCCATCCTGACATCATTTTGATCTTTTATTAAATGTTGTCCGTTTCAGGCTTTGGGCTCATCAAGCTGGACTTGAAAACGAAGTCTGAGAATGGACTGGTAAGTCGTCGCCAGTCATTATCAGTTTATCAGAGCTGCCATGCCAGACTTCAGCCATCCTATCATAGCTTAAGAGGCCTCTGCCTGATAATTAAGTGGCTGGTTCTCTTAAACACTGCCAGAGCACCTTGGCCTCTGCTATGTGATTTATGTTTTTCTTTAAATTGAGTTTGACAAGATGTAGTGTTAAGGCAATCAAAAATACTGTATGTCTTAGTTTACTTGAGATTTAAATCAAATGTATTTCTTGACTTTATTGCGCAATTTTAGATCAAGTTCCTGTTCTAGAGTGGGATCAGCACCGACTGTAATTATTAAATGAGATAAGATTTATCTGTAAACTGAATTCATTAAAAATCTGTCAAAATGTTTCTGAAGTCCTTGTTTTGGTGAGTAGTAGTAGTAGTAGTAGTAGATGTTGAATGTGATGTGGACAGTTTACAACACTACATCACAGTCTAAAACCCTATGTTACCACTTAATGAAAATATATTTTGGTGCATGACAATAAGATGATTGTATCATGGCAATGCACCTGGCTAGTTAACTTGTCAGTAGGACTCTGACACCAATACTGTCATCTGCAGGAGTTCACCAGCACAGGCTCTGCCAACACTGAGACCAGCAAGGTTGCTGGATCCCTGGAAACCAAGTACAAGTGGGCGGAGCACGGACTGACCTTCACAGAGAAGTGGAACACTGACAACACCCTGGGGACTGAGATCACCCTTGAAGACCAGGTTGGTGACAGGGTGTGGGGGCTAAGAAAATCTAAAATGTGAATATTTGAAACATACATCCCTTTCTGTGTCCACCGAGGCCTTCCACTCAAGTAGTGGGTGCTATTTGCCTTGTTATAACTGTGGACTGTAGTTTCAACTGAAGGACTAATGCTAAACATGATCAGTTTAACTTAACTGAATCTTTATTTTTGTTTAATAAATCTTATGTACCTTTTCAACAGTTGGCTAAGGGGCTGAAGCTGACGTTCGATTCCTCCTTCTCACCAAACACCGGGTAAGAACAGCTGAAAAGTTAATATCAGTGAGAATTGAAGTATTTCTTCATGTGCTCTTAGTGCTACAGTGAGTATGTCTAAACAATTTGTTGCAAAATGGTACTTTATGTCTTACGACAGGTTAAGTCAGTGGTTTATCTTTATTAGAAACAATATATAGTTAACATACAGTAAGGTATCATGGGTCTGTTTAAATCAACACACCAGTGACCCACAGCAGTTGTACAACTGTCAACTGGGTAACGTTGGCTCTCTAGCCAGGTGAGTTAGCTGACATGCTAAGATCAATGCAACCGTATTGCCGTATTGCCTGTTGAACTCATGGAACTCCCTGCTCTTAACTTTTGGATAAATAAATAAAGGGCTCAATGCAAGGAGTGCTGATATTAGACATTTTTTGTCACACTGTCTCTAAAAATGTCTTGTGTGACTAAATAGTTGCAGCCTGTATTCCTGATAAACAGCCCTTCTTTATTTATTTAATAGTCACAGTAGTGTGATGTTTCTAGCTCTGGGATACATTGATATTAACAACCTGTTCTTTCTCCCCAACATCCTATCAGCAAGAAGAGCGGCAAGATCAAGACGGGCTACAAGTGCGACCACATCAACCTTGGCTGTGACGTTAACTATGACATCAATGGCACAGCTATCCACGGTGCAGCAGTAGTAGGCTACGAGGGCTGGCTTGCCGGCTACCAGATGACCTTCGAGGCTGGCAGGAACAGGATCACCCAGAGCAACTTTGCGGTTGGATTTAAGACTGAAGAGTTCCAGCTCCATACAAATGTGTAAGTCTGCATGAAGCAGCAGATGGTCAGGAGTAGTATGCTAGCATGTATCCTTTTATTATACCACACATGGTGAATTTCTAATGCACTGTTGGACCATTGTGGCCTCTCCACATCCGGTGTGAATTTGGTGCAGTTCATGTTCATTTAAATTTAGGAGAATGAATGTATACTGCCCTGAGCTGGTGAGAGAAAAATATTAATAAAAGCAGCATTGAAATATTTCTGAAAAAGCACCTGGACACGCTAAAAGTTGTAGCTATAAGTGAAGCAACAACCAGACATCTTTAAAAGTTTTCAGCCCTGGCAGACTGACTTGTTGCTCCTCTGGCTGCCTGCCGGGCACCCAAGTGCCTGCCAGTTATTTTTACAACCAGGTGATTGGATTTACTATATTGCAAGTGAGGTGGAGTGAATGGTTGGCAAGCATAAAGGGCTTCAGTGAAAAGGCAGAGTGAGGTAGGGTCAGACAGTGAGAGAGAGAGAGGGAGGGACAGGGTACAGTGTTAGTCTTGTTTCCTGCTGTGCCCCTGGCCAAGCCTGTCTGTTTCAGTCTACAGCTGAAGTGGTTGTGTAAGGTCAGACAAAGTGTAATGTAGGCTTAACATCAGCGACAGTGCACTCATCTGAGGAGCTTTTTAACAGACACGCAAGATACCAAATAAGGAATTCTCCTTGTTTACAAGACACAAAGCCATCATTTGTCCATTTTAGGGGAAATACGACCTGTAGGAGAACTGTAGTCAAGTTGCAGTAACAGCTCATGCACACCGCCTACCTGAGCAGCGCGTGTGCATGGCGGAACAGATTAGAGCAGTCACACCGCCCGCTTGAGTTGCACATCTCGCTATAGAGTCGAGGTCTCGCCTATTTTTTCCGGGAACTGCACGCGTTTCCCAGCAGAAACAGAGTGAAAATGGTCTGTTCATAGTCATATGGACATTATACCAGCAACATATACACCTTTCAGTACAGTTTCAGTGTCTATATCTGTGGACTGAATCCATTCATATGTTAACAGGGATTTTATTGTGTGGTATTTATCAAAGGCAAACTCAGCTTAGAAAGATAGGGCAGCAGCTCTGCAGTGAACAATGCTCGTGTGCCAGATGCCGCTGTTCACCGCCGTAGCCCTCACATGCTGTTCGGGTAGGCAGTGCGAACCGAGGGTAACACTTACATATATCCCAATCTGGTCTTTTTCCTCAGAAATGATGGCACTGAGTTTGGTGGTTCCATTTACCAGAAGGTGAATGACCAGCTGGAGACAGCCGTCAACCTGGCATGGACTGCCGGAAACAGCAACACCCGCTTTGGCATCGCTGCCAAGTATCAGATTGATTCTGATGCATCCTTCTCTGTGAGTAGTGTGTAACCTGAAGAAGTAGTAGTAGTAGTAGTAGTAGTAGTAGTAGTGGTGGTGGTGGTGGTATAGTAACATCTTGTATAATTAAAATGTTATTTTATTGATCCCTTCAAGGAATTCCAAGGAATTGTGCGGTATAACTGACTTCTAGTTTTACAGAGACATTCTGCGTGTCTACGATATGAACTAAGATGCACCACGACTAGTCGTGATATTGCTCCATTTAAATCTAGGTCACAATCTTTGCTGCATGTCCTGCTCGGCTGACCAACTTGAGAGAATGTCCATGGGAGTACATCACGTTCAGTTTGGCATGAGAGAAGCCTCATCTGTGCCAAAATGGCCAATGGGAGGAGTCTGCTAGTCTGCTACAGAAAGGCCCAGGCTAATTTAGTCCTGTCTATCACATTAGTCCTTAAATCCCACTTGCAGCTGAGCCAATTAGTGTGAATGGTTGTTTGTTAGTGTAATTATATGTATTTTTTATTTATACTATTAGTAGCATACATTGCATTTTTGAGTGAAAATGTCTCAGTGGTGGCACTTTTGAATCACAGTATCAGTTTCAGAATTCAGTATGAATCAGAGCTTAGATTTTTTTAAAATATTTAGTTTGAAACAGGCAATAAATTACTATGTGTTGTTCTCTGTATGATTCTCTTCTGTGATACCTACACAGGCCAAGGTGAACAACTCCAGTCTTGTGGGCCTGGGCTACACTCAGACTCTGAAGCCAGGTGAGTGCAGTCTGTATATAACTTAGTTGTGCTTACATAAAACACAATACCAACCATGTTTACAAATACTACAATATGTCAACATTTACTCAATGAATACAACATTATGATCCAGAAAAAGGCAATTTAATCAGGATTCCAAACTTAGAATTAAGTCAAAATCTGAGCAGTGGAATTAATGTGTGTTTGTGGATTTTTGTAACTTAAGTCAGTTTTATATATGTACAGGGTACACCTTGATCGTATGACTCAGAGTTTCTGAAAGACATCGAAACTACTTGAGAATACTACTACTACTAATAGTCTTCATTGATGCCCAGTTGAAAAAGAGTTGTAAAGGGTAAATTATAGCCGACAACTACAATTTCTCAAGGATAAACAACAGTAGATTAAAAAGATTAAAGGATGGAATAGTTCAGTAAGAAACCTGTGAAATTAAAATACTGTTTCAGACTGTTTTTAGGAGGATTAAGTAGAAAATCATTTTCACTTTACACACACTTGCCCTGGCTATGAATGGTTTATCCTGATGTGTTTTGTTTCTGCAGGCATCAAGCTGACGCTCTCTGCTCTCCTTGACGGCAAGAACATCAACGCTGGTGGCCACAAGCTTGGTCTCGGCCTCGAATTCCAGGCATAGGAGGATGAGGCAGACGCCCTTCCAGTCCTCCCAGCGCACACACACACACACATTCCCCACCAAAAAAATAAACTCCAAATCCTTTATTGATTAGCTAGCCCTCCCCCCATTTCCCCTAGACATGCTACAGCTGGGAGTAAGACGGCATAAAGGTCAAATCGTTCTTGTGACGATCTACCACTTTTAAAAAGGACCACTTTAAGGGAACAAATTTTGAAAATAAAGAGCCAAATTCAGAACAAAACTAGAACCATTTAATAGAAAGTTGTATCTTGAATTGCAAGGGAAAGGTAACCTTGAGTATGTTCATGTTGGCCTCACCATTTGTCATTTCACTACATTCAATGCTTTAATTTGTGTGTCTCCCTGCTTTCCAATGCAGATAAAAGGGAAAACTAAACTAGATCAGCCCAAAATGCATAAAGGGCTCAACACTCAGCGTACAGATGAATAGTTACACCACCAGATGGTGCTGTTGCATAGCACGATCAAGCACTCCTTGCTCAAAAGTTGTAGTGGTGAAATAACAGTTTTATTTTCACACTTTTGCACCGGAAGAGCTCCAGTGTCTGTCTTGATGTATTATACAATGGGAAAGGGTTAGTTGTCCCTGATGTAAGCAGCTGTCAGTAGCTCTAAGAGACACTACACCCCAATGTGTACATTCTGTGTTTTTGTCTCACTTGTTTATTGTGTCTGTGCATTTGGTGTGAAACATGTCTTTTGTTACATATAGCAAAAATAATATTATTTTAATGACAGTCTTGCATAGTTTAATCCACCTGTGAAGTCTTACAAAGGCAATGACTGGTCAATTCTTCCTGGTCGAGCAAACGAAAGGAAACCTATCGTGCACACAGTTGAACTTCTCTGGATTAAAGTTACAGTACTTCTTTGAAGGAGTATGCAAAGAATAAATACAGTGGACAGGAAATGGTAGTCTTCCACAACTGGTTATGGGAATTATGCTTAGTGTACTTGACAGTATTGTCATACCCTGAATACAATAAAGGAACATCTTGAACCAGTTTCTGATTGAATTCTGCTTTTTACCACATGACCTGAATCTTGTGAGGAATTTCCACCCTTGTTTATTTAAAATTCAGCTGATTTTGAGTTTTACTGGGAAGTGGGTTATTTTATTTTTATTTTGTATTAATTGATGCTGTCAATCAGATCCCAATGTGACCTCTTTAAATTACTTGCTATGTCCAATTAACGTAAAACCTAAAGATTACTAATAAATTAGTGAAATGATTAGCTGATCTGAATCTGTGTAGCTGTGATAACTGGATGAAAAACCTCACTTTGGACCTTGGTAAAGAAGACCCCAGCAAACTTCCCACAAATCCTACAGAGAAGCCACTGATAGACATTTGTTCTCTGCATGTTTGGTATAAATATTTCATGATTATATAATCATTTTATAATTCTCTTAACTGGATCAGGAGTGAAACCATGCCTTGTCTTAACCACTGTTCTGACAGGATTTTCACAAGAACAAGACAAAGTGATTGAATAGCTCTTGGACGACCTGGAGACTTTATCTCCCTAACATAATTTTGAACTGTCAACTATTCAAGTTCAAACCTAAATGGAAAGTTTCTGTAAAACATGGCAGAAAACAATGGATTTTATATCTGTGATTGTTGTTTACAATGCTTTTTATGCAAGCTTTACCCCTTCCAAATCCATAATAAGTGTCTCTAACAGTATGCTCATAAGAGGCCTAATATGGAGTTCCACTTTGTGGTGTAACTTTGTGCATATAACGACCCATATAACGCAATACTTCCTCTTTTTGTGTAATGAAAGTGCATGAGAGCCCATTTCACATACAACAGTGGGGGTCTGCGGCCCTCAGACAATGGCATCAAAACGCAATAAAACTATACTTACAGGCGTTTCGCCCAGTTCATAAACAATCTGGAGGGTCAAAAACAACTGACAATAATTAGCAACAGACATCACGCGTTCACTTTTCACGCACACACACACACTCACGCCATGCTAAACCACGCCTTTCCAGTTACTCACGCATCAACATGGCGACGTGCGGGAAGATGGGGCGAAGCAGGAGAGATATGTGTGCTCTTTTTCTGGTTCTTTTCCTCCAGCTGTTAGTCAGCGGCTGCCTGTCAGCTCCGGTAAACACGACCCCACCACCACCACCACCAGGTATGTGAACAGCTACATGGAGGATGTGTTGTTGTTTTTCTTCTTCTTTAAAACCAACCGACAGTACCTGTCTGTTAGCTAGCTGGCTAGTCCGTCCTGCTAGCAGCGTCGGTGTCAGGTGAGCGAGAGAGACGATGACAGACTGTCTGTATATCCCCGAAAAAGTCCTAAAACTGTGTTTAATTTCTTAGTGCAGTTGATCAAACCGATAATATAAGCGTTAATGAGTTATTTGTTGTTGTTGTTGTTGTTGTTGTTGTGGACCGTCTTGTTTTGAAACGTAATCTGTCGCGAGATTGTCAGTTGAATCATCCAAACGTTTTTAATCTGGTTTAATTTTAATTTTTTATTTATTTTTATTTTACAGTTATTACCTTTCAACGGTACATTTTGGATTAAGTTTTCTGACTTATCCTAACGCCACAAAAATATTATTAATTACAGACACATCCGGGTCACAATACGTATCACAAGAAAACAGGAAGTCATATTTGGAATTTAAAAGCTCGTCAACTTCACAACTAGCGAAAACCTGTGTTGGATAAAACTTTTGAGTGCAACCAGTTAACTTAAATATCTGTTTTATGATACCCCCCCAAAAAAAAATGAACATGGCAGTGTAGTTAAAGGGTCTACTTTGTGAGGCCCTGCGGGGACTCCCGAGCAGCAATGATTTGTGGTGGCCAGACAAAGTGACTAGGTCCAGATGTCCTTGTCATATATCTGAGCTGTTAATGTACCCCTTGTCAGTGCAGTGGCCCCACCGCTTATTAAAGTAAAAACCTTTTTGAAGTTTAACCATCAAGAAGGAACTGGGAACTCACAGTAAAAGGCTGTAAAATTGCTCTAAATGGCAGGATCTGTTCTGCATACATGGTTTAGTGGCTGAAATATGATGAGAGATGAGATAAAGTCAGTAGTGTTGATTGATTTCATGGCCTGTGATCTTCTTTTACATACAGATTGTATGTCATGCATGTAGCTGCCAGGTTGTAGAATTGTGTTTGTTATATCAAGCCTATTTCTTCTTTATAATATACTTGTGCCTCACCGTATTCACTCAAATCGTTGTTTGTAAAAGCTGTTAATGAATGGGCTATTTTCCTCTCAAAGTTGTTTCCACTTTATATTTATCCAGAAAGATCAAACACATAAATATGTGATACACAAGTCATGCATTTATAAATGATTTGTCGCACCAGTCTTGTGATCTGACATTAGTAATGGATGCAATATCCTCTTGTAGCCGGGAACCACATCAGTATATGATTACAACATTTACTGACTTAATATTTCATCCTTTTGTGAAATCATATCTTGATATATCATGTGCTGTCCTTATCCCTCTAGGTTTTATTCTTGTGGGTGTTGTCACTGGGAGGGGAACAGAACAAATCTTTATTCAGAGGGAGGATGACCTTAACTTGATCAGCCACTAACGTAGTAAAATATTTATTTAGCTAGAAATGCAAACAGCAAAATGACATCTGTGTAGTTGCCCAGTTGGTTGTCGGGCTGTTGAATCAGCATTTAAAGTAGCAGTAATATTACATTTGGGTTTAATCTGTATAAAGAGTGGAGGCAGATCTACCGTTACTTGTCAGTGAGATGTATGATTTAAGGAAATACTACAAACATACTAAATATGAAGACATTTGTCAGGTTTGACCAAGCTGCTCTGTCTTAAAGGTTGAATATCTTACATGCTGTTTCATACAGAAAAGCCCAGAACCTCATTGCTGCCACAAAGATCTTCTGTTCAGTGATTATTTATGCTGGCCATGGCCAATGTGTATGAATAGTCCCTTTCTTCTCTTGGGTATGTCTTATTCCGTGCTTCAAGTCCCTAGTGTTCTCCTCCTGTCCCTTCCTAAGCAACGCCTCCTAGTCCCACAGGATGAAATAATGTTGACACTTGTTGGTTAAATGGTGTCATTGATTCAGGAAGGCTGGCCAGATGCATGAGGCTGAGTTCAGCTCTCATTAAAAGACACAGCCAGGAACTGATTCAGCTGTAGAGATTCTCGAGACTTAAAACACTTTATTTTTTTTATTATGACACTGAAATGTTTGTCTGTTGTACTGGAAACTTTATAAACTTAAACAGTTTGGAAACATTGGAAAACCTGGCTAGCGTGGGCGTATATTCAAATGTGTCAGTGAAAATATCTTATTGAGAGTAATGAAATGTGTTCAATGCAGTGAATTACAACAAATTTGCATTGTGGGATGACACACCACATTGTGTCTTAAAGGAGAGAAGTTACTCATTGTCAGCAGTGTTTGTGGGATTAGGTTAAGTTGCAAGGGAATGCTTATTTTCACACACAGACAAGCTGTTGTAAGTGAAACATGAATTTTTCTGTTATTTCCAAAGTTGACTCTCTGTGATGGAGTTATGAGTGTGTCACTTTACATGAAAGTGTAGCTCAATAAACTGAAAATTCAGATTGAATTCAGACTCATTGCATCATCAGGAGCAGGTTGACGTAGAAAGTGGTCAGTAAAGTACCCATCCTTAATTTAAAATACATATTTTCTTTACTGTGCACACGTTTCAAATTGATATGTTCAATTATTTTAAAGGAGTATTTCTTTAACCTAACATGTAATGTCTTGTCCCTCTTACCTGACAGGGCCAGACAAAAATCAAGGGGCAAACCTGTCACCGACTCCTTCCTTCAGCGCTTTGAACAAGAAAGCAGGTGACCCAGAGCTGAAGGCCCCTGATCAGAGTGATCCTGGTCAAGTCACTGTACCAGATCCCAAGAACCCTGTAACACCTGCTGGTAATCACTCAACAACAACAACAACAACAACAACAGAAGCAGCAGAAGCTCTTAAAGACAACCTCACAACAACCGTTCAACCAAAAACATCTAAGAAGAAGGAAACGAATCCAGTTACTGTCATTGATGACTCTGAACTCCATCCGTCAGTCAACAATGGAGGCAAACAACCACAACCTGATGAAGGAAAAGATGAAGATGTAGTTGAGGCAGGAGAACCTGTTTCTTCTAAACCTACTTTAGTCTCTACTCCAGAAGCTTCTTCCACCTCTGTCAAAGCCCCTGAACCAGCTAAACCTGTAACAGAAGGGCCAGAAGTACCTGCCTTGGACTCCAAACCCTCCAATGCCCTGAACCTTTCCACAGAACAGGACACTGACTCAGACCTGCTGGAGACCACTGACAAAGGACCAGTAACTCACACCGATCTGGATGATTACTCGGATGACGATGACGACGACGACGACAACAAAGGTAACTACGGATACAGCGACGGCAATGACGGCATGGAAACTGCGTATGAAAACAATGACGACGGCAAAGACCAGACCGTGCACAGGCTGCAGCCGGCAGACGGGATGGAGGTGACCCGTTACAAGGGAGCAGACGGTTACAACACAGAGGATGAAGACTCCCACTTCTTCTTTCATCTGGTCATCCTGGCTTTCCTGGTCGCAATCGTTTACATCACTTACCACAACAAGAGGAAGGTGAGCATTGGCATCACAACAGCCGGATTTTTCCTGGCTCAGAATGGGATTAATTCTGTTTGATAAACTAAAATGTCTGTTCTGCTTGAGTAAGTGAAATCCCAATTAATAACGGACATTTTCAGGAGTTGCCCTTTAACACATGTAGCACTCAACAGGAGATTGTCCATGTCAGACGCATTTTCACCCGACTGGAAATACTCCATAAGGTTTAGGGTGAGGGGTGAACGAGGCAGGACATGTCATCATGCAGCTGTAATTTAGGGTTTTTAAGATTTTAAGAAGTAAAATGTTTATTTGGTAGGAAATAGGGGTGTAACGATTCACCAAATCCACTGACCTCGATTCTTGAGCCACGGTTCGGTTCATACCGCGGTTTTCCCCGTTTCCCCATTTTGCAGAGAAACACAGAGAGAGAGAGAGATGTTATCTGATATTACATTAAGCGGATACGGAAGAAATCTTACATTACGGAGCGTCAGTGAACGCACCACTGCAGATGTCACTCACTAACGTTAGTTTCGGTTTGGACCCACATGCGGCGCACTTGAAAACTGAATCACGGGTGAGGTTATGAAACGTACTGCTGATGGTGAAAGTCAGCAGAGACACACACAGGGAGAGAGAGACAGAAAGAGGCGGAGCAAGCGGGCGTGTTTACAGTGAGTGACTAGAGGTCCAGGCTAGGTGTGTGTGCTGTGTGTGAGTGTGGGGAGAAGAGAAAGGGAGCAGATTAAAGTAGTAAATAAACACTAAAATAAGGTGGAGAATGACCTAGAATAACCTACTGTCAATACAAATATCATATAGGCGTACACCGCTACCACCCCACGGGCCGCCGCCACCGCTGCAGTTACACTGTCTTAATAAGAGCTCTACAGTCCAGGGAGCGAGTGTGTTGCGGTTCTGTCTCTCGGATCCGCGACATGAAACCGTGGACTTTTGTGTCGCGATTTCGGTCTCGGTTTCAGAACCGTTACAGCCCTAGTAGGAAACCACAGGAAGTCCTCTCTCCCATTAGTGCTGGCTTCACAGTGGAGCATTCAGGCTCACTCAGAACAATACATCTTAGCGCATGTGTAATATAATATAGCGGCTGTGGATGAGAGGGGAGTTGACTGCTTGAAGTCAAAGACATATTTAAGTTTATGTTCTGCTTATTCAACTGTTGTCTGATAAGTAGCTATCGAACACATTCAGAAAGGATTTGAATTGCTTTTTTCTTCTCAATTCAGATAATTTTCGCACTGTGATTTTCTTTCGCTGCTTGCTAAAACCTCTTCAGGAAATCCCTTAAATGGTTTCCTTTTGTTTCCATTTTCAATTTATTAAAACATTCAGCTTAAGATTTTGAAGTGAAACTAGAGCTTGGCAAGATAGCTGACAAATCTATCACAATAAAATGTTTCCTTTCAGTTGATATCGATAATTATTGATAATTTTTCATGACCTATTCTTTATAAAAGAACGGGTGGAAAGATGTTATTTAACCACTTACATAGTTAACAATTTGAATGTTCTTTCTCTGTCAAACCCCCCCCTTTTTTTTTTTATTCCCTGTAACGTACTAATACTGTAGAACTGTGGAAGGTTTTATAATTTATATTTTTTTTTTTTTCCGGAATACTACATATTCTATTGAATTTTTCTTATCATTATTGATGAAATGTGAGAGGCACGAGATCTTTCTCTGTCAAATCTGTAGAGGAAGGTTTTATAATATATATTATGCTGACCCCATGTAGATTTGGGTTTTACAGCTGAAGCAAGGATTCCAATTATCTAGTCTTTCATCTTTTCTGCTAGCCTGTCAACCAAGAAATATTTTTACTTGATCAGCACTTGTACATCTATCAGATTAATTTGATTTCCTTCTTTTCAGATCTTCCTCTTGGCTCAGAGCCGGCGCTGGAAGGACGGCCTGTGTTCCCGCAACACCGTGGAATATCACCGCCTGGACCAAAACGTCAACGAGGCCATGCCGTCCCTCAAGATGACCCGAGACTACATCTTTTGATCCACGTTCCGAAGAACAATATGTCCAGACCTGCACGGAGCCAGTTGGCCTTCCAGCCTGGCCAGTCGCATTGTTGAGATGCTGTGCTTTGTCATGGAGCTTGATTGATGCTTTCTCTCGCTTTACGGGCTAACTGGAGAGCAGGGGGGTGTTACGTCTTTGAGATAGAATTAGGTTTGTTCAGGACTCTTTTTGTTGTCTGCATAGTGAGATTTTTACTGTTAATCTGGTTTCTTATTTGTTATATTATTTGAATGTTATATGTCGTTTTTCTTTCTAAATTAATAACTTCTTGGGATTTAATATTTTGATTTTTTTAGGGGTCTTATAATTGTCTTTTTTGGGAGTGTTTCAGCCTTATGGTCCCTCTAAACATATTTTTTTGCCTCTTGGATATGGTCTTAATATGTTAAATACTCACTTTAAGAGTAGGGAGAATTACATGTTAATGTAATTTAGATCATAATATAATGCTTAATTATACCAGTTGATTATTTACCCAAGGATTAATAATAGATTTTTCTCTCAGCAGTTAGCCAAGATATGAAGTGACACACACAGCATAAGCTTTTCAAAGCACTTGTTGTTGTGCCATGCATACTTTTGTATTGTAAAAGTGAGTATGCAAAAAAATGCAGCAATCGAAGAGAAGCTGATACATATATATGCAGTCATTCCAAAAATTGTCCACCGCTCATGTTGAAATGGTCTGTCATAAATCTGACCGAGTAAAGTACTGTACACTATAAAAAAAAAGTAAAACACTGGGAACATTGATTTAAATATATAAGTGTCAAAATACTCATTAATGTTTCATGTAAAATTAATCAGACCTTTTATTTTTTTTAATCAGGAAGAAATCACATTTTCTTTGAATTTTGAGAATGTAGTTATTTTTCTTTTCTATTGCTTTACCATCATCTACAACAACTTGCATAATAGCCTTTTCATTTTACATTATGTAAGGGATGCAAAATCTCTTTTACATGTTGGGAAATTAAGCTGCAAATTAAGCATTAAGTCAGGAGGGTGAGTAGTCTTCAGGTGAGGGGTCTGCTATGTAAGCATAAGCCATTTAAATGAAGACGGACACTGTATATTCAGGTTCGAATGTACTAATATAATGTATGGGAGAAGCTTTTAATGCCAGACTTTTTCCTTGTTCATCAGTTTATATTTGTCTAATAGAGTACCTCTTCTACTTCTACTGCCCAGATTTTGCTATGCAGAAATCCTGGGGCTGGCCCTCTTTGTTTTATGACTTCGGTGAAGTCTCTATCAATCATTTATGGTCTTCATTGTATCAGATGTGTTCTCTCATGCTCAGACAGATCTTTAATTTTTTTGTTACTTCCTATCAGAATACAGTTTTTTTCAGTTCATCAGGCATTTTGCACAGCCTGTGTGGCTGGTTGTTCACATGAGCACCTAAAAAAATAAATAAATAATAAAGCCACAAAAAAACAAGAGCAGACCACATAGTTTTTGTTACTCATGACTCTTGACTATTCATCACAGCCACAGGATGTTTTTTTTTTTTTGTCCGTTGCCGTCTCATGCCTTCAATTTAAAATGCCATAAATGTCACATGAATCCACATATTTGTGATCAATCTTTTGTTGCCACCCGCCAGTTGTTTTCACCTGTCACAGGTACACAGTGGGTAGATAGATAATGCGATTTGCACTGTGCAGTTCAGTCATATAGCTAGCTATATAATATGAGGGGAGGAGGTGTCCTGCGTAAAGGTGATGGATCAACGCTGCTCTTGCAATCAACAGTAGAAACTGTACAATCTCTTTTGTCAATAAAGCACAAATTGTGTACAGAGTCCTCCCTGTGTCTTTTATTTTTCTGATTGATGCTTTCAAGTTTAACCTGCTCAAGTGATAGATCTCAGACGCTCTTCTTTTTGCAGCTTAAAGTATTTACATCACAGAGCCTTGTGCTGTCTTTTTGCAGTAAAAGTCCAGTTTAACTTTGTTGGCATCGCTATCTAGACTGGACATTTTGCTCGCAACAGTCACTTTGATCTCCTTTGATCGTAATAGGCTCAGAGTTTTTATCCTTTCATTATGACAGCCACATACCAAGCTGAAAATCTGTGGTTAAAAGCCATTATATATTTATAGGGCTAAAAGTTGAAAGGACATTTAGATTTAAGAACAGACAATTCTAAAAGTTGAAGTACAGTTTCTGCAAAAGGCCATATTTTCTACATTAGGTGCAGTTTTTAAACTTTTAATTTAATTCTAAATTATTAATTATTAAAATGAAATAAAAAGCAACTTCTGCAATGTGGCAGGTTTCAAGCATCATCATTTTGCCACTGATGCTGTCATTACCTGTATGTAAATTAAGATCAACTGATCCACACACTCCAGCATCAGGACTGCTGAAAGGAAAAATAAGTAAGTTCACCACAAGGAGGCAGTATGTACACACAGATAACTAATAGGATAAACCTGTATGTTTCAGTTGTCAGATTTTCTGCTGTGTACTTTAAGAAATTGAATAATGGTGGACTGTTACCACATACTGCGTAAGATACAAGGCAGCAAGCACATATGGGTGTGTGTGTAAACGACTCCATATTAAAATGTTGCCTGAGCACATAAAGAATTAATTTTACTATTGGTTTTCCACTGTTTTTCCTCTCAGTATGACATAAATACAGGGGAATTAAAGCTGAAAATCATCCAACACTTTTATACTTTTTCTTATGAGGTTTGGTGGGAGCCATATGTGCCATGATTACCCAGAATCTCTTAGATTAACACCAAAGGGAGAAAAACTGAGCCTTTGGGTCTCTCATATTCAGAATCTTTAATGTCACACAACACCACTGAGACGGATTGTCAGGACAACAAAAAGTACAAAAAGTGTACCGTGCAATGTCTGTCTTTTAAAGCTGATAAACAGCAGAGAGTGACAAGACAGATGGAAGCAGAGAACAAGAAAGACAGACCAAGTTGGACATGCATATCTTTGACTGTCTAGTTTTCATTAGTGGCTGCCACAGTCTGTTCCTACAGCAGCATTGGTCCTAATGTACAACAGATACACTGAAACATCTCGCCTGGTCAGAAACCAACATATTCTTCTTAAATCTTTTAAATGTACTTTAAACTGCACCATGACATAAAAATGACTAAATCTAACAAGTTACATCCAAAGAAAGTTTCTTACATTACAGCATTAACTCTTTTGTAACAAAGAATCTCTACAGTGCATTGCTAAAAATATATAGAAACTATTTTATCTCTCAGCTAGCAGTCAGATAGATATATACTTTATTGTCCCTGTGGGGGACATCTGACTTGGACTGTACAAAGCTAAACCTTTCATCAAAGCATATATTTTCAAGGGTGGTAATCTTTAATGTAGAACTTTCAAGTGACTTTAAGCAAAATACATGGAAGACAAGGAAATATATAATATAACATGAAATATAAATATATTCATATTAAGCATGAGTTTGCATTAATTATTGGACAGAACAATAGGACTTAATCCTCATTCTTCAATCCTCATCACTAAAGGTAATGCTTGATTCTTTTGCAGGTTGAACAAAATGATAGCTTGTATGAAAACTGCACGAATTAAACTAAACTGATCCAACCCTAAAATGATATTAGTTAATATAAGCTTAATATATAGCTTATATATTAGCTTAATATGATATGAACTGAGATTGGATTTGTATTTAAGCACACAATAGGTACGTGTTAACCCTTTTACAATTATATCTTTTTAGTCTATAGGTTGGACAGAAAGGTGTGTGAAAGGGCACAGATGTGTAAAAGGTCCCTTCTGCGTCCTATTAACACATCCCTTTTCAAGACACTGAACTCCTACCTGCTAATTCTTCACAAGCCGTGCTGCATTAAAGCATCTGCAGGTGCCTCAAATGTAAAAACCTGTGGAGGAAAAGGAGAAAGGGATGGCTGCTGGGTGTGTGTCATCAGCAGATAAGATAACCAGGCCTTGTGAATATTTGTACAAAGTTATGCCAGGCAAATCTATCTGAGAGACAGCAGCAAATGAAATCTACCAGCTGGAAAAACTCACAACTACTTTTGATCGCTGGAGGGTGAAGATCATGCCAATGGTTATCCAGTAGCCTTTGAAAAGGGTTTTCTAACTTCCATAAGAAATATCTCAAAAGAACAACATCCTTCAGCTGAGGTTACTGTAAGTATTAAAGGTAAAACTCATTTTAGAGTCTGCTAAACCTGATTTGTTAAGACTTCTGCCTTGAAAATAGCTGTATTATTATGCAAACAGGAATCAGTCCCCATTGTAAATGGATATTCTTTAATGATCCAACACTAACAAAATACTAAAATGCTCTAAAATAATCTGTTGAGACACCTGGTGCATTCTCTAATTTATTCTAACTGAATGAAAGGATGATTAATAAATCCCTTTCTCGCATTATCTTTTTTGTATCAGTGATTACACAATTATTCACAGAAATCAGGCCCACACTCACACTATACATATTCTAAACTAATCTAATATTAATCTAATGAGAGATGTTATTGTGGTCGACTTCTGTAAAACAAAGAACAGAAAAAAGAAATTTTTGTCTCTTTGTCTTCATGGAAATCAGTCAGATTTGGCAAATTATTACCATATTGTTTTTTCTCTCATGTTGAGGAGATACTAAGATATCTAGTATAATCTCAAAGGAATGAGTGCTACTAAAAACCCCACCTTTACTTGAACTTGACCTTTCTTTATTATGCTGATTGTAATGCAGGTAGCTACAAGATGCAGGTAATGCACGACCAAGCAACTCATAACTATAATACAGTAATAGCTTAAACAGTTACAGGTTTATGGTTTTTCTTCCAGCAGAAAAAGAGATCACTAACATCTTCACATGGTAACCAGGAAACAACTGGCAAAGCAATAACGGTAATGGCAAGAATTCACACAGCTCGAATATGTCTTTGACCAATTGGGTTGCTTGAGTGAAACTATCCATCAAGGACAATTCTGACGGATATTGGCTGATTTGGTTTCTCTGTAATAATTTCTGTATTTTCAGCATCTGTCGGATTAGATCGGCTCACTTTTTTTATAACCTCTTTCCAGCAGGTATCCGGTTTTCATATAGACGTCAATATATTGAGCGTCAGGAGACCTGGAGGTATAGCAGATAAAACAGTTGGGTTAAGGCCAGAGCTTATCAAAGCACATGCTGTAGTGATTAGATCATGTGGCCTGGCCTATTACCTACCTCATCAATGGGAAAGGTCAGTGGGAAGACTCAGGCTGTCGAGTCCTGCTCAAGAGAGGGTTTCTGCAGCATTGGACTTCAACCCCTTTGCTCACCAGTAAGTATCTGTGTAAGATACTGTTTTATACAGGGGTGTGAAAAAAGGTCAGCCAAAGCATGGGACAGTGCAATTAAGTCAATTTAGCAACTGGACATTCCTAAAAAAAAGTTATATTTATTGTGCTGTCACTGCAATGCCTTGTGTTATTTTTGAAAGAACTTATATGGTACAACAGGAAGAAATATAATGATGTTGTTCACTTTATAGGAAATAATTTTTAGAGAAGCGAAGAAATGTTTATCTATCTTCCCTCATCAGCTCACATCAAGATGCCCTTGAACCCCAGCTGATCCCATTTTGCCAGTCAGCAACCAGCAGTGCTGCGGTTACAGTTAGGAGCTACCGGCTGTGTGCATTTGTGTGTGTGTGTGTGTGTGTGTGTGTCAGCTGGTTTGAAAAACAAAATCTCGTTTCAAACCTGGATTGATTTAAGCAAAAAATAAACATAAAAATCATCAAGACTTTTTGACTGTCCAAAAGATAATATTGTACTTATTATTCAATTTAAAGCAGTTAAAGCATAACCATTGTGTTACACATACTGCATCACACTCCATTCAAACCACTACTCAAATTAAGTGAAACGTTCAATCCCCTTGAGTGTTCTTTGCTTTGTTTAAAACATAATATAACCCCCAATATTCCATGTACCCGCTTATAGATAGATGAAGAAGGGAAGCAATCATGAAGGATCAAATACCCAACAACACTTGTAGTAATGAAAGACTGGCGTGTTATAGCCGCACAGGTCCCAAATGTGTCTGATAATAAAGTTGCTGTCATACCACAAGTGTTGCTAGAATTTTGCAATATCCTGTGTTACAGCCTCACAGCACCCAGTGCAAAGTGTTACCTGAGTCAAGCCGTCTAACAGGTGACTGTTAGAGTTAGGCTGTGTATATTGTGGCAAGTGAAAGTCCAAATCAAAGCGTCAAGCTGAACAAAAAGCTTTATTAGTGTCTCAGCACCCTACATTTGCTGCTATTGACTGATATACCACAGATTAATTAGTCAAACAGAATCATGCCAGTAACATTACAGAAACGTTTATAAACTAGGTCTCTATAACCCTGTTGTCCTACATGCTGGGAGACTTTCCATTCCCCCCCCCGGGTTGCCACAATACATGTCAGGATAAATTGTAGTAAATCCAGGGCAGAGTGTGGGTTCTTTTAGTGGTATAGAAAGTGCAAACACAGCATAGTGTTAAGATGGGGATTTTAGGCTGCAGACCTTTTGTAAAGGCAAAACAATGGAAGCTTTAGAGTTTGTGTTTCTTGGATTGACTGGAATTCATTCAAGATTTCTGACGTTTGATAATGTTTCAAGGCAGCACTGTGAGGGACGTTCAAAGTCCCCCTTCATGGAAAATACAAACATAAAAAGTGGTAGCTTTTCTTCTTCTTTACCTTTGTGAACCTGTGCAAAGCTGGGGTTACTTTTTCAGCTTCTTTATATTTAATTTCCAATCTGTGTGTTTCATAGCCTAGAGTCTCCCAGGAACTGCACATAACATCCACAGTCCAGGCTTCATGTTTTCTCAGTTCTGTTTTATCTTTCAGAGTTTTGTGTCTCTGTGTTGACAAAGCTTAACCGCTCCTTGTTCTTTATCTTCTGCTTGGCTGGCATTAAGAGTGGAGCCTCTCGCTTTTCTCTCTCTGCTCAGAAGAAAATACAGGGGCCATCATCTTTATGGTTTGAGAGGGTGGAGGCTCAGTGACATGCCAGGGAGGCAGAGAAATGACCAGGGGGCATCAAGCAGAGGTGTCCAATTAGGAAAACATATTGTGCTGCACACACAAGAAAGTATTGTGAGAGAAAGGAGAAGGGTGTATGTATATGTGTGTGTATAAAATGTGTGAGAGTGTCCTTTATCACGTCTCCTGCTCTCTTTATGCCTCTGTCCTTCTCAAGTCTGTTCTATTTGTGACCTATTAACGTTTAGGGAAATGCTCTGGCAGCCTCAAGTGGCAACTGGACAAAATTGTTGCATTTTTAAAAAAATCTGAATGTCTTCAAAACTGTGTCCTCCTTGGATCTAGATTTAGTAAATGGTGACAGTGACATAAAGAAGGAATGGGATCTTTTACAACCATAATATGTGGGTTACCTCACGATCACTGTATGTCTCTTGGTTACTGGTTAAAACAGCAGTTACCAAGTCATAAAATTAATCAATATTTCTGTGACTAATGCAAGACAAAATGTGTTGCTTGCAGTGATGATCCTACAGAGAATTATTACCCAACTAGTTTCAGGCAAATGCTATCAAGATTTGATCTTCTTTTGGTTTTCTGGCTTAACATTCTGCTATAATCAGCCTCCAGCTGCAGTAGGCGGCTGTTTTAAGCAGAAAAGCTCTGGAAAACCGAAGAGCCCACTGTACTGTTCCTGTGCACTCATACAGTAAACAGCAGACAGACAACCTTAGTGACTAGCTACTAAGGTCCAGTCTCGCACCAAAATGTGTGATAGATCCACTGGAGGATAAGATGTAAGATAAGATAAGATGTTCCTTTATTGATCCCCCGTGGGAGAAAAAAAAGAAAGTTTGACACAGCAGCACAGGGGAAATGTAGTGCAAAAAGTAGAGAAGTATAAAAATACAAGAATGATAAAATAAAAATGCTGTAAAAGATATGATAGAAAATATAAAAACTATAATAAAAATATATACAGTGTCACATTTGGTCTCTCCTTGACGCTAAAAGTACACAGATGAACGTGTATTACCAGCAGGGGGCGATAGTGATGGACAAAAAGTTTACGTTTTTATTAACGGATCTGGAGGCCACCAGATGGGTACTTAAATATGTAAGGATGCATACATAACCACAAACAATAAAAAAGTGGGGGTTTCAGGTCAGTTGGTGCCTAGAGTGCATGTTGCCCTAGGGCCACCTAGTGGTTGAATCTGCCCATGATTGTCCCAGTCTGGGATCACTGATTGCTAACAGGCTACTGGCTGAGCCGACAGAATAAAATCAGTTCAGAGTTGCAAGAAAAATCTAATATCCCTATCTTCAAAACAAACGTTTGAAGTGCACCTGTCCCTTCTGGCAATAGACCTAAAGCTGCAGTTTAAAGCGTTGATGTTTTAATTTCTTCTGCATATTAGATCCTTCATTCTGTCGGCTGTTTTAAGTCATCTTCAAAGTTCTTGTCACAATCTACCTCACACTGAGAGATTTTCTTCTTTTTCCTCCGACCTGCATTCTGAACATTTTATCTGTCCTTGTCATTTGTCTTTTTTATCTGTATCTTTTCTCTACTTGAGGGAGTTACTCTATCCATCAAACCAAGATCCAAAAACTCTTGCTTTTAAATGTTTGACTGTGTCTGCCTTCCTCTCAGACGGGTTGGATCTGAGCATTTAATTTCTGTCTCATTTTGCCTTTCTGTCTCCCTTTCCTCCTCTCTGTATCAATCTCCCTCCTGTTCTTTTGCTTCTCCTTCATTCTTTACCCTCCCTCCTCTCTCTCTCTCCGTCACATCATGCGTCGTACTTCTCAGCTCTGTCTCATTCTCATACCCTCCTTCTCCAGGTATTGCTGTTGCCACTTTGATCTTCCTCTCCCAGCCTCTGATAAGCAGCCTGTTTGGTGGGTGTACGTATATGTGTGTGTATTTTTAGGTCTCCTTTGCATTAATTGGCGCTCCTGTATTTGGCTTACTCTCCACAGTATTTCTCGGCTTTGGAGGAAACAGTCTCATCCTGTTATCCTCTGGCTACAAGAGATTTCTGCCGGGGGGCTTTTATAACACTGATCCCACTTTTCTGACACAGAGTGAGAGAGGAGTTGGTAGTTGTCTTTGGTGAGGGTGATGAATCCATTTTTTAAGAAAGTGGGAGATTTGACATGTTGTTCTTAGATAATTAGCAGAATACTTCTATAGTTCTGCACATTAACTTACACCAATTTTTGTCCAGCAAGGTGTGAATTTGCATGGATGGATGGACTTGGTTAGTCTGGATTTTTTGACTAATTTATTTGCATCATTAGTTTTAATAATTAAAATGTGATCTCATGGAATAAAAGAACAAAAATGAAACAACTTTGAAAAAGCGACACAAGAAATGTAGAACCTGCGCAACTACACAAAGTGCTTTAACTTTCATTTGGCGTCTGTACAGCACACAACAGTTGACATTGACCAAACAGAAAAAGAACTACACTTAGTCCTGAACATCCAAGCTAGTGTCTTTACAGAGTAAACCACTTGCCCTTAATAGGATCCTTCAGACTGGTAAGTGATTTGTTGGTGAAGTTTAAAACTATTGGATCAACAGAGGAAAGTTTCAAGGATGTAAACATCGGCTGACAAAGACCTTTTGGTTTGAGTAATCGTCCAGTTCAGGTTTGTTCTTCTTATGGAACCTTGGTGTTTGAATGTAGTGCAGCAACATGTTTTTTGGTGAAGACCTGTCTATTGAGTAGTTGACAGCATTCTTTAAAAGTAAAACAGTTTATTTACCAATAGTTATCATAGCAATCTGGGTGGTGAAACAGAAACACTGAGCCAGTCCGTTGATGCAGCAGGGGTGCCAACGCAGGATGCTCCTGCAAAACAATGCAGTGTGGCTAGGCAGAAAAAGTTGAGCCTGATTTCAAAAAGTTAAACCAATCTTAACTTTTTCAACTTGCAACACAATGTTATCAGGCAAAGCACTGCATCCAGATACATCAGAGCAAATACATGCAAGTTCAGCTGGTAGAAGACATTTCTACTGTTTACCATTGTGACAAAAGAATATATATATATATATATATATATATATAACAAAAAGTTGCTCTCTATCTGGGAGTTAACATTTTGAGGTGCTCTGGCATCTGATAAAACATTAAACTGTTCCTCCAAGTGAACTTCCTGGACTGAATTTTGTTGTCTCACCTGTCTCCATGCTGACCAGGTTTGTCAGGTCTACTTAGGTCAATTAAATTATTTATGTATGTGTTTGTGTTTATATTTATATTTATATTGCGCGGTCTGGGGTTCGAAGAATGTGGACACCTTTAGATACAGGGGGTAAAATTATGGGCAGAAGCAGTAGAATCACGACAAAGCCCGCAGGAGGAGGAGTGTGTAAAATGGCATAAAAAAGAGAAAGTGTTGTGAGAGGAACATAGTTGATCCATGCAATAGCTATGTATCTTTTGCACGTGCACAAGGCCACTCATGTATGCATGTGTACACGAGGAAAACGCATTCCTGCTGCCAGTAACATGCACCCTCGGGAAAAACTTTACATTTTTAGCTTTACATTTGGTTTGGCTCGGGAAAAATCAGAATAGCAAAATCAGAAGTGGTTCTTTCTAAAATGTTTGTGTAATCTGTGATGAACCATTCTGCTTCTAGCAACCGCTAACTAACTAACGACTTTAAATCTTCCTTTGACAGCTGTGGTGCATAACACAAGTAAACTGACCAAAATTATACTGACCTCTGACCTATAGCTTAGTGGAAGAATGAAATCAAGAAATAAACTGATGAGGATTATGTTCCTTATGTTAGGTTAGGCCCTTTGTACTCTGTCATTCTGGATAATTAAATAACGACAAAGACATTTAAAGACTTGAATGATCACACAGACACACAAACACACACACACACACACACACACACACACACACACACACACACACACACACACACACACACACACACACACACACACACACACAGAGCTTCCTTCCTCACAATCAGTGACCTTTCAGTCAGTGGTGGTGAACGCTCTGGATTCTCTGTTCCTACCACACTTAGTTAGATTGAATGTGTGTGTGTTTTTAAACTCACTGCAGGTTTTAGAGAGGGTTCATTGCTTTTGAGAGAGAAGATCACTTTGTCACTCAGGTGTGAAATTTCAGCTACGAGGCTTGCAGACAATCAACACTTTTTCACACTTTCCACCTAATGTGAAAGGGAGGGAAAGTTTGAGGGGAATTAATTAGTCATCTAACAAGGCAGAGGCATAAAAAGCGACAGCCTATTGAAAAAAAGAAAATGGTGTCTGATGTTAAACATAAAGCTGTGTCAACCTGACTTAGACATATCGACAATTGGCCGTACTTTCAAATCAATATTTATCTCCATAAGTAACATACGTCTTTTATTATGCAAGAAGGTTATTGCACACACTGACCATAGACTGTATAATTAAAAATGGACGTAGTCCCTGTAACCGCGTCACCTGTTGGTTTCTGAAGAGTTGTTGTGGAGCTCAAAGTGTTATGGCTCTGGCTGTCGCCATCTTGGCAGTCCTGTCTCGTAGAGCTGAGACAGGCTGAATGAAGCCCGGTGACTGAATATCCCCACCTGTCACTCAAAGCAGCTATGCCCTTAATTATACATAACATAGACATATGTAGAACTGCAGTTTTTGGCACTTGGGTTCATTTGAAGGCCACAGAGGTTGCTGCTTGACACTCATATGCTGCACATAATCCTTTAATCCACTTCATCTTTTATGTGAAGTATTTGTACATCAATTTTAGTATAATAACCACAAACAAAAATAAACTTTTTTTTTTTTGTACTTCTGTGTTGCATGCTTTTATTTTTCATTTTTACTGCTGGTATTAGTTTTTGCTATGGTTTTTATTGATTTTGTTGCAGGTTTTTCTTCTGCATTTGTAAATTTGTTGAAAATAATTCTGTATACATAAAGCTTATTATGATTATAAATGAGGCTGAAGCATTGAGAAAAACAAAGGGGGTCTCAATCAGCTATTCTGGTGGGTGTCAGACTGAAGCATGCATGCACACCCACCCACCCACACACACACACACACACACACACACACACACACACACACACAATGTTGCTGTGTCTTTTCTTTGTATTGCATGCTGAACCCTCTCCTCGCCCTTCTGCTTCACTTTGATGAGGGCACCGTCGCTGCACAATAGAACAGACGGTACAGAGGATAAAGCCTTTCTGGAACAGGAGAAGAGAGAGAGAGAAGGTGAAGTGAGGTTGAGAGAAGGGGAAAGAGAGGGTGCTATTGATGTTCACTATGCAAACTTGAAATAATTAATTTTTCACCTTTAAAAAATTTAAAACATTTAACTAAAAGCTCTATAGACACTGTTAAGCTGTTTTTCTCATTGTAATATTATATTTAGTGTGTTTTTATTCGTGTATAATCACCTGAAAATAAGATCATGTTTTCTTTACCTAACAATGAGCCAGAATCTGTGAATATGTAAATGGAGTTTATTTCAAAAGTTTAACTAATGGACAAATGATGTATCCTACTTCACTGAAAAGTCCATTCTCAGTGTCATTTGCAATGGAGGCTTCCAGTTTCCACGTCACACTTGTATAAGTTGCAAACTGGACCACAATTTTGTGACAAGTTGTCACAAAATCCTGCTCGTATTTTTATGTATTGACCTGAACTTTAAGGTGAGCAGAGAGAAAGTTTCTTCCTTTGAATGTGCAACAGTCCTCAAGTGCGAAACTATACACATACATCATTCTGTGCAACAACAACACACAGCGGCACAAAATGAAACGTTATGGGATCACCGAGGTCATTAGGATACATTGTCTGTATATGATGACTATCTGTACAATATTTCATGACCACCCATGCTATATTTGTTGAGATATTTCACTGTGGACCAAAGTGGTGAACCGACTTTCTGATGTTCCCATCCCTAAAGCCTCACTGCTGGCATGGCTAAAAAGAATGCATACCCAATAACTTAAACTTCTACAAGAACTCTGTCAGTGCTGTGTGTATGCATGCATTAATACCAACTCACACACACTCCATGTTTGATATTGCCTTTTTCACTCCTGAAGAGCCCTTAATTGAAATGCAGCAAGCGATTTGGCACGAGAGCGACAGACCTATTAGATATAGCTCTCTGTCAGCCGGGGTTAGCCAGCGATGCTTTATCGCTCCGCTAAAACCCAAACACTAAAACAACTGCCAGGCCCCGCTCTGGTCAAGGAAACCATTTCATCACCTGACGGCAGCCATATAGCAGGAGGAATTATGAGCGAGGTGTCGTGGCAGCCAGCAGGCGAGAGAAGTGGGGGAAATATAGAAAAGTTGGGGTGGAGTAATTTTCATAATGGAGGTGACGGCAGTGCAGGAGCAGAAGGAGGGCAGAGTCTTTCTGCTGCAGTAAAAATGCAAAGAGAGAAAATGAAGAGTTTGATTCTAAAATGAGGTTTTCATTATTTCACAGATGTGAGAGCTGCTAAATTAGGTTAGCTTTTGGTGTTAAAGAGAAAGTTATTACGCTTAATTATCCTCGGTTTCAAAATAGTAACATAAGAGATGATTGTACTTTTAAAATATTGAACAGTCAGCAGAGACTAGTTTTAGGGGAATGAAGCTCTTCTCTCTTTAAAATCAAGTCGTGATACTTTTGATTTTTTTTCTTCTCACAACAGATACTGATAATAGATAACAAAATTAGACTTTTGTTTGTTGCCTAATTTCAAAATCTAAACATGCTTGAAATGTAAACAACCCTGATAGACTCCTGGATGAAACTGCTCTTTAAAACTGCATTAATTGATTTTTTTAAAAACAGAGAAATAAGCTTTTGGTGAGCAAACAATTGCTTATTTACGCATACATAGGGCTGCAGCTATCCATAATTGTAGTAATCAGGTATTCTACCAATTATTACATTGATTAATCAGGTAATCAGATAAGAAATACTTGCTTTATTTGCTTTAATAAAGTGCAATAGAAAATATACAATATACAGTTTCTCTTATAATGACAAACTAATTGGTTGTTTTTTCAGCTTGGGAAAGGCTTCTTAGGTTCACCACTGTAGTTGCAGTGGAGTATTTTGAAAGTGGGGTATTGTTTAAGCTAAGGGATCTGATCCTTCCTCCACCTCTGGTTAGCACACCCACAGCATAACTGCACCTGCGTGGGGGTGGGGGTTTGTTGTGGGAAGTGAGTCTTTCCCGGTGTGTCAGGTGTAGTGATGTTAAGTTAGTCATCTGTAAAATGTGTGGATAAGTTCAGGTTGTAGTATAATAATTACTGGAAGGCTGTGTGTTGTGTTTGCTGCAACAGAAAAGAAATGAAAAGTCCCAGTTTTAGTAACTGAGTTACTCAAGTTACTCAAAATTGAGAATAAAGAATTGTTTCAGCCCTACAGCAGACATAGAGCATTCTTTTGGAGTGGTATTTTATTTAAGTCCACTCATTTTTCTAGTCTCCATCAACTTCTGAGAAAAAGTATCTGGACATCAGCTGCAATGTTGAACTTTTCACAAGCTAGTTGCTAATTTTGTGTGCCATTTGGTGCTTGGTTGGTTTATCAGAGCATATTCACCACAATATCTGCCTGCTGCATCTAGAAATCCAAAACAATGAGCTGAAAGATGCTAAAACACTAAGGAGTAGTGCTAAGGAAAACTGCTGTACTAAGTGACAAAATATTAGTGCAGCTTTAAACTCTCGTATTGTGAATTATATCCTAGCAGATGCTTTTTATTTGGTGCTCAGTTGCACTTGTGTTTATTATTTACGTTTTTTGCAGCAGCTTTTATGTTTGTGACTTATTCTGCTTTCTTTTGCCATGTCTCAGTTTAAACAAGATATTTAATCTCCATCAAGCTACCTAGTTTAGAAGACTCTACATAAAAAATATAAACATAATAAACAACAATATTGACAAGAACATAATGGGGAAAGCCATTGGAAATGCTCTGGTGACTCTCAGTGGCCTGATGTTCACAGAGATTAGTTAAAAGCCTCCCGTACACGGGCACAATTTATCTAGCTCCCTCTATTCATCCCCAAAGGGAAACATTTAGCAAGAGTCTGTGATGTGTGAAGAGGTGAAGAGGAAGCAGAGATAGATAAATCTATAATCACCCAAAGCAGTGGTTAGCCGACTCTATCGGAAAAACGATAGTGTGGCCAATTGGTTCTCTTTGCCATAATGAACCTCTGTCTGCTGCTTTGTTTTTATTTCTGGCCCTTGTTTCACTGAGGGTAAGAAACACAGACGAAAGACAAGCTCCCCCAAATGACACTGACTCTGTGTTTTGAACCTTTATTCATCCAAATGAACACCCAGTTTGTCTTCTTTTTTGAATGATTTTCTTTCAGCAGCAAGTCGAGTTTCATGTCTGACAGATCAAATCTTAAGTCAGGTCTCAAGTCAAGTCACTCTCCATGGGATAATTTCAAACACTGATCAAAACTCTGTTATTTTATTGTGCTTTTATGTAATTAAGATATAAGATAATATATATATACACATATATAAAAATGTCCTAAATGGCTTTCCATAATGTGTATATATATATTTAGATTATTTATCAGGTACATTTACTATTAAAGTTTTACTCCACAGCTTGGTCCAGACATGACAAATTCAGTCATTACTGTTTCCTCATTGTGTTGATAAATAACACAATTCAGGTAGCATTTTAAAAAATATTCCCAGTGCAGATTAGTAGTATAAAAACATAATATCTAGGAGACAGGGTTGCAATATGTAGACAAATCACTATACTATGCATGACATTAACAAACCAGTCCATTTTGTGAAGTCCTTTGACCTTGATAATCTAATTAAGGCCTCTGTGAATAAATTTGACTGATGGAAACTGCAGTAAACCTCCTCCAAGCTCTGTAGTTCCTGTTTTTGCATTGGATTTCTGATTCTCTGTGGATCCACAGGGTGACACGGTTCGGAGAGGTCAGTGCGGTATGTCGACTACAGAACAGCATCCCTGAGGTTTTTGGCAGTGCAGTGGGGATTTGGCGTCTCTCTAAGGAAAACCTGGACACTCTGGGTCACAGCGAATCAAACCTGAGGAGTCAGTGTCTGACCTGCTGCAAGTGATAAAAGACTCAAACATAACACACACTCTGCAGCATTACAACCCGCAGCAGTACACTGGGATGTTGCAAAAAAGAGCACAATCTAAACATCTCATCTATCTCTGTGTCCTTAATTACCATGTATCGGAATATATATCAGAAGTGAGTCGAGGCAATCCACTACTATCATTCCCAAGCACACTGATTGTGTGACTGCAACCTTAATCACAATGTGTTCTTAATTTGTGCTGTAAGATGAATTGCCTCTGGAAAGAAGTTAATGTTCCCGTAATCTGCTCCCAGTCTCAGACAGCGGCTGTAATTTTGAATCACTATTGTCATTATATCACTGTCACTAATCTCACATTCTGATCTTTTTTCCTTATCACCTTTGCAAAACCTAACAAGTAATTATCTATTTTTTAAAAAGGGACCTGACTAAGGTTTTGCAATGACTATGATTTTTTAATAATGAGATTATCCCCTCTCTGTGTAATTACTTACTCCCTGACCCTGAATGTAGCACAGCTCTAACATCACTATTATTATTCTGTCTAGCTTTCTCATTTCATCCACAGCCCATAGAGGAAGTGCCTCCTCACTATATTCTCTCACTCTCACGTCTTTGGTTCACATCTTAGAAGTGGTGAATCATCATTTTAATGATACTTTCAAGTGAACAAATTAACTAATTTGCCAGCAGAAGTGCAGTTTAAATTTCAGCTGTGTTTGGGGACTACACTTTAAATCAAGCTATCGGTCTTGTTAACACAAAATCAGCATCTGAAACGTATATATATAACGTATATAATATATGACATGTTCCTGCTGAGTCATTCATGGTCATCCTCAAATAATACTAATAATACACATGCATCATTTGTTCAGTTCAGAATTGACTTAATAGTATTTTCCTCCGATAACCATTTATGATTAAGTTAAGACCTGTATGCACCCATGTTAAAAACCACACAGATGTCTTCACTTATTTGCCTCGTTAGATCCTTTCTCGGGATGTGTGGGCATAAACTGATCTTCACTGACATCTTCCTCACTTTCCTGTCAGCAGCCAGCATTTAAAACAGATATTTTGTAGCAAAATGGAGGAAGCAATCTCAGTTTATTAGCTGTTTTGCCCCCCTAAACTTTTGTTAAGCCTCTTTTGTCAGTGGTAGAGTTGAGTATAAACTTCTCCACTAGACCGGAGGAGTCAATGAGTGCAATGAAATGCTGTACAATCTTGAAAACAAAATTCTAGGAAGGAGTATAATAAAAAAAATATATATAACAGAAAGCTCATGGAGCTAATGTGACTCACTAGCACTGGAATGCCCTGGCTTGCTAGCAAATAGTCCCTATATGTCACAGAGCTAGAATATAGTCTCTGAATAATTTCGCAGTGCCACTTTCTGATGTGATCAGACCCATTAGGGTGGTACAACTTACACTTTTTAATTCTTAAAGTATAAAAATGTGGTGAAATCATTTAACTTCCATTCAACTTTGACCTTTTTGACACCTGTGATGGTGTGCAGAGACTTGAGACAAAGACAAATAGCCCCCTTTTGGTGCTTGGAATTTAGTCCAATCTGTGCAAGTTAGTTCCACACTAATCTGTCAAATCAATAACAATTGTGCTGATCACAAAACCTTAGCGATCCAGAACCAATCTTATGAATACAAGTTGAACCTTCCTTAACCTTGTAAGGCTATCTATCTATCTATCTATCTATCTATCTATCTATCTATCTATCTATCTATCTATCTATCTATCTATCTATCTATCTATCTATGGACTCTGGACTCAACAACTGGACATACAAGATCATTGAGTAATGAGATCTATAGGTTTGTGGCCGGTACTGCGGTACCAAATCAATCAGCATTCTTTGAGGATGTACAGCTACAAGGGTGGGGTGAGGGAAGCGACAACAATGGTGGCTCCCATAGAGGTTAGTGTAGATGTTGCCAGCATCAGTTATATCAGAACTGGATAATATTTCTTCACTGAAAGAAGAGCAAAGAACAGCTCCGAAGCCTCAATAGAAAATATGTTTTCACTCTTCTGGCTTCAGTAACAGTATGACTATGTTATGTAGTTAATTGATCTGATTGGTTGAAGTATGCCCATTACAAAAGCATTACAGACAGTGATAGACAGATGGTTCCTCCAATCACATGCAGAGTACTTTTTGAAAGTGCCTGCCCTTTTCCAAATGGTTTCCAACTACAACTTCACAGATGTGAAGATTGATTATGCATATAAGGTAAATAAAGATAACTATATACACTATATAAATATACATACAGATTTAAGCCAAAGATATGATGAATGTCCGACAGACATCCAATAAAGAAGATGCCAGACTAAATTTTGAGGCACTGATACTGAGGAACTGATGTGGAAAGCTTTTCTCCAACTTGTTTTCACTGATCTGGCCAGTCTGAGTGTAGTTGACCTTAAATTGGCTTTGCAGTTCGGTTAAGAAGCAACTTAAGTGCCAGCTGCATTTGGAGATCTTCTCTCATCTTTCATCTTTCTATGTTGGCAACACATGCTATGATATGTTAAGGGAGTGCTCATGAAAACTGAAGAGAAGATTAGTTGATTGAGGTAAATTTGCTGCAGAATGATGCATGCTAGCATTGGAGAATGTAATGCAGATTATCCACTTACAGAAAGAAAGGAAGTGAACTGTGTTTTCACATGGCTTGATATCAGCTGTTACTATTCACAATCCTGGACACAATGAATATGTTATTAAGCTCTATATCAGCTTGACGATTTCATTAAAAAGAATAAATGCTTTTGTGAAGCACTCATCAGACCAGAGTAACAAAATTAAGAAATAAACCACATTTAAAGCCCCACAAGATGAGATTTTTATTTTGTAAAAATGACCCCGCAGTGAGACTACTGCAGATAATAGCTCCCTCTCCCTAATACAGTACACACATCAGCAAGTTGTATAACACCAAGTTAATTTCAGTTACTGTGTACCGTCACTGATTCAAATGTTGGTGCATAATAATAATGAAAGTTTTAAAAATAAAATAAAAACCCATTTCTGTATTTCAAGGGACTACTTCCACATTGGATGATTCAGCTCCCCAAGGTATACATTCCATGCCAATGCACAAACTGGTGTAGCCTATATGTAGCGAGGTGGAATGAAAGTGTTGATGGCAGTGTCTGTTATGGTCAGTAGCCTCTAGTGTTTCCCCCTCTCTGGTGTTCCTGTCTCTCCCTCTCTCTGTCTCTCTCTCTCTCTCTCTCTCTCTCTCTCTCTGTCTCTCTCTCTGTCTCTGTCTCTCTCTCTCTCTCTCTCTCTCTCTCTCTCTTCTCTCTCTCGTGTGTGTGTGTGTGTGTGTGTGTGTGTGTGTGTGTGTGTGTGTGTGTGTGTCTCCCTGGTTACCTGAGGACCTGATTATCTGCTCACTTGTCTGACTGCTCAAACCTGCCAGCCATCAACTCATCAGTCCTGCTGTATATCAGCCCTTGTTCTTTATCCCCTCTCTGCCAGATCGTTGTTTCTACACGTTTGGTAGCAACTCTCTCGCCAGTTAGTGAAATTGAAGATACGTTTTTTCCTCTGTGTTGACATATTTAACCTCGTTTTTTCTCGTGCCTAATGATCACCACCTACTCTTCAGCTAACCTGCCCGCTCCTTCTTCTTAGCCAAACTACCTTCACCTTCAGCGCCACTCTGCCCGGATCTCAGCCATCATCCTCTCACCACTGCCAGCCGGAGATTCACCTCAACATTTCATCAGCCACCAACTGGTTTTTACAATAAAGCCCTGTCTTTGGTAATCATACTCAACCGAGTTTGTTTGCAGTGTCAGATTTTAATCTCACATGCACTGCTCTTAGTTCAACCACCCCAACTCCCGGACTCTCTTCAGTCACTATTAAACACTGTTAGTTACTGTGCAAAACCATTCAATGTGCAATATTCCACACCATAATGGGCAATATATATATAATATATAATGTGCAATATATATACATATATATATATCTTACACTGTATATAGCACCATATTTATTTGCAAATGTACACACTCCTCAGGCCTGCACACCCTACCTCCCTTTGTTGTAATTATTACTTCATGTCCTGTGTTTATATTGTATATATTTTGGAAATGTACACACTCCTCAGGACTGCACACCCTACCTTCCTTTTTTGTATTTTTGTATTATCTCTTCATGTCCCATGTTTATATTGTATATACTTTCATAATTGTGCTGTTTTTTTTGCACTGCCATTTGAGTTGGCTATTTAATCTCATCATACATGTGTACAGTGACAATAAAGGCATTCTATTCTATTCTATTCTATTCTAATGTGGAGTTTGCAAGTGTAATTAACATTTGCATTTTTATTGACCATAACTATGTTTTTTCACTAACCTTAATCATACCTAAGTTGTCATGTGTAGATATTGTAGACAGTAAGAACTTTAAAAACACAAGTAATCTGGGGTCAGACTGACTCATCCATTTGAATGAGGCCTGTTCAGCGAAGCAGCAGGGTGACAACGCAGTGGACAAAACCTGCTCAACTACTGCTGCAACAAGCAATATCATTAAGAAATGAGCTGGCCAATCTAATAAAAATGATCATTATGTTCACGATACTTTACGATCAACAGAATGAAATATAAAATAATTGCTGCCTTGAAAACTTTTCAAGGTTGTGAAATCATGTTTGAATTATGAAACAGATGTGGTCTTTTTTAAAGCCTTCAAAGCATGGAACTATTTCTTTTTACATTTACTTTTTACTGCAAAATTGTCAGTATTTGTTTATTTCTGAAGTTTTGTTTTCCGCTGTAAGCACAAACTGTCCCCTTGCAGCAAGAAATTAAACTTTTTTGTACATAAAGGCATACAATTGAGGTGAAAATCATTTTAGACCAATCTTCTTTTTAATACTTAAGGTTTCTGAAATTGGTAAAAAAACTAAATAATAAGATGTGTGCTCTTATTACATCATATGTCAAGATCTTACTGATTCCCTTAACTGCCTAGTTAGGTAACTCCTAGCTGAAGGTCTAGGGCTAAAAACTAGACAGAATCTCTTGTTAAAAGAATAAATCTAAAAAGCAAATCCACCCTATGTATTTATGTATTTAACCATTAGTGAACTCCAGTTCTCCAGATGACCTCCATTATGGTGCCAACTATGGTTGCTGGGAGACCTGTAAAAAGCCACTCCAGAGAAGTTGGTGTCAGATAAAGGGCACCTCAACCCCCCTGAGAGTTTGACTACTTCTGGTTTACACTTTAACACGGCAGCTGTTATGGTGGCATCATGTGCAACGGCAGCATCGCTTTCCACTGGCGACCAACAGATGCTAATAAGGAAAATAAACAGTGGGAGGGAGGGGTGGACATTTTGGAAGCCGTGTGAAGGCAGTCACCTGAGGCAGGTCAGAGGCAGGAATGGAGCCAGGCATTAGCTTCATAAGGACAGGTATATTAGAGGAAGCCGGCTAAATGGCAGCCTGTAAATGCGTTCAGACAGTGGCTTAAAATCGAGGCATTAATGTGTTATTGCTTATTAGAGCTGCCATGTGTTCCAGCCTCAGGGACTGGGGCTTACATGCAGTGTGTGGTTTCGTTTTTACTGTCAGCTATTTTTCTAAATGTGAGGACAATTTCATTGCCGAGGGATTTTACCTTCTTCATTTGTTGAAATGCCTCTATTTTAAGACCCTCTTCGCTGAAATATGTACATTATGATCTAATTGGTAATCAGTATGTAACACCCACATGTGGTGCATCTTAATCCTTTTTTAGATTTGTGCATGAAAGATCAATCTTGACCTAAAAATCTGTATGGGTTCATGTATTTTAATCTTCAGACTCAAATGCATCCTCACAAACGGTAAAAAAGACAAAAACAAAACAAAGCAAATTAGTCACCTTTCAAATGCTTGCAATTTTATTAACAGACTGGGACTTATCATGTAGGATTTAATGTGCTCAGAGAGTAATAAGTCAGTTCTTCAATAACAGTGAAAACCAGTATCTGTGGGGGTGTGTGTGGTAAAGTAATTTGTATTTGTTTCTCCCATCAGGCTGTTTTGATCTGGTGCTTGGAGTGGGTGTAGGGCTCAGGTGGCTTTGTTTTCACTTTGTGAACTTTGTGCTGATCAAAGCAGCCTTCAGAAAAGCAATGTTTAAAACTAAATCCAAAGTTGTTTGTTAATAGGAACAAGCTGGAGAACTGAATAGCTAAGAAAGCTAATGAGAGGCCATTATACAACCTAATTAACTTGAGAAAACTTTCAAATAACCTCAGAGGGAGGAACTTCATCACTGGAGTCTTGTAGTTTGTGTGTGTGTGTGAAGCATCGAGGGCCAGATTTACATACATGAAAGCACAGGGCATTGTGGCTTTCATTTAATTTACTCGCACAATTGTGCATGTAATTAGAGCCTGATCTGTAAAGGTAGGCCACCCTCCAGGTGACCTTTGTTATTGATGCTGCATAGACTGACTTAATGACTGTTTGCTGCAACTCCACTTGATAACAACTGTCTATTAATTTAAACTGTAGAGTCTCGCTGCCACTGTGGGTTCCCCCAGCACACATCCTTTAATTCTTGCTGCAGACACACTTTCAACACAAAAACAATTCCAACTTGCCCAGCTTCTCTAGCTCATGCGTTCAGTCCAACAGTTCAGCAAAGAACAATCCCAATACTAAATTTAAACAGTCTGCTGTGTCTTTCAATCCAATGCATGTGCGTGCAGCAGCTAGCACGCTACTGCATTTAAAAAGAGAGACTGATTGGTCAACTAGCAGCAGCTGAGACGATTAACTCACCTTTCATTCACACAGGACTTAAGCAGCAGTCTCCTGGGTGAAAATCCTGTGTTTGTTTGACTCACTCATCCATCCACCCCATCTTCCCTTCCTGTGTGGACTTTGTTGCTCTTTATACTGCACCTTCATACATGCCTGCTTTTCACATATAGGCGAGGCAAAACATGACACTGACAAAATATCCTTTAGTGGATTGGTGGATCTATTAGACACTGAGACTGGGCTGCACAGACACATATGATGCATGAGGACACCTGTGCTATTACAACTGGTGGTGAGAATAATGCCACTCTGTAAACACCAACCTGCTTAAACATACCAACAGTATACTATAGCTGATTAGACATGCTACATACTAGCATAATACATAATGCTACACCAATTGGCCCAATAAATAAAGCAAAAACAATTTTACTCAAACTACCATAATGCTTTAATGTATAGAGAGCACATTAACAGGACCTGTGCAATGTGAAGACACATACACTGCCATTGGATATTTGCTAATGAATACATTATTTGGCTTAATTGATCGCCTCATTAGGATAACTGGTTATATTTAACAGTGATTATGGCAGGGCATTAGTCAGCTCAATTGCATCTTGTTTATGGCTGTGAAGTAAATTGACCTACAGGATTAGGTATGAATGCTACAATATCCAAACCCCCCTTTTCTGATCAGGTTGAAGTGGCAACTAGAGATAGACATATTGATACACAGGTACTGATACTTATTTAGAATAATTTATGTAATGCAAATGTTAATATTTTAGCAGCAGATGATGAAAAGGTAAAAATAATAATAATCGGATATGGTGGAAGTACATAGAACTTGAGCGAAAAGAAAATGAATTGATAAGTTGATAAATATTGTAAAGGTATCTAAGTGGACAAGGCAAGAAGAAAAGAAGAAGAGTAGAAAAGGAGATAGGAGTGGTAGGAACTGACTGTCAAGCTGGTATAAAGATGTAACTGTGGAGATAAATGAGCGAGAGAAACGGCTGGAAGGAAGCTGTAGAGCAAAAAAAACTAGAAGCAAAGACGGTATGTGATGAAGATGAAGTGTGTGTGAGTGTGTGTCTGTGTGGGTGTGTGTGAGCTCTCTGTGGTATTTGAAACACCAGGCAACTGCATGTTTCCGTGTTCCAGTCTGCTGTTGTCAAACCCTGCTGGGGCTGCTGGGTGGGAGAAGCATGGGACAGCAGCTGTAGCTGGGACTGTGTGCTGTGTCTGAGTATGTTTGTGTGTGCAGTGGCTGTGAGTACATCCTTATTTCTAGCGATTTATGTGTATGTGGGTGTATGAATGCATCCTTGTTTCTGTGTATCTCCATGTGTATTGGCAACCCCTTGCCTAGAAATTACAGTACATACAACACATTTTACACATAAAATACACTTTTTTCCTTTAGGTTTATTGAGAGGTTTTTCTTAGATAGAGGATATATACATACAGATGTGGGGATAGAGAAAGCAGTTATGACATGCGACATAAAGGAGAAAATATTTTTAATGAACATATGTGCCATGTCTGCCAGATGACTGTGGCTCAGCAGGTAGAGCAGGATGTCCTACTTGCAGGTTGGTGGTTCAATCCCCGGCTCCTCCTGGCTAAATGTCAAGAGTCAGTCCCGCGCCTTGCATGGTAGCTTCCTACCAGGTGCTTATTTACTATACTGAGTTTTTTGGATAAAGGTGCTATATAAAACCCCGACCACCTGCCTATGATGAGCATGTGGTTATTCACTAGAAAAAGGTTGCCACTGAATATAATCCAGCCAGTGATTATCCAGATCCCGAGTGTAAGATTTAGGATGATCTATTTGCAGAAATGCAATATAATATTCATAGTTATGTCTTCATAAGTGTATAATCACCTGAATTTAAGAATTTTTAGAAAAGACGTTTTTGTTACCTTAGAAGACACCCTTTTAATCTAGAGAGAGCAGGAGTCTGCCATGTTTCTACAGTGGCCCAGAATGGACAAACCAAACACTGGCCTTAGATAGTGCCTTTTTAGCAAGTTTTGTAGCCACCGTAGTTTCTCCTACACGCTTTCAGGGGGAGGTGAAGAGGGGGCAAGTAGTATCCAGTTGGTCGTAATCTGAATCTTCACCACTAGATGTCGGTAAATACACACTAGACCTTTAACTCATACTATAATTGGGAAACTTGACAGTGTAATGTAATGTCTAGGAGACAGGATTGGTAGTAGATAGTATATGTGTATATGTGTCTGTAGGTATTACCACATTAGTCTCTAGCATGCACTTCCTTTGTGGAATAAATCAATAAACAAGGATTAAACAACCAATGGTGTCCACTGATGGGAGGATGTTGCACTTGAAGTACATTTACACAAGTACTGCATTTAAAGTGCAAACTTAATAGCCGAGGAAATGCTTGTTTTTTACTTTGCTGCAGTGATGTGGAAGAATGTCGACCCAGCGGCAACAGATTTTCGTCTCTCTTTCAAGTCTCTTTCACCTACCTGCCTGTTACCCCACAGCATGACTCTATGCCTGGGTTTGGACTCCTTATGCCTAATTCTTGCCATTCTTGGTTTGCCTGCCAGGCGCCTGACTTATGCCTGCTTCTTGACATCAAGTAAGGACTAACTTTTATTTTTATGGGCTTGCTCTCTGGGTCGTGCTTTTGGGTCCAAACCTACCTTGACTGGGTTCTTACAGCAACAAAGGATTCAGCTCAATTTACAACCTTTCAGAATTGCCTATTCAGACCTCCGGTGCACTGAATCGAACACAGAAAATTTAGAGTTGCACAGGAGATGTTAAAAAAATAAAAATAATTAATTATCTTCTTTTCTTCTCTGATCTGCAGCCCCCAGACAGCTCACACCTTTGACATTTATCATCTAACGTAATCAAAAGTGCAACATTAAGCATGTAAGAGCTAGTGTTTTTTGATATTATATGTTAGCAGCACACCTGGCAACTTCATTGTCCTCATGTACATTGTTGTGGCTAAGAAAATGGAGCCACTTTATTAGAAAACTATCAGGCAATGGAAATAATTGCCATCTCACAACCAGAATTTTACCAAAATGCCAATCTTACATGAAAATAACTACAGGACAAATTAGCTAACAATTATTAAACAAATAGTGTAAAAAAGTTATCTAACTTCACTGTAAAGTAACAGAAGGCACCAACAGTCACATCAATATGGGACAAATTCCCTAAAGAAAAAGTTGTTTACCCTGATAGGAACAATACGTATGGGTATACATGTGCTCGTGACACATCTGAATGTCCCCAGGTGTCTCCAGGTGCTTTTTAAAAATCCCCCTGTGTGTATTCCTGTGTGGGGTTTAGACAGAGAGAAAGTAGAGGGAGTTATGTTACTTTAGTGGCTCATCCAGGCAGAGCTGACTGGTGGGGTGTTGACAGTCGTCCTCCCGGCCTCCGCTTACTGTCAGTCTGTCTTCCTGACTGCTCACTAACAGCTGCTCCACTCCACGCACTTCCTTTCTTCCTTTCTTCAATCTTTCCAACATTTTCTACCTCTATTCCTCCTTATACAATCAGTGCCCTCTTCCTTCCAACCCTTCTCCTTTCCTTAACTTCTCTCATGCCTCTCCTCCTTCCTTTCTGTGTTATTTGGTTTTTCTGTCTCTTCTTATTTCCTTCCTCTTCTCCTTTCCTATAAACGCTTCATCTCCTATCCTTCATTTCTCCTCATCCCTATCCCTTTCCTTCTCCCTCTCCCTCTTTCTCTCCCTTGCTTTCTGTACTTCTTTCCTTCCTTCCTCTCTCTGCTTTCCATCTCTTTCATTTTCAGCTTCTACGGGGCACTGCTTAATTTTCTCCTCCATCCTCCTTACTCCTGTCATCCTCTGCAAATAGAAAAAAGGGAGGAGAGGCAGGGGAGGGAAAATGAGACAGAGAAAAGGGAGAGAGAGGGTGGGATGACTGTGATTAAGCCATTAAAACAGTAGGCTAATTGAATTGACAAGCTGTTAAGTAATTGTCTCTATTTGTTCCCATCCATTATTCAGCTCTTGACTGCTGTTATGACAGCAGCCTGATGCTTATTATAAGTCTGCATGGGTGCGAGTTTGTGAGTGTATACACTGAGTAGTACTTTTTTGAATTTTGTTGGGATGAAACATACAAAGAAACACAAAAGAATTTAAGAAATACATTGATTCTCTGGTCAAATTATGTGTTAACTCATTGAAAACAAAGCTTGTTTGTTTGTGTTGTCACTTCCTCTAATTTAAGGCTAATTGCAATTTTGCCCTGTATTCTGCATTATACAGCGTGTACATTACGATAAGGCAAGTCCATATTCTAGACAAAAACTTCAGGGTTAGCAAGCTAGCAGATGGCATTATAGGAAAACATGCTTCAGATACTTTGAGCTAAAAGTAGCACACTATGACTCAAATCTGCAAAAAAACTTTAGCAGCAATTTTGTTTAAGACTGTGGGCTTCGGACATGCCAAAACAAAGGAATGAGTCAATGCAGTACGAGTTACAGAAAGGAGATGGAGTCAGCCAGGCTTCCCCTTCTAGAAGTGCCATGGAAGAGGATGACATGACGGACCTCAATGGGGAACAAACAGAGAACCTGGTACTCACACTGAAATTATTTAGGGAGTTTGGGAAAGACATCAGTCAGCAGCTGAAAGTAATTCATGATGAAATAAATAAAGCTAACAAGAAAAACCAGGAAGGGGGAAGCCAAAACCTGAATACAATCCATGGAGGAAACCGGAGATGAGCTGCTGAAACTTCAGATTCAACTGGATGCTAAACTGATGTTGGAGGGCCACTCCAGATGTGAAAATACCAGAATCCGTGGAGTTAAAGTGAGCTGAGGAAAACTCTCCATCAATGGTTTCTTATATAGAGCACCTGTTACGGGAAAAGAGCTCATACCATGTTACAAATTAAATGTAAGAAATAAATGTATATGCAATATGTAATTTAAGGACAAGTTCATCAACCCTAACATTTACCTTTGTCTGCCATGTTTCTGTGTGATATGATGTCAACTTGACAAGTCATGTCAATTATACACCACATGAATGCAGGGTAAGTAAATAAATCTGCCCTTCGGCTGATGCCATCGAGATTCTTACTCAACATTAAGAAAGTACAGGAAATAAGGTCAACCCACAGCTCCGCCCCCACACTCGACACACATCCTTCTTTTTCTGTTATTATCCTTGATTTTTTTTTTTGTCTTTGGACTACAGAATTTACTATTTTGAGTTGGAATATTTGTTTTGTGGACTTTAGGATGCACAGTACTAATTAATATAGTAGTTATTTTTTAGGTTACACTGGATCTAAGGGTTCCCCCACCTGCCAAACTCTCCACTGTAAACCCTGGTCCTTACATTGGTATCAGATACATTTTGATTTCAGTAGACCCCCCATTTCTCATCTGCCTAATAATTTCTTCACTACCAATATCACCAATAGGCCTATTGGTGCTTTTATTGTAAATGTTTATTTGTGTTATGTATGTTGACCAACACACTCTTTTAATTCTTTTAGAGTTTTTTTTAGAAAAGCTATTCTTGTTTCAGTATTAGTATAATTCCAGTCACAAGGAAAGCTTTGACTCTTGCACACTTCCAGCTGCCAATAATGAGTGATACTGAGATGGATCTGGAAGCTGATTGGCTTATTTCCTCTGCAAACTTGTCATCTGAAGGCCCCTTACTGCTAAACTGTACACACAGCCAAGGCTATAAGTACAACAATAGCTGGCAGGTGTAGCCTCGTTGAGAAAAGAGCCAATTGTTAATGGTGAGACAGCTTAGTGAGAATGGCAGATGCACACAAACACACACAGTCCTTCAGTTATGATTATGAAAATGTGTGTGTGAAAATGTGTGCAGGTGCAAGCAGAGGAAGAAAATGTTATACCATTCGTATAAGCCTCTTTAAATAAAAACAGCTTATTCTAAGGTAACAAAAACACAATAATTGTTATTTCCTGGTAATTACACAATAATATAAACATACTTATAACTATTATATTCCATTTCTGCTAATATATCTCCTAAATGTTACACATTGGACCTTTAAGTAAAAGTAAAATTATTGATTTTTAAACACTCAACAACAACTTTGTTACAATAAAGAGTAAATGCAATTTCATATGTCCCGTCCTGCTGTATAGACAAAAGAAAAGAAACAAATAAACACACAAAACAAGTCTTGACATCTGCATTACTGTGTAAACTGATGGAATAAGAACATACTGTACAATGTGTATGTTTTACTTTTGCATGTAATTAAGAGAGACTCAAAGTGGGTACCAGTATTCTAACTAACCACATGGTTTCAGGATAATCAGCACTCACTTCTGATGCTGGTCTTGGCTTTAACATGATTATCATGTTTAATCCAGTGGTTGGCATTCAGCTGCTGACTCTCATTTCTGTTCTCTGTGAGAGCTCTCACTTATACTTAAGTACTCAGGATAGAGTAGTTAACGGAGACAAATAATGAAGAGGACACACAGTAGACAGAAAGTTAATGTGGGTAGAAAAATGTAATCACTGTCCTATAGTGTCCTGCCATTTACATTATATTGCTATGGTAACTAATGGAGTTGGATTAAAAGGTAAGGTAAACATTACAAAATACAAAAAATGTGTGCTTGGAGAAAACAGCAGTTAGTCATTTTTCATTTTATTTTTTCATTTCAATTTATATGCACTGTACCTCAGCATATGAATGCTCTGTAAATTGTATTTCAGCTTTTAAGATATTATATGTGAACACTGTATAATACGTACAGTGCTGACATTTGGCATTTGGGTTCTAACCTCTTTACCCGCTGCAGTTTTTGTGGCAGTTTGCAAATGAGAAGTGCAGCAGCAGCATAGCAGAGCAAAAAACATGAATGCATCTCAAGTTCTCTGGCTGAACTAACTTGTAGGCTTTGCTCTATTTATGCTAAGAAAGTTTCTTGCCAACCTGCCGTTGCTGCTGAGCTCCTTGCCTTGTGGCAAGCATCTGGAATGACTACACAGAAATAGCTGAACCTTTTTAAGCTTTGGCTTTATTTGCATGTGAATTATGTATAAGAGGGACTGAAATTAAACAATAACAATTAGAAAGTGCTGTTTTAAAGATAAAGACCCTTCCACACAGCCAAATTGGTCCAGCCCATACACTCGACCAAAATTCAGCAATGACTTACAGTCCAGATCTGGTAACCACATTTGACCCATGACATAGCCATATCTCAGCCAACTGTATGGCATATCATAGCGAGCCGTCTTTGTTTGTTACTGGCTGAATCTCCTAATTTTAACTATTTGTCTCTACATTGCTGCATATGCAGTGCTCACAAGGGAGGAGAGAGAGAGAGAGACAGTTGGCTGAGATATGGCTATGTCATGGGCCATAAATGGCTACCAGATCCGTACCACCTCTGGATTGTAATTCATTGCTGTATCTGGGAGAAATGTAAGTGGGCCGTCACTGGGCCAGACCAATTTTGCTATGTGGGCTGATGCTATTTTATGATAAGTTAAAACAGAATCCAGCACAAAGGTTAACCACATGGCATTTTAGTTAATGGGGTATGCAGATGATTGTGTGGTTCAGAAGTCTTTTAACAGCAGCAGAAAAGACTTAAGCACCATTCAGAGTCATCCTGGACTCTTTTCTTTTCAAGTCGAGTTCTCAGTCTGCAGTCACTGCTCACAGCTTCACTTTCTTTGATCCATTCCTTCAGTAGAGGTCAAAGGTCATAGTCAGCTAAAGAGCAGCATCTAGCAGGGACTCAGAATTTACTCTCAAGGACACATCAGCGAAATGGATGTCTGCGACACCGGGTCACTTGATGAATGATGATCTCTCCACTGCCCTGATGCTCAAAGTTTTTATATTACACCTTTGACCAAAGTGTGTGTACTACTACCCATGCACTCACAACCAAGATATGCAATTTGGAATTCCATTCTTATTATGATATGAAAAATATGCATACTGCCCAACTTAAGTTATAGTAATCCCATCCTGCATTACATCTCTGGTTAGCAGTGATTTCATGTTATTAAAGAGATGCAGCCTGCACGTACTGTGCAAGCGACTCTTGAGCAAAACATTATTCATTTGAGTCATGCAAGGCAAAGGGATTAATGATAGATAAAAAGAGCTGGATGGTGTTTTGTTTACTGATAATTTTTGACTATATTAAATTGTGCATTATTTACATCCATCCTAGCAATCTTCTTCACTGTCTTCATATATATATGTTTATTTGTTTCTTTGACACGTTACCACCTCCATCCTCAATCTGCAAAATAGCATGAAACTGGCGAGCAGTGCGAATACACAACACTGTGTATTCAGGCATACAAACAGCATGGCAACCCCACTCATAAAAACATTGCTCCATAGCATTTACTAGTGGTCAAAAAGGCCACTGGGTACCTTTAAGGTTCTATTGATGGAAATAAAATGCAAAACTGATAAATATATCCTATTTATGTCATTATATGGCAAACTTTCCAGCATGTTATTTCTGTTTACCATGAATGTTGAGCAGCAGATGAAGATCAGATAGCTGCTTATGCTTTGGTAAAAATCACATCCCACTAATTAGCTCTGGATTTGAGCCAAACTCTGTATGCCATCTGCAGTCCTGTCACGATGAACATGGTGCTGAATGTTTCCTGACCCTTTCCTGCACAGACTGAAACATGCCCCCCACGTGTTTCAGATTTATGACCGCCTCAATACTTTCAGGCCACGTGGTTTAGCTACGCAGCCGTGATAAATGGCTGCCTTACAATGTCCTGGAGTTTGGTAAAAGGCAAGCAGAAATCATGGGTGGGAAAGGACGCTAAGGTGTAGTGTTTTCATCTGTTTCTGGGGGAGAGCTGTATAGCAAGGTGAAGGCAAAGAGGTAGATGACGGAGAAAGTAGAGGAGATGCTGTAGGATAGAAGGTGAATACATAAATGGAAGTGGATGGAGAGTAAAGAGAAAAAAATGATGAAACAAGGAGAGAAATCAGGGAAATTAATGGTGGAGTAGAGAAAGCAGAGAAGAAAGAATACATGAAGTGGTTGAGATGAAAGGATGGTATATTGAAGCAAAAAATGGAGTAAGGAAAAAGGAAAAAGGAGTTTTGGAACTGAGGGGAATTCAACATAAAAGAAAAACATGAGAGGAAATGAAGAAGACGACTTTGGGCAAAAACACTATGGTGGACAAGCAAAGAAGATAGAACAGTGAACAAATGCTGTATCATTACCCAGCAGTGATTAGATTATTCACTGTCCGGAAGCATGCCCTCAAGAAGGCAATGGCCAGTGGCTCAGATTTTGGCTTCTGGGATGTAGGAATATAAATGCAAATTCAGGAAACAGGAGTCTATATCTTCACTGAACAAAAGAGATGCAGAGAGAGGGACAGAAACAGGTGTACAAAGACACACCATGCATTTACTCAGCATGCCCCCCATCTGAGCAGCCCTATCTACATGCTTTTTATTTTGGGAGGAAATTCACTTTACACTTGGATACAGTCTACTTAAAAAAGTCCCAGACGCCTTTTCTTTTTTTCCACCCTTCTTTTTGAAAAATCCTCTGTCGGAATAGGCTTTCTGGAAGCAACATTTCCACTGCAGTTGTGACATGAGATTAAGTTAATCTTTGGCGTGGTGAGGCAGCAGCAGTGGCGGCAGCGTGGCGTTGATGTAAACAGCATTACGATTCGCCTCTTCCACCATTTTGAGCGCTCCATAGCTGTCTGGGTAATTCCATCTTCTGGGGGCAAACAGCGTGGGGTACCTGCCATGGATGACTATGTGAGCTTACACGGCTATGGGCAGATAGTGCACCGCTGCATGTTGCCTACATGTTGGGGGAAAGAAATGATCTGTTTCAGTGAGTAAAGAGCTCACAGAGCTAAAAGGATTATACTGGCAGGAAAAGAAGAGACATGTTATACACAGGTGGAACAGAGTATAGTACATGACAGTAAAATAATGTCATTACATAGCTGCAAGATCATTTTCATAACTTATATGTATATAGTTCTCAGTGCGTGGTTATGATGTATCATTTGAACAATACTTTAACGTGAAATCGGTTCATCAACCGAACAGAAATAGAGGACAGAAACATGCTTTATGAGCTGTATTCACCAAGAAAACACACACTAGCTGTGTCGCAGTCCTATACAAATTCTTATACGGTACAAGTACATAAATTATTACATACAATTTCCTACACAGCAATGCACAATGCAAATGTAAGACACAAAGAATTAAATTAATGATGATGATGATGATGAGACTCAAGATAAAGAAAGAAAAAGTTATGTAAATAATGAATTCAATTAGGCTATACAGCCTCTTTTAGCTCACAGTTTTAGTTTTGCAGCTGAATGATTCTTAGTGTACTCCCAGCATTCCCAACAGCAGACGGCAGTTTTTAGCAAACAAACTGACAAATAAAAATACTGACATGTACTCTACCTGCTCAGCACCAATCAGCAACTAGCCGATGAACATAGTGGAGGATTAATCTGCTAAACAGCCAGAAACTGAACAGAAATACAATTTTAAATGAATGCTAATGTTGCTCTGTATCTACTGGAGGTCTACATAGGTTTAACAAGCTAACCACAGCAACTTTATATCAGATTGTCTATCTGTCAGCTTTTACCCCCTACTAGACTAGAAGGTTAGTGCTGCATACTGTTTTGTATTAGTATACAGTCTGGTATTGGGACAAACATGTCCCAAATTTGGCAGTTATTACAAAGTACTTGTTTTATACAAAACCAACAATATGTGCTGATGGATGTTGAACTGGTTAAAATTTGCTGAAATGTCAGAGAATTAATTAATTCCTGCAGAGTTGCATCCATTACTGCATACATTTCAAGTGTAAGGAGCTCTTTGTTTGTTTGTTGTTAGACAATGTAAGTGATACACAGTGGCATTACTACAGACTTGACACTAGTGTGACATCGCTTCTGATTGTTGCGGCTGACTACAGGCTGTTTGGACTCACATACTCAAAAGCCTCTCATCAAGGAAGGAACAAGACAGAGCAGAAAAGCTGCAAGAACACAGAAGTAATCAAGAAAATTGGTTTCAGGTTGTGCTTGCTGGGGGTGGGTGGCAGGGGCTGGATCAGCCACCTTACACACACACACACACACACACACACACACAGAAAATAATGGCATTAGTTCTTGACAGTTTGGGCCTCAGGCACACTTAAGTAAAATCATGAACGCCCCTAGCATGCTGAAATATTGATTGCTTTGAACAGGATGCATAACATTTAGCAGCTGACACATTACATCAGCTTACATAAACATGGATTATACCCACTTCCCCACAAATTCGCTGCACAGGGTTCAAAGAAAGACTTGTCTACAAGTATACATACAGATATATTTGAAAATGCCTTCTAAGGTGCATATTTTCCAAAACTCTGGTTCATGTCTATCCATGTGTACCATGGATGTATAAAGAGAAGTGGATACAGTGTTGTAGGGGGCGCTCCATTCATTCCTATAAAAACTGCTCAGTGGCACATGAAGCCAAAAAAGCCTGATCGCGTTGTGAGGAAATTACCTTGATGTATATGTATTGCACACCCTCCATGAGCCACTGTGGCCACTCGTGTTCTTTTGTGTACGAAGATATTTTGTAAAACAAAGGTCGTGTGGACATTTTTATGTATATATGTTATAGTTTAAGTTTATTTATTGCACCGTTTCATACAAATGCAGCTCAAAGCAGTTTACATAATATGTTCTTTTGCCTCCTAGATCTTTTCTCACAGAGGCCATGGCCTGACACACACAGGCGCAGGTAATAATGTTAATAATGGCATTCAGGTTCACTGACATGACTGACACACCTACATGGTACAGAATTATCGTTAATGTGATTAGTAACACCTTTACCTGATGTAACATTGTACATCGTCAAAGTATTACAGCTGCTGCAGTTGATTCATTTCAGATTCAAGAGTTAGAAATTCTTCCTGGAAAACAGAAAATATAAATGAACACAACAGAATATGAGCCTATATCATTTCACTATCATCAATTAAACCTAAGAATTAGCCAAAAGTAACAGAGCATCTTTTAAGATTTAGAAATGACACACACACACACACACACACACACACACACACACACACACTTCCGTTCATTGAATTTCTCTGGAGGTTTATCCTGACCTTAACCTTAACCAAAGCTCAATTCCACTTCAAGATTTGGGTCCCCAAAAAGGTATACTCTACACAAACACACACACACACACAAACACACACTCACACTCACACACACACACACACACACACACACACACACACACACACACACATAAAAGTGCATATACGAGCAAAAATAGGTCTCACATTGGAGAGTATCGTATGCCTTTAAGCATTCCCTGTCAAGTCGTCACTCCTCCAACAAGCTGAAGAACTGTTTCATCATAACACTTTCAAAGGAGTCAAAATAATTGCTGAGGACAAGAGAAATAGACTGAGGGGGAAACAGACACATAGAATGAGAAAGAGTGGCAAAGAGAAACTATAAATAAACCCACCCAATAACCCATGCAATGTAATTGTAAATGATCCACAAATAAACAAGACAGCACAAATGTCACATGTCACAAATTACATACAGTAATTATAGCACAGCTTACTGTCCCATTTTAGGATGTTGCACCAAGCAAATCTGTGTAATTCTAAAGTTGGTGGACCAATGTTGAGAGTCACACCATGGCTTCAAGAGGAAGAGCATTAAAATGTCTTTCCTATAATGGCCACTAGATGGTGTTATTTTTCAACAAGTCTGCTTTAAATAGTTTATTTGACTTTGTCTTGGTGATGATGTTAAGGAATATTGTTCCAGAATAAACTACATGACCATGCTGGTGTTTTATCCCATTTACAAGACATCATGTAGGCTTAAAAACGTTGTTCTCAATCCTGATTAAACCTGACTGGGTCAGATGGTTTGTTACACAGAGCCACCTGGGACGTTGTCTCTGGAAATCGTTTGGAAAAGGGACACTCGGCAGGCCATTGGCCATTTAGTCTGTCACCATCTATCAAACTTCAACCAATTAGATAAACATAAAACGATTTAACGTAACATTTCAATAAAGCCAGTTGGGAGACGGACTAAAACATCTTTTGCATTGAGAAAAGCCTTCAGGGGCTGTTCTTTGTTCTTCATTCAATAAGGAAATACTCCCTAGTTGTGTTATAACTGATGCTAGCAGGATCCTCGCTACCTCTTTGTCTCTGTTATCTCTCCCTGGACTCAATCAGGTGACGTGATTATATAAATGAGGTGTATTTATCCAATCATTAGCTAATGAACACACCCGATTTAACATTTGTTAATCAGGGTTTGCAGTGTCTGACTGTCTAATAAGAACTACTGTACTATTAACTGAAATAATCCCACAATGCATTGTATGAATAGAAAATTTCAGATTTCTATGCTAATGTTGCTCCGTATCTACTGGAGGTGTAAATAGGTTTAACAAGGTAACCACAGCAACTTAATATCGGATTGTCTATCTGTCAGATTTTAACTCCTACTAGACCAGAAAGGTTAGTGCTGCATACCGTTTTGTATTAGTATACAGTTTGGCATTAGTATACAGTATGGCATAGCAACAGTCATTCTGCTTCATGCTACTGTACAAGTCCAATCATGTAATCTATACATTTTATGTATTATTTTTAACAGCAATATGTTTTGAAGGAAATCTGGTGGATCAGACAAGTTGCACAAGTTACATATCAGTAAAATGTTCACCTAATATGTTGATTGTTTTTCTACAATATCCACTCTTGAAATCCAATACCCACCAGTAGCATTATTAAACGTTTTATATAGTTATATCTAGGAACCAACAGTACTTTGTTAAGGTTCAGTAAAGGTACAGAAAAAGCACCCAGTGACTTGAAGCATGAGAGATTACGTGTTGACTTTATGAAGATTGAACGAAAAACATAATCTTTCCCTAACCAATGACCAATGTGCTACTGTTTTCTAAACCTAACCACACGTGGAGCTCATTTAGCACTTCCTTCATTACATTACCATCAGAAAAAAATGTCCATGGAAAAGTTAATAAACACAGACTTTTGTGTTTTTACGAATGTCGACACCATGAGAAAAACCGACACAATGACAGGACATGTATGGGAAATTGCAGATTTTTGGCACCCACATGAGTAATGCTCATACCACTGGATAAAGTTGCCTCATTTATCTTCCTTTTTCCTGGCTCTAAGGCTATGGCCCACTTTGATGTCCCTATGTTAAATATTGAATGTAGATCCATATTTCACTAGCTGGGCCTCAGAACAAGACTGAGGGCAGGATAATAAACATTGCCAGGGAATTTCACTTCTCTAATTGCTGAGAGTTAATCTCTCTTTCCCTGCATAGTGCCTTGACCTGTAGTAATGGAGCCGCTGGAGTCCCACGGTAAATATAAATAGGAGGGTAGGAGGGAGGAGAGAGGAGGGTAAGAGCGGGAGAGGAGAGAAATTCACAACACTGTAAAACATTTTAAGTTAAACATTTTCTCTTTGCTTTAAATTGTGAATTAATGGTAGTACTAAATAGTCTGCTCATTAGCTTTTGTTTTAACCACTATTTTGTGACACTGACAAGTGTTATAGTCGGATTTGCTTTCCAGTCACATTACCTCAGCTTGAAAGGAGTTTCAGGGTCAGTTCTTCATTTGCCACATAGTCTTTACAGCTTGTATTGTAAAGCTAGAAGCCATTTTCATTTCAGAGCAAATACACAGACAAGACCAATACACTTGAGGCTACTCACAGTTATATTCAATGTTGTGTGAGGGGGGTGAAGTGGATATTAACATTCATCGCGGTTTAGATTATTTTCATCATTCGCAGAGAAAATAACAATGACTCTGCTTCTTTAAATGAGAAGAAATAAGGATTTCTGAGGAATTTTAACCCCACTTGGGTGCTGTCTTTTGTATACAAAGACATCAAGTCAGATTCACTTTTTACCTAATACCTGATTTTTTAGTTCTGAAATGAGACTGAATTTGGAAAATCTTATTTGGAAATCTTAAAGGATAAGGCTGGTGATGTTCTGAATGTGTTTGTTCATCAACCAATCCAACACAAAAACCTAAACAAACAATGTGTTCATCGACTTTCCGACTTTCACGCTCTGTTGTGGGCTCTCAGCCTCCCAAGCCCATTCGTTTCCACTGAAGACATAAATCTTTAACTGAAGACAAATCTTTCAAAACGGTATGTTTAGAAGACATATTTAGTTCCGTCAATTTTCTAAGACAATGGTAGCAAACGTTGCTCAGGAGTAAGTAGCGTATTTATGGGAGATTATATTCAGCAGTGGATGACACTAATGAGTATTTACAACAGCAGTGATGCACATGAGAGTGACTCAAAATACAGTGGCTGTTTCATCATAATGAAGGAACTTATCACCTGCTGTGGCTCACTGTGATGTGTTTTTATTAGTTTTTGGTGTACTTTACAAAGGACTAAGACAACCGGGATACATTTATTGTGGATTTGGCCTTTTTATGGGATATATTAACATTTCGAAAATACAGAATATCACCAATCTTAGCCTTGAATTAGATTTCTTCTTCTTTTTTTCTATGAATTTTTTTTTACAGTGGAACAGTAGGAGGGAAGAAAAAGAGGAAAAGGGGAAAAAAGAGAATTATTAAAGAACGAGTGAAGGAATACCTTCAGGAGCTGATTGCGGATATTTGTCTAATTTTATTCTGCGCTGAGGGCAAAACTTTTTATTTAAACAGCTCTAATGATGTTTGCATCATTAAAAAGATGAAGTGGGACCTCTGACACATGCAGCCTATCCCTGTTCCAGCAGCTGGGGAAACCAACACTACAATGGTAAAAAAATTCTATTTTAAAGGACCAGTGCGTAGGATTTGAAAAATGCAAAAGTCCCTATCTACAGCCAGCGTTTGGTTTGTCCATGCTTGGCAACTGTAGAAACATGGCGGTTTAACATGCACAACAATTCCTATATTCAGGTGATTATACACTAATGAAAACATGCCTATGAATATTACATTCCATTTCTGCTAACTGATCCTAAATGTTATACACTGGAGACTTCAACAAGCAGTACAGTCTACTTTTCCTACAGGATGATAACAGAATATAATAATCTGAGATAAAAAAAACAACAATGCAAACATTATCAACCAAGTGAATATAAATTACACCAGATGCAAAGTCAACTTTCTTTGGAAACAGAACAGGTCAGTGAGTTTTAAATTGCTCTTAAGTACAGTGAGTACCAGTAAATTAGTTGTCCAAATAAGGATCCCTTTTCTCTCTTTTTTTTTTTGCAGTGTATTGCATCCCTGTCAGGACTAGCAGCATTTGACTGCAGTTTCACAGGGGTCTCCTCATCTATATTCATCTAAAAGCTTTAAAGATTTAAAATGATGAATAATATCCCTCTGAATAATAATAACCAGACCCCTTGCCGCTGCTTCACTCAGTTTGAAAAAAAAGAGGAGAGATTTAATGTACTGTCCAGTAAAATCATGTTTTAGCTTATTAGATTAATTACTGACACATTTTGATGAGCTTCACTCCGACAGATAGACCAAGGATGCATGAATATTCATCTCTTTTCTGGCACAGAAATATCCTCATGTGGTGGTTTTATGTTTAAATCATGACTGTGAATAAGATGAAAATATGAGTGAATTTGGTTTTTGATAGTCTCTGTCGCTGGTCCCCACGGTGAGTTCAGAGGTCAGTGTTGATGCACTTTGAAAGCTTTGGTACATGAACACCGAAGGGATGGTCGGCACAGAGGAGGATCATTGTAAATTTGAATTGCAATGATAGTAGTACCAGGGAATGAATGTTATCTTGGTGTGTGTTCATTTTATCTCAGCTCTGTTTCTCTCACAGAAGTCAGGTTTTAATGTATGCAACCAGCCTGAGTGACACTACGAGAGCATTTTATATCATTTGTCTTCCTGTGTAGTTCAGTAGGATATTTAATAAGGGATGGGACACATGCCGCCGGCTGTCTTTCCCTACTGACAAAAAAAAGAGGAGAAAAAAAAACCTGTACTCCAGCTTGAAAAAGAGACACATCATAGGAGAGTTTTCATCATATTTTTCATTGATTATTGATAAAATTAAGTTTTTCTGATTCTTTGTGGGTAAATTGGGTCAATAAACCTACAAAATAAAAGGGTAAAATATAAAGTAAGCATTCAAATCATGAAAAAAAAAATCATCTCAACAAATACGAAGTGTAGTGAGTACTGATATTGTTTAATTGATTTGCTACTTACAGTTTAACATAATACTACATTTTATTTCTTACCTTATTTACTTTTCATAACTAGAAGTCATTGAATGTGCATTTTAAACTGTTTCTGATGTTCCTCTTGGCATCTGCTGTGATGTTAAAGGACCCTGTGTTTATGACAGCAGTGCAGGCAACTGTTTTGCAGTATTGCAGGTATAAAAGTAGGGACTTTAAATGATGGCTGCGTGTGCAGCTTTGACTGTGGCGGTGATGAGGTAGTGCTGCCAGGTTTCTTTACGAGTGCAGCCAGCAGGCCTGCGGTGACTCCCGGCTCTCTGTCAGTGCTGTCCACAGCTTTATGGGACAGAGGTAGATATGGAAGTCTGAGAGGCTCATCCAGGGGTCATTATGGACGTCATATAGGAACTCCTTCCCCCTGAGGAAACAAAGTGGATGTGAGAGAAGGTGAAACAATAAAAGAGAAAAGAGTGTGTGTGCGTGTATGTGTGTGTGTGTGTGCATGTGCCTTTATGCCAGAATGGATGAGGCTCTGGCTCTGAGACAGTGGAGTAGGAAGTAATGCTCTCTTTCCATCACCTGAGGGCTGAACCTCTGAGGACAAGAGAGTGTGTGTGTGTGTGTCTGTGTGTGTGTGTGTGTTCCTACCCCGAAGCCAAAGCCTTCTATCCTGACAGATGTCTCTGTCTCACCTGCTTTAGTGTTATGTCGTCATCCTGAGACAGCTGTTGAGTCTTTGTTTGACCTCTCCGGCGGTAGCAGAGGCAGGAAGGAAACTTAAAGTGTATTAAGAATACAGTGATAGACAGAATATGTGTGGAGCAGGAAAGAGATACATGATAGATGTGAGCAGCTTGTCGGAAATCATTGTCTCATGTGATGACAGCGTACCTACATCTTTCATGTGCAGGTGCAGACGTCCCTTTGCTGGTACAATGATGAGTACGCCAAAGTACGTGTAGTCAATTTCCAGAAAAGTATCACTTCACACAATAAAGAGGAGGCATTTCAGCTGAAGAGTATATAACAACTCTCCACTATCAGTGTCCCGGTTGCATCTGATACAAGCATCCAAACATGAAAAATCATGAGGGTCCAGATGACATTTGCTGTTACCTGCAGTAATATTTGTGGAAACACTGATGGTGCATCTACTGTATTGGCTTCTACATAAATCTACATACTGCAGGATGTTCTCCAAGGAGAATAAGAAATGTCAGTCTGTTGTTGTTTGTCTCAGTTCAGTTTTCTTTATATATGAGGATACACTGGAAAACACAACACATAAATATAGCAGTGTATACTGATGAGTATGGCAGTGTGAGAGTGTTTTTTGTAATTCTGCTCCAGTTATATTCTACCACCTTGGCATGATGATCGTTATGCTACAGTACATGCTCAGTCGAATGACCTTTGCGCATGCTAATGTGTGTTTTTGTCCCATGTTTGCTACATTTGAATAGAATTCCTGCTTCTAAATGTGTGGTGTCTGATTGAACAATATCAAACTTTACATTACTGGTGACAATGTAATTCCTAAGACTGAAATCACTGATGATTTTTGCAGTCATGAAATCATTACGTGTTAAAGGCCCATAGTGTAACATCTATTGGCAGACATAGAACATGGATAACTATGTTTAGGTGTATTATCACCATAGGTATAGGAATTGTTATGTTTGCGTTACCTTAGAATGAGCCTTTTATCGCTACAAATGCAGTGGGTCACCACGTTCACCATGTTGAATCGGCATGTTTCTACAGTAGCCCCAGAGGAACAAACCAAAGTGTTTTGTGGCAACCGTAGTTTTCTTCTTCGTGTTTGGAAGGGGAAGGAGTTGCAATCTGCAACTACACTGCTAGGTGACACACACTAGTCCTTTAATGTTAGACATGTTCAACTGATTCACTAGATAACAGTCTTTGGGTATTTTGAGAACATTTCTCATTTGTCTCTCGAAGAATATTGATCTTCTTCTCTTTCTCTCTTCACTTCTCATCCCTAATTCTTCTCTATCTTTAGACACAGAGAAGAGAGAAGAAGATGCCTTTCAGTGTCACAATTCCCCCCTGGTCAGTTTCTTTGTGACAGTCCCTCTCTGTCAGCGACGCTGCTGCCCTGGGATTCCGCAGGATGGAGGCCAGTTTGCAGCTGACAGCTGCTTGCACTGCCGTTCACCTCCAGCTGGATGGATTTGCACGGCTTATACTGTTAGCTAGTTAAATGAAGCCCTGAAGGAGCGTGAATGAGCTCGCCTGCAGCAGCAACACTCAAAAGCAGCCAATAGAGGAAACTTATCTTCCATTCAGAGAGTTAAAACAGATAGAGATACTTTCTGCTGTCACCTCTGGGAACTGGGATAATGCAGGAGCTTGGTAGCAAAGACCTGTATGCACAATTAAACAAAACATTTCAACAGCAGCACTTCAGAGCAGCCATTAAAAGAGACTTATATTCAATTGAGAATCTAACAGAAATAAATTACTCTTGTCAGTTTGGGGACAGGGTTGCAGGGTGATTGGACTCATACGCACAATTAAACAAAATGTTCCACACTTGCTGCTTCAATTCATGGCATGTTCTGGGTACTGAGGTAGCAAACAACAATGAAAAGAGCAGCAAAGCAAGACTCTGCTCATGTAAATAAGAGTGTTAACATGTCAGGTGCTGACAGAAGAGACAGAAATTCATATCTGTAACCACTGAATCGTATTAAATAGGTAGAGTCAATATTTTAAGGTAGATTCAATATTTGAAGTCTTAAAAAATGGGGTGTGAAAATTGCATTAAAAAAAGTCAATATTACAAGTGATAAACATCTTATTCACACTTTACCTGTCCTCTAGTATACAATCAATTGAAAAATAAGAATAGTTGCAGGTTTTTTACCTGTTGACCTTAGAATGAGCCATTTTTATCTAGTCCTTTAAGTGAGAGATTGAAGTGAGTTAAAAATGGAAATGAGTACTTTCTTAATCTTCAGTTTCTGGTTCTCATAAAGTAATCCGACCAATGGTGGCCTCCCAAAATGTACATACTGTACTTGTTGAAAATGAGGAGACGACAAAGAAGAATAATTAGTGTGAGTGTCTAAAATCACCAAACATTATTAATGAGTTAAGCATCTTCTAGGAAAAATTGCACCATAATTATGGAAGAGCAGTGGGACAGTATGAACAAAAACCACTATGATTTACATGCTGTACAGTGTAAAGTAAGCTATACTAAGTCCATGGCATGAAATGAGCAACCAGCCCTTCAGGGTGGCCGTTCCACTGACACCAGAAGACAGCAAAAAACCTTTTCTCTTTTTTTGCTAAACTTCCCCAGAAACCAGCTTTGAGTGATAGCCCTAATGGTAGTCGGCGATAATGTTGACATAACAACTGAGCGGTAATCATTACTCCATCTTCCTGAGATGACTAAATCGGCTGTCACTCGTCCTCCCTTCGCAACTTTAAACAGAAGTGTCACTTTATTGACATAATTTATATGGATAAAGAGCCCCTTACAGTTGCCTCCTGGCTGGAATGAATCAACTAATCTTAGACACACACTCACACACACACAAGGCACGCACAGTCTCACCTCTAATTTCCCATTATCATCCTGCAATGCTTTTGAATTATTCATTGAATGCCCTCACTGTAGGGAGAAAGAGAGGAGAAGAGGTGGAAAAATGGAAATGAAGTGGGAGGGGAAGAGGAAGAGAAATGGAGAGAGGGAATGAGAGGTGGAAACATAGAATTGATAAAAAAACAAGTAAAACACCAGATCACAGAGGGAAAGGAGAAAACACAGATAGAAGGAAAGGCAAGACAAATAAAGGATGGTCAGATAGTAAAGAGATAAATAGAAGATGATGGGGAAAAGAAGAGGACCAGCAGACCACAGTGGGAGAAAACAGGAAAACAGTCTTCTGCACGCAGGACAGGTATATTAGATGTCCCCAGGAGTGGATGAATGAAGCACACACATCTGTCAGCTCATAAATTGTTCCAAATTAGCAGAGCTTTCATTTAGCATATGCCCGCTTAAACTGAAAAAGAAAGGATGGGGAGGTGGAGTGCAGGGGTACGAAGATTTACTTCCCTTTTTTCTCCATCGTCTCGCTGGTCCACATGATTCTCTCCACCAACTGTAAGCAAGCCTGAAGACTTGTGCCTCTAAACTGAGTCCTGTCTGAATATTCATTGGCTTAATTTGCATAGCCCACAGATGGCGAAAACAGATGCTCGTTACGGCAAGTGTCAGTTTTCAAAAATTTGCTTTCATGACAAAACAAATAAAGCTATACAGGAGGATGGAGCGACTCGAAGCCTCCTGGCAGAGTTGCCAAGTGTGTGTGTGTGTGTGTGTGTGTGTGTGTGTGTGTGTGTGTGTGTGTGTGTGTGTGTGTGTGTGTGTGCGCAAGACAGTTGTCACAAGAGAAACTTTGAAGCATTTGTGTGTAAGTGTAGTGCATAGTCCGTGTCTATATGTATAGTGTGTGTAGTATCAGTATTGTATGTGCAATATAGGCATCATAAAGACAGTTGAAGGAGTTTTTATTTGCACCGATTACCAAGAATAACAAAAACAACAAACATTGACTGAATATGGTGTTAGCCTGGAAGAGAGTTAAACATTATTTTTTGTGTTTTATATGCCATGAAGCTTTGTTTCGGCAAGGGGAAAAGCTTAAAGGTGTTTTTGAGCTATAGACAACTGCATCTGTACCCATTTACATTTTATCTGAAAAGACAGAGAGAAAAGACACATTGAAACATTGAAAATCGATATAGATTGAGCACGTAATCATCAGCACTGAAATTGGGAGTGATCAAAGTTAAAGCCCTGAAGGCAGACAAAGACAAGGCTAAGCAAGAACAACACACTGCTGTGTAAAACATTTGTTCTCTGTTTGTAAGTTCCCATCAGACCTATCTACTGTACTCTAGGATGCTTTTTGTAAAGTTAATCAACTGCACAGTGCTTTTCTTACAGGACCACTGAAAAGCAAAACACACATCAACAGGAGCACAGAGCATATGCACCATAATAAAGAGAATAAAAACTGGAGTGCAGGAGTCTTTATTTGTGATACTCATCACCATACTCAACCATGATGTGTCTGCTGTGGAAAGTCAGGAAATGAGCAGAAAACATCACTGCAGACCCAAAGCACCCTGGACACAGCCTCTTCTGGCTTCTCCCCTCTAATAGGCGCTACAGAGCACAGTACAGCAAAACAACCAGACACAAGAACCAAAACATCCACTTACTTTTATATTACATCTATATACATTCCATATTTTTATAGTTTAATACGCACAATTTTTAACACTGCAACTGCCAATATACATTCTGTACATACATGCTATATATAGATATGTATACATTTACATCCATACTGTACATACTGTATACATACATCAAAACATCTATGATAGGTTCATTTCTCCAGGCACCAAGGCATTGACGTATGCCCACTGCTCCTAGTACTTAGGGTGGTTTAAATGCAGAGGACAAATTCCACTATTTGTTGTACTGTGTATGATTGTATGTGTCACAATGAAGTTGATTCTGTAATAATCTACTTCATGTACAGTATATCCATTAAAAAAATATTTTTTCAATACAAATTCCTATTGTCTAAAACCTACAGATACTTGTATAGACATTTTTTTTCATATAGTTGGTGCTTTATATATATATATATATATATATATATATAATATATATTTCTATTTACACATATTTTTTCAAATAAATACCAGCCCTGTCTTTTCTTTACCCTTATTTGTTCAGCTCTGTTGTCCTAGTTCTGTGCTGTTGTTTCGATTCCTGTGTAAATACATTGAGAGAAATGAAAAAAATCACACCCTTGGCCAATAAAGCTGACTTTTTTCACCTGAAGAGTCAGTCTCACCAGCAGAAGAAAGATAGATAGATAGATAGATAGATAGATACATTAAACAAAAACCCTAACCTTAAGAATAGAATTAAAAATAAAAATATAATATATAAAATATTATATATATATATATATATATATATATATATATATATATATATATATATATATATAAAATCTATAAAATTAACAGTAGCTACAGTAAACAGTGCAAATAGTAAACTGTGCAAATGGAAGTAAAACAGTGCAAATGGATGTTCAAATACAGTTAGAAATTGTCCATTGTCTATTATTTATTGTCTATTGCCCTCCCTGCCTTTACTGAGAGCTGTTGTACAGTCTGATGGCCAGGGGGACGAAAGAGTTTTTGAGTCAGAAAGCCAAGAATGTGGCTTATAGAGGTATCAATATTTCCACAGATCCACGCTGCTAGTGTGGCTAAAAATGTTGCTCTTCTAGAGCATCAATTTCCCTCAATGCTGGAAAAGACAACAGTTGTGTTAGATTGTGGTGCATCCACCTGCCTCACTGCCAATGGTGTGTGAACACTGTCTCCTAGAAATTAGGGCTATGTGCCACAGATTTGTTATGCCAATTATGTTTAGAAGGAAATGTAATTGCTGTCTTGAATAATATTCACTCGCAATGTGTAGTGTGTAGTGTATACGGTATATTTCAGCATTTGGTTAGATCTTGAGTTTTTGTTAGCATTTTTTGTTAAATCACAAAGACTTAGAGTTACAAGTCAGTCAGCTGGACATCTCGTGCATGCCAAATGGTACAATCTGCAGAGGACAAATTCCACTATTGGTTGCACTGTATATGTCACAATAAAGTTGATTCTGTAATCATCTACTCCATGGATATCCATTCAAAATGTAAGTATTCAATACAATTCCTATTTTCTAAAACCTACAGAACATTTATTTATATTGTTGGTCATTGGTCAATTATATGCACTGCCAATGTATAGTGTAGTATACACTCTGTAATATACAATATAATCTGTTTGGTTAGATCTTGAAAAGTGTGTTTTTGTTAGCACTGTTTGTTGAATCACAAAGTAAACATTCAGTAGAGTAGAACTTCTGCTCATGCTGCTTCTTTGATGGGGAAAAAAATAATAAATTACTATTGTTTTGTATTTGGTCATTAGGAGGGTTGGTGGCTATAAAATGTTAGGTCACTCCTTCATCCCAAGCTATATGCAACCACAGCACAGCTCCCCAGCACACACACACACAGAGGGACACAGCGAGAAGCTCCAGCTCCCGTCTTGTCGCTTGTGCTGTGTGTGCACACAAATGAAAATGCTTCCTGCAGAACAATTCATTTGCCACACCACACAGTTTCCTCTCCTGCGCTGCTGGTCATGAGTGATTTTACACGCTTTCTCTCTTTTTCTTTTCCCTTCTCTTTTTTGCTCCTTGTTTTTCATTTAATTTAATCTCTCTGCTTCCTTTTTTCTTTCCTTCATCGCTCCCTGTGGTCTCTCCCTACATCCCATTTTCCATTTTCCTCACTTTTAGTTTTTCTCTACTGCGTTCAGTGAAGCTGGAAATTCCCACCATCAATAGGCTTCTTGAGGTCCCTCAGTTGTATCTGATGTCAAGTATTAACATGATACTGCTCAGTATTACACCTTAAAGCTCAACTAATCAATATTTTTATATTAACAGTGAATCAAATGAGTACAAGGAGGGTGAAAGGGGCCACATGTAGTTACAAACCCAGAGAGATTCATCACCCACCGGCAGCTCTGCAGAGCTTTTTATCCACTTAACTGAATTCTAATGTTGCTCCAAATCTACTGCATGTAAGTAGGCAATTGTTTTTTGCTGTATTATTTATAATTTTGCATCTTCTTGTGGACTTCTTGGTTGACCAAAAATGCAGCTTCAAAGTGATATAGGAAATAGTTAAATGTATAAATTTACTCCGTAAATGTTGCTAAATTTGGAGATTTTGGAGATAGTTTTTTACTATTGGCTTGATTGCCATTAAATGTAAGGTACAGATAGTCATGTCCCTCTCAGAATTAAATGTAATAACTAACTGGCTAAATGACCAAATACCCCAAAAAAAGCATTCCCAACAGCCCCGGTTGTACTTTTTGTTTAGTAATGATTAGCAATTGCTGGCATGCTAACACGTTAAATGAAGATGGTGACTTTTAACATCTTATATACCTGCTAATCAGCATGTTAATATTATAATTGTTGAGCATGTTAGAAAGTTGATGTTAGCTCAAATCACAGCTGTCCCTAAGTACAGCCTCTCAGAGCTGCAAGCATGGCTGCAGACTCTTTTTAACACTGGAAACATGGAGCTTGGAGCATACGTTTGTTACTTCTGTCTTTTAAAATCAAATACAGCACAAATTTCTCAGTCCCATCTTCCATTTGTTGGTGGTAAATGTCCTCAAATAACTCTTTCAACTTTCCCTCTTTCTTTGTTTCCCTCTCCTGGTTCTCCAGCAGCCTGCCCCGTCCCGTAACACCGCCACGGCGTGCAGCCTCTTTCGAATATTAATTAAACACCCTTATGTGTCATCAACCCCTCTGGTGAGCAGCTCACTCTTTAATTAGACCTGACGAACACCAGCGAGAAAGACACACACCTCACTGGTTTGTGTACAACTGCACAGGTGTGTGTGAGACAGGGGAGGTGTAGTTGGGGATATAGCCAGTGTCTCTCAGTGTTTCTCTGGTTGTTCATCTGTGTGTGTGTGTGTATGCACATCAGATTCTTAGGATTGTCTCTATGGACGTTTTTTGTGTGCGTGCCTGTGACTATACTGTGAAAACAGCCTGTTGTCTTTCTGTCTAGTCTGCATGTTTATGGTTTCAATGTGATTTCAGTTTTTGCATGCAGGGTGTGTTACACCACAAATTTTGAAGGTGTTGCTCTTTTACACCCTCAGTCTCTCGCTATTCCTCTTCTTCTTCTTCTTTTCTTCCTTCCTGCCTGTTTTCAGGATTTTTTAATTGTGGCCTCGGAAATTAGGAAACATCAACACGCCGATGATGATGTCTCGCAGTCGGCACTGTTCACAGCTAAGAAAGAAACATGAAACTTGACAATAAGTGTGAAAACACATCTAAAATTACAAAGTTTATTACTTATGATTGTTGTGTTAAGTGAAGCTAATTCTAAACCTGCTGATTGTCCTCAAGATGTGGGGTGAAATCACAAGTACAACTTTGCAGTACAACTAGGGAAAGTATGAGTCAAGTACAAGGGAAAATACAGTATAGGATCCATTTTCCCACTTAAAAAAAAAAAAATATATATATATATTTTCAGTTTAAATAAATTCATCACATATGAAATAGAAAATGTGTTGCTTCCCCTCAAGGTACTGATGAGCATCAAATGGTGCAAAACTAAAGGTGTTAAAAAAGTTGGAGGCAATCCATTAATCTGCCAACTGTCCCATCTGTTCACATCAAACAGGACGTATCTATAAAAATGTATAACGTACTACTTTAAACTTCCCCTATAAAAAAATAAATACAATCTAAAATAACAGCACAACTACTGCAAAGGTTGGAGATGATCAAATTATTTAAAAGCAGCTTCTTCTCTTCTGTCATTGGTCCCGTTTGTTTACCTTGATTTTATAATATAGATCTAAACTTCAGTTCAAATCAGTTCCGTTGAGAAAATAGCATAGGACATTAAAGAAAATATTGGCATTTTTTGTACATTTTAATAAAATAATGACTATTTCTAATGCTTTAAACATTTATTTTGACCAAAGGCAGCTGTTAAAATTTTCAGTTCATGAAGTGAATTCAGCATTTCCTTCTTTAGCTATAAGCCTGAATTCAAGTTAAAATTAGTGGTCGAGATGGACACTTTTTGTAGTGTAGTGCAGTTAGCTGGACATATTTGTTCTGGGTTAGGGGATTTGGCTGTCCTTCCTTTCACACCAGCCAACTTAGCTCCAGAGCAGAGGCAGCAGCGTGAAGCACAGAGTACTACTTTGCCAAATTTCCTCCACCAGTAGCTCTGTTTTCCCCATGTAGCCTCCTCTCATTTCCTACACTGTCCTGCACCAGGAGCATGCCAACTATTTGGGCACATACTTCTATCTTTTTCTGAATGTGCTGCAGTATTGGTTTGGCGTCTCAAATATTGCAGGTATACTAACTTTACTGTGATTTTGTTAATTACAAAACTTGCCCGTCACCAACTGCAAACACAAACTGTGTCCATAAGCTGTTGAGACATAGCTCCACCAGGCCTGACAGCCTGAAGGGTACAAATTCATAATTACACCCTACTATAAAAACTTTCTGTATTGTTTTATAAATAATGATTTGTTTATCTGCAGCGTCACATAGTGTTGCATCATTTGATATGCGTTAAAAGATAATCGAGCAGGCAGACTTTCAAAGTCTTTGGGTTTGAATGTAATTCACTGATGGAATCTGTGATTTCACACACTGCAGTGCAAATATGATGAAGGTCAAAACCTGAGACACCAGATCTTGAGTTTCGGCCTTGAGAGTGTTGCAGCATTTGTTCCCTATCATACACTTCACTTAAAGATCTAGTGTGTAGGATTTATTGGCATTTAGCGATATAATTGCAGAGAAGAAGTGGGGATAAGAAGTAAAAAGAGAAAAATTATAAATGTTTTAAAATACACAAAGACTGTTATCTAGTGAATAGTGAACAGTTGATTGGCACATGTCTGACATTAAAAGACAAGTGTGTAGGATTTAGTGGCACCTAGTAGTGTAGTTGCACATTGCCTCCCTCGCTTCACCCTCCCCTAGTGCTAAGGAGAAACTATGGTGACCGTAAAACCCAAAAAACATGAGTGCACTAGAGGGCTACTGGGCTACTCTAGAAACATGACAGTTCAGCATGGTGGACTCAATGGAAGGTGACCCACAGTGTCTGTAGATATAAAAGGCTCATTCTAAGATTGAAAAAAACACAACAATTTCTATATTCAGGTGATTAAACACTGATGTCCTAAATGTTACACACTACCATCAACCATCTACCAAAGTCTCATAAAAAGCATTACAAACACTAATAAAAATTCTGACAAATTTTGCATATTATTGTGTAAACCTGTCGTGAGTGGGGGCGAGGTGTGCTGCATGCACATGGCAAATTAAATCAACTCATAACGCCCAGACTGCTATTGTTGTTTGTTTAAATTTATTTTGTTTTATGATAGATAATTAGTCCGCCTGCTGGGTCATTTATAGATGACAGATCTGTTTTAAAAAGAGTCTTAGCCAGCAGTAGCCCATTTGTTCATTTATAGAAAAATGAGCAGTGGAAAGTGTGCTTTGTAAATGACTATATTCCGTAAAGTCCCAATCTAGCATCGTGACTGATTTTCAATATGTGGCCATATCCACACAACACAAAAATATGATCCAGTGTTATATAGTAGGTGTTGATTTTTCATTAACAGTATTTTTTCAGTCGCAATTGTTCAGAGATGACAAGTGTGAACTGGAGTGTTGTTTGTACTCTCATGGCACTGAAATGGCTCCGAGGTTCAGCTGTTAAAATCTATCAAAAGCTTGGAAGAGTGTAAATGTACATTAACACTGACACAGTGATGACTTCTTTGCTTTCAGAGCTAAATTAACATTGATGATTCTGCAAAATACAGAGAGCTGAATAGAAAAAAAAATGGAGATGGAGCAGAAACAACAGTGACACAGATCTGAAAAAGATCACTAAATTTATTCACTGAGTTTAGATCAAACTCAGTGAATCAATTTAGTGCATCAATGATCATCAGTGCATTTAATGTTAATGTAGCATTGCTTTTATAGTCAACAGAAAAGAGTAAAGAACATAAAAATACCTTTCATAAAGTGGTAAATCCTCTCTTCTAAAAGCTCCTCCTCAGAGCCTCTTTGTCTAAATACACTTCAAAGAAAGAGATGATTTCATTAGAGCACCTGACATGCCCTCAGTACAAACTTTGGGTTTGAAAAGTGTTTCTGTCTGTCTGCAGTGTCAGCAGCACATCTGGCAGAGCTGGAGACGACATGTCACCTCCGCCTACTCAGCTCGCCCTGACAGTCAGGGGCTAATGACCTGGAAGGATACACAGTCCCTCTACATATGGGCCTGTGTGAGTCTGTGTGTGTGCACATGTTCAGAGACATATTTGTGCAACTACAAATGCACATCTCTGTTTTTGTGTACCTGTTTATGAGTCAACACCTCTGCTCGGGTTGTTGGGTGTTTGTGTGTGTGTTTTTAGTGCGTCTGTGTTGGTGTTTGTGTGTTTCTGTACGAATAGTGGTCTGGGACCTTTTCTCCAGCGCTTGGAGAGTCCCAGTGCATCTGGGCCTGTGGTCCTCCCTGCTAGCTGAGTAATTAGGACAGGACATGCTGACCAGTAGCACCCTCAGCTGGGACCACTGACAGAACAAGGACAGATGATATTATACACCTGGATGCTTCACAGGGATTTTTTTTCTGTGTAGTTTGGTGATCTAAGACCTAAAGTTGGTTTTTGACCCATTTAAAGGACAAAATTAATGTCACCTCATGTCACAACTGACCATTATGGAAGGTTTCTTGTTCTTTCCCAACTGTTTTCCATGAGTATTTTGTAGAGGCGGAGTGCTCTTTTCAAAGGTCACCATGAATAACTCAAACTGTGCAGGATAAGTATGTAATACTTGTTCAGCGAGAGTGCACCAAGACGACATTCAAACGATTTGTAGTTGCAAATTTGTATTATAATTGCCACACATAATCAGAGAATACTTTTGTTTAAGTTTGAAATAAACACAAAAGTTGAGAAAAACACTGGAGTCAAGATAGTTAACTAGGAACATTAATATAAGTAAAGAGGAGGTTGGTGTTAAAACCTGTACCTTGCAGTGCTATTGAAACATGTAAACATTTAGAACAGTTAAATCAGCTTGTGCAGTCTTGTCCATATCAGTGTTTTCATTTATCCTGGCTAATTAGATATGGTGGCCAACAAGGGCAAACGCGCCGCAAACGGCAAAACGCCGCCAACACGGGAATGATGCAAATCCAAAAAACACATAAAACAAATCCAACAGAAAAACGCAGCAACAGAAAAATGCTGCAATCACAGAAATGAAGCAGAAGCAAAAACTTACTTTAGTACTTACAGTAGTTTAAGGTAAGTTTTCCTTTATGTCTTTTTTAAACACTTGGCGTAATCTTTTATAATATTATAATATTATATTATTATAAAATATAATTATAATCATATTATAATAATATTAAATACTATAATAATAATATATTTTTATAATAATATAAAATAATATAATACAATATAATTATAATATTACAATCATAATTATATTATATTTTATAATAATATAAAATAATATAATTATAATATTAGATAATAATATTATAATAATTATATTATATTTTTATAATAATATTAAATAATATTAAATAGTTGTGGGTTTGAAAGTTTTTGCTTCTGCTTTGTTTCTGTGATTGCTGCATTTTTCTGTTGCTGCGTTTTTCTGTTGGATTTGTTTTATGTGTTTTTGTGTTTTCGGATTTGCATCATTCCCGTGTTGGCAGCGTTTTGCCGTTTGCGGTGCGTTTGCCCTTGTCGGCCACCGTAATTAGACGCCTCAAATTGTAGATGGATCAATGTTGGAATGGTGTGATAGTGCAGTCAGACTGTACTTGGCCTAGCATAAAGCAGGGAGGAAAGGAAATAGTGTAGGTAGGGTTGGAAATATAAGCTGCAGGAGCTAGCATTGCCAGTGGGATAACACCAGTCATCCACAAAGTTGTAAATTATACAGCTTATCAAACACTTTACTGTCATCAGCCTCTGTCACTGTCGTTTCATTCAGCGCAGATAAGCATTAGATGTCAAGCTGTCTCTTCTGCTTGTGTGGTGTCAAAATGCAGTTCAATGAATTTGAATATAATCAATCTATATATCAAATTCCACCTCCTCTCTCAAACTGGCTGGACATTGGAGAGCCTCGCAAAGAGAAAGAGATGGGTCAGTTCTCGACAGGAAGCTCATAAGTCTCACCCCTGTTGTCAAAATGAGTGAAAACACCTGTGTTCTGGACCATGGATGTGTAGGCTCTTAAATATCCTACAAAAACTTAAAAAAAATAAGATTTTGTAGCTTTTAAATCTGAATCTGAATTTTTGAAAATGTTGCTACCTTTTTCTTTTCAAAATTGTTGGATTGTGTTGGATAATTAAGTTCTAGTTAGCCACCAATTTATCAGTTAGGATATATAAATAAGGCAAGACTTGTAAAGGTTTTTTGTTTGAATGAGATGCACAGCATTAAATCTGTTAAAAGAGTCACACTTACATGCCGTAATGTCAGTGCAGATCGTCTATTCATTCATTGAACAGGTGTGAATCATTAAGGTTGTTAAACACTCTGGTTCAGTCTCTCACTTGTTGTGGAAGAAAGGATGAAACTCATCTGCAGAAGATGACCTTTTACTAGAGTTAGAGAGATCTGTGTGTACTTGTGAAGAACAGTTAACATTCAGCAATATCTAGACATGCAGTGACTATTGTGTTTGTTACTGAGTTCTTCTAATGCCTGTACCTGTTTAGGTTACCTGAGCAGATGATAGGTTCCAGTTGATGTCAAGCTAAAAAAGGTTAAAACTCTAGTCTAGGAGTGCACATGGCAGCTTACTGAGAGACTTCTCTTCTCAGTTTCATTAACATTTTTGTTAGTGAAATTCCCCTGTCTTTGGCATGGACCCCTGCTTGCAGTTGTTGCATTGCTCATGAGCCCTTTAAAGGTTCTCCTGTGTGTGCCAAACAACATCTTCTGCCCTTTATACACAATTCAGTATTGGAACGTTTTTTTTTTATGCTCCTTTAGCTTCATGTTGACTGTCCTCACTGGGAACACAAGCAGAACAAGTGATGACTGTAATGCTCAGCACTGTTACCACTACAGCACTAGCAACTCTGGCAGTACATATGCTGCGTGAACTCTGACTTACTCTCTGTTTTTATTACATCCTGCAACATCACTCCTGTATATGATGACAGAACTGTTTCTTGTGTCATAACACACTTTCCTTTTGCTTATATAGAGAATTATATTGTGACCGGGAATGCAATAAATATCCACTTCAGTAAATCACACATAAACCAATTAAGGCATGTGACAGAGAAAACACCCTTCGCTGTCCCGGGGTCGGCTCCTGGGGCCCCCCTCCTGGCTGAGAGATGCGATTTGGGAGGCATTATCTCAGTGTTTTGTCATTGATTCCCATGATTGATCCCAGCCCCCGCTGGGCAGCAGGCTCTTCCTCTTGATTTAAAACCAATTATATGATGATGATCTTGCTCAGGAGGCTGTGAGTGTGATGTGTTTGGTTGGGAGGGTGGAGGGAGCAGGATAAATCACCAAACAGTGTCGGAGAAAGCCCAGTTTGCGGTGTATTTTTTCTCTCTCTGTCTTCCTCCTCTTTCTCATCGTTTTCATGTCCTTTCCGTTCTCCTCTCATTTCTAAGATTATTCTTCTACAGTCTGTCAGAGTATGGCAGTATTATGCTTTTGTCTACTAACAAAAAACTTTAAAAAAGCCACCAAACTCCATGACCAAAAAGTGCAACAGTAATCATGAAATCCTGAGCATCAGTGTAACACCCACAAAGAACCAGCTGCACGGCCTCTTCATAAGTTTTATATACTTGGTGATGAATCTCAAGTGAGTGTTTTACATGTTCCCAAAATGAAATCCCCCTGCTTGATCTAATATTCATGAGAATTAATCTTGGATTAACACAACGCCAGTTTATTGCTTCACTGCCTCATTGAATGCCAACTAAATAATTGCACATAACCAACGAAGAATTCCCCCGACAATCACAAACCGACAGAGACACTCACTGATTAAGAACAAACATGTTGCTTGGCGAGGCCGAAATTATGAGAAGTTATTATGTTTTTCACTGTCTTGCTTTAATGAGGTGACTAATTTACAGTTGTTCTATTTCTGTCCTCCTCGCCATCTTTTCATAACCTGCTGAGAAACCTCTCACCTCGTTTTCAAGTCGGTGTGAAGTGCTAACAAGGAGGGATCGAGCTGACATTTGCATCTGCAGCTTCATAAATCCATAAGAGCTTATCTGACATTTATTAAAGAGGGTATAAATTTCAATATCAATGTCAATTAGGATATTGAAACTACAAGCTTGCCATGAAAAATCTTATAATCATGATTTCATTGATTCTTTTATAACTTATTTTGTACAGTAGATGTTGCTGTTTGTCAAGATGTGTCAAGATGCAAATTTCTTTCATGAACTAACTGTAGTTGTGTGAAGGACTTGATGAGCAAATGTATCGTGTCTCACAAGATCAGATGTCTGGAGAAGAAGGACTGAGGCCACGGTGAGGATTTGCATCAATATGAGTAAACTCATCTACAAGGATCTTCATGTATAAAGAACACGGTGTTTAACATCTACTTTCTTTACATCATACTGTTATGGTTACAAGTGTTACAAGTGATTCTGAGGGGAACCCAGAAGCAGATCGGAACAAGAGTTTGAGTGTTAACAGTTTATTTGACAAAGAGTGATCCAGAGGCTGGTCGGCTGGCAGGCTTGGAGGGTGGTGATCCACACACCGGCTACACGAGGCGTAGGCTGAGTGGACTGGACTGATTCCTGAGGCAGAGAGACACGATTAGCAGAGGACAAAAACAGACGGCAAGAGATTGGCTTAGGCAGGCAGAAACAGGCAGCTAAAGGTTGCAAAGTAGAATTTCTGGCTGGAAGGCTGTAGCATACACTACACTTCACAACGATCCAGCAGAGACTGGATGTGCGGCTGCTCCTTAAATATTGCAGACAGTGATGAGGAGCAGGTGTGCTGAAGACCTCAGCCAGGTGTGTGAATAGTCAGGTACAGGCACGCCCCCTCAAGCCCTGCCAGGAGAGTGACACAAAACACCAGACAACAACCATAGACAAGCAAACAGTCATCCCGGCCAGGGATTCCTGACAAGTTATTGTTAAATTTGTTTTCAGTAACGGGATAATACTATATATAAGCTGGTGCAGATTGCTGCTGCAATATAGATACAATTGGCAAGTAGGAAAGTGCTTAGAATCTGAGCATCTAGTAACAATATGTCTCTGTAAGAATTTCTTGAAAAAACAGGTCATTACTCACGCATTGCTGCAGTCTGTCTGCTTAAGTGACATTGCGTTATAATGAAAATATCTCCTTTTTTTTTAAATGTCTTGTTTAATTGCTTGTCTTCGATAAAGCTTGTGACTTTTACTATTTTGTTAAATAAATCCCTAAATGCTTGACATTTGTACTAATAGACTTGTACAAATAGACAGATTCTGCTTGCACACACACAAACACACAGGCATGTTATATTACATGTGAGTTACATAACTGATATTATATAGCCACAAGCGCTAAAATTATTCATCTTTCTCTCTCCCTCACACACAGACACACAGATACACAGACAGACACACAGACACACACAGACACACACACACACACACACACACACACACACACACACACACACACACACACACACAGCAGGGCTTCATCCTTAAGTTCTGGCAATCCACATATCGTTCCAGAAAAGTTAGCGCTTACGATTCACTGGAGATCATCCTCTTATGGAGGGTTGCCATAAGGGGTCAATTACAGAGAGTTAGCACTATCAGGTATTAAAGCATTCCCTTTCATCAGCTGGAATACGCTTCTCTGCTTCCGTGTTAGTCCGACTTCAAGCCCTCCACTTCCCCTCAGTCTTATGTTTCTGACAGATGTAGTTAACCACTGTGCTCTTGAGGAGCAAAGAGCTCATTTTCTTTTATGTGATTTTCTCCAGGAAAACCCTGACGTGGTGAAGAAGCGCTTCACACTGCTGGAAGGTGGTTACAGAGAGAAGAACACAGAGGTATGTCTGTTTTTTACCCATTGTCACAGTGTCCAAGTCACAAGTTCAAATCCCTCATTTTACACAAACTTCCTGCATTTACTGAGTTCCCTATTTTGGTTAATTGTACACATTTGAATAAAATATGAAATATCTATAACATATGTCACTTAAGCAGGGGTTCGTCAGTTTCCTTACAGTTTAATGATATAAAAGGGGTCCTTTATGGAATGGGGAACCACTGTACTAGTGGACATGTAAACCTACTCTTACCTTTACTGGTTTAAATAATGTTTCTTTTTTTTGTGGCACTCAATCAATCAGACTTTATTTGTATAGCACTTTTCATACAAGAAAAATGTAACATAAAGTGCTTCACATATACACACAGTAGATGTAGAGACAAAGCCCCACGTAAAAACTGGAAGAGCATAAAACACATAAATGTCCCATAAAATAGTGCTAAATAGATACAAAGAAAAAATACTCAAAAAGTTCTTATTATCATTATTATTCATCATTATGGCTTTTGTCGTAATCGTCATCATCGCCATCATTGCCATCATTTTCATTAGTAATTTCTCCTAGTGTTACTGTTGCTATTGTTATTGCTGTGCATCTCTGTCTCTCCATCTCTGTCTTTCTCTCTTTAGTCCCCCGCTCCCTGCCCCTCTACCTCTCTCTCTCTCTCTCTCTCTCTCTCTCTCTCTCTCTCTCTCTCTCTCTCTGTAACCCCAACCGGTCGAGACAGACGGACACCCACCTAGAGCCTCGGTCTGCTCAAAGTTTCTGCCTCTTAAAAAGGAAATTTCTCCTTTTTGGTGGGAACTGTCTGGTCTCTGTAAATAATTTAATAAGGAGTATGTTCTAGACCTGCTCTATTTGAAAAGTGTCTTGAGATAACTTTTGTTATGATTTGGTGCTATACAATTAAAATTGAACTAAAATTTCAAGCAGCATGTCCAGCTCAGTTGATAAAGGAAAATATGTGTTTTTTTTTTTTTTTTTTTTATAATTTTGGATGTTACACTTAATGCTAAAAAACTAAATATTTCCTCAAAATGGAAATGCAACAAAAGAACAACAAAAGAAACTCGCTGATTCCTTCAAATACAAACATGGCGTGACAGTACAACTCCTGCAAGGAAAATTTCATCAGCACCCACTCTTCTTGCTTCCTACACTTTACAGGTTCTTTTCATGGATTGAAACGTGCCCTCCAAACTACAGCATCTTCACTCTGTGAAGCGAAACACACTTTATGCACTTCATCGTCCAATTTTTCCGGCACTTGATGTAAGTAATTGTAAGTTTGGCTTACCACAAGGAGACCTTTACTCTTTATTATGACCTTGTGTGTGTGTGTGAGTGAGCGGAAAGTGAAGACCAGTGTGTGCCTACCAAACATGGACCTGACCTGCCACAGAGAGAGAATAATCTGTAAAAAAAAAAAAAAACGATTTGTACAAATTTGAAGGCTTTGTAACTGTGATGTCACATGTGGATTAAAGTGAAAGTTACTTTCAGTGGAGATCTCTGCTCAAAGCTCTGGTCGAGGATTAGTCTTAATCCGCTTCTGTGAAATGAGCCCCCTGCATCGTAGCACTTGATGAAATTATAGACCTGTTTCATGTTTCTTTTTATGTGTCAAAATTAGATTGCTGTGGATTAGATGGTGCTTGTGTAGTTAAACATGCTTTCAGAGGGGAGGTCAGGCTTTTGCAGTGGTTTCTTTAGGCGAGAGCTATAGCTAGAGCCATGACAAGGCCACTAACATGACAGCATTAGTAATTTTTCATACACTTAAGCTGACCCCTGTTTAGGTTCAACTGACAAGCGACCTCTTGCTGTCCTCTCTTACTACCAAAGGCGGACGTAGCGTGATGTTATTATACCACAGCGTAAAGCTGATGGATCAGTGAGAACTATTCACTTTTCAGTAATGGCGGCAAATACAATAATACAAACATTAATAGTACTGTATCTTCGTAGGTTAATGTGTTTAATTATTTAGTTCAGTTCAGTTCACTTTGTAACAAGTGTAATTAACCGGTAGCTAATTGCAATATACTTCACAAAGTCTGCTGCCTCCATGTTAGCAGATGAGACAAACAGTAAAAAGTACCTGTCAAATAAATTTGTTCCAAACATAGTTTCTGTCGTTTTAGGTAGTCTTATCAGACTGAGCTATGTTCAAGTGTTCGTTTTTCTTATAAGTTTGATTTGAATTAGTTATTTGGAGCTACAAAAAGGGGGTTTCATATCAATGTTTGACAGCTGAGCCATGATTACGACTGAGTCGACTGGGTATATGGGCAGGATCTCGATACCAATCTATGCCCAATCTATGCCCTCGATACGCCAACCCCGCTTACTACTGCACAGTCTCTGGCTCCGTATGACGTCACAAGGTCAAGATGGCAGCTGGAGCCAGGATATTGTGGCTTCATCTACAGTGGGAGGAAGTGGAGACGCAACACCCTGATTTATATGATCAATTGCATGGTCAACAACACACACAGAATTAAATAGGAGAAGAACGAAACATTTCTTATCACAAAACTATGAAACAATAAATGGCTAAAATACATTAGTTAAACTGGAAATAAATACATGAAGAAATGAATGTAAATGTCAAGAATAGATGATCATAATAATCATCATCATAATAATAATACATCCAACACTGTTAAATGTGTTACTGAACTGTGCTGCGGCACTACCCTCTGACATGAATTATTATCACTATCAACAGTCGAAAACAAAACATACTGTGACACTGACCTGGCATACACATAAGTGATGATAATCTCATAATGTGCTGTATATTTGTGCCAACAACAACTTTTACGACCTTCTGCTGACAATCGATAATCAATTTAAAGAAATGTGGACTCACCAGTCACAGAAGGATGATCTGCCTGTTGTGATTAAGAACAAAGTACCAGTGCAGTCCTTTTATCATCACAACACCGGTTGTTTTAATAAAACAATACATCCATCCATTTATACACACTTGGCCTCAGGTTGAGAGCTCAAAAGTCTTATTTTCTACCTTAATTATATCTCCTAAAACATAGCTATGATTTATAATACAATATAATTTAATATAATTCAGGGCCAAATATTTTTCTCTCAACCCATGGTGGGCTCAGAACAATCATAACATGGGTTATTTTGCATAAAATAATTACAGTCATTTATATAATCATTTTGAGTCACCTTTTTGGCAAAAGTTGTAATGAAAATAAAATAAAAGAATAACGAATGGAAATGTCTGGGGATGCTTGGGATTAGTTTTCCCTAGGGTGACATTAACCGTCCCTGTGTGCCTGCCTTGCCTCTGCACTTGCATCCTGTGTCCCACTAACAATCAGCCTCACTTTATTTTAACTATTAAGGCAATCTTTTCCTCATATTCTCCAGAGAAGAGACAGATCAGAGTTTATGGGCCATTTTGATAAACACTGATAATTACCATTTAGGTAGAAGGTTGACAATCATCTGCCTTTGAATTAAATCTCTCTGGGAGTCAAATCAAGGCTGTAGCAGACTGAATACTAATGTTAAAACACATTAGGACAAACAAAACACATCTAATGACAGAAATATGAACAGACGGTTAAATTGACAGTGGGATGAAATTTGTTCAGCAGAGCTTTTGACAGCTGCAGCAACACTAATGAGTCACTGGCAAGTCTGATGTAAACAAGTCAACAACAATCTTAATAAAAAACTAAATAAACACTCTTCAGTCTGGATGGTCCCTGGGGTGAATCTGACCCAGACTCAATACAGACTTCTCATTGTCTTAATGATCCACTGAAAGCTCATTTGATTCCTGCAGAAGAAAGAGGGAGAAAATTGAATGAATAATTTACCGTAATAAACGAAACGAATATGGATCTTCATTTTACTTTATTGCTGAACCTTTTGGAGAATAGAAAAAGACACTTCATTAAGCAACTGTTTAATAGGCACATTCATCTAAATCATACATGTGGCTTAATGGCAGCATACTATTATTTATATTTGATAAGGAGTGTTTAAATCCCCAGAGTCACTGGCCAGTGTTGGACGTGGCATTTAATTCAAATGCTTACTGCTTTATCTGATATTTAGTTGGGATTATTAAAATTTAATCATCGGTGCTGCCAAGGTTTCCTTTTCATCTGATTGCAAAAAAAGATATAAGATATAAGAAGATATTTCTTGCCAGTGGTCATGAGGAAAAAAGCGTGTTTCAAGTTTGACAGCTTTTTCCAAGCTGTTATTGCCAAATTATTCCCCTCATATCTCTTTTAATAGAATTATGTCATATACATTATGTTAGAAATTTGCATACACTGTTTCTTTTATTTCAAAAACCAACGGTGGTATCAAAAATAGCTAAAAAAACAACAGCTGATATTTTGAAAGTGAGTGTTATTTCTGTTAAGGTGGCTGGGAGTCTTATTGAACAAAGTGGGTTTTATTTTAGGGTCTTCTATCATGTCATTGTGAGACAACCCCAGCAACAACGCAGTGTTTGATTTGTTTTTGGGATAATATAACATTTTAAAAGATTGCCATCCACCCTTTTTTATCCATAAAATTAAACCATTAGGTGTGAGCTGACTGTCATTTTACATTAGGAGTTTTCATCTTTTCTCTTCAGCTGGCTCCAGTAGGCTGTCAACCAGGCGTCTTTATAACTCAGTTTAATGCAGCTTTGTTCTTCCTGATGATTCAAATAATTTAGAATTTACATGAATTTAGTCATGTAAGAGTAAAAGAGACTCCAGAGTCTGATATCACTGAACTCTTCTCTGTCTTTCTCATATTAATTTGTCTTCTCCTGGAGCACAGTTATTTCTAGTATTTTTTAATTACTTTTTAGTATATTTCATGATTGCATTCCCAGTATGTGGGGTTCAATGATTGCAATTAGAGGTCCAACTTGAGTATAAGAGGGTCTCTGATTGTGAGTTTTTAATTCCAAGATCTGTCCACTATTATTATTATTAACTATAGGGGAACCACTGCCCTAGGGAGACATAATGGTAAATAAACAGCTTTACCTAACCTGATGTTGGCTTCATTTCACTAAGTTCACTCACTTCCCATTCCCTCTGTAGGATACAGTGGCCACACCTCTTCATCCAGGATCTAACCCAAACAAACTGCACTTTGTTTGCTCCTTTTTTGGCCTTTTCAGCACAAATTGCATTGCATATAAAGAATGCTGGTTGCCGTCCATGTTGTTTCAGTACAATAAAAAAGTGTTATTGTGGGAATGTCTACCTCCAGAACATAAGTCATAACTAATCAGTCGCTCAATATATTGTCCAGATTTACTCAGTCATACAATTTATAAATGCTGTTTTTTTGACTGTCAAGGACTATGTGATTTGTCCAGTCTTTGAAGATTTCAGCTATCTTTAGGCTTGTCCCAAGCTTTATTCTCAGAGTGGACCACTCCATTATAAATGGAAAGGTAAAGGCAGGTCCACATATTTACTATTCCTGTCACCCAGTGGTAGACTCCTGGGGTTTCTCTGTGCTTATGAAGTGCATTACACTGATTAGAATAATCAGGAATGGAGGGTCTATCTGATTCTGTGCTGATTTACAAAGCACATGAACAGTGGAATGTTACTTCATAGCCATCTCCCTGAGAGATTAATTAGTTGTGATGTGATTAATAAATTAAATAAATAAATAATAAACTTTAAATTCAAGATTGAAGACAGTTTCCATTTGTCACCATAAAAGGACCAATTCAATGTATAACACAGAGTGATTTCTCCTAGATTTCCCACAAATTATTTCCTGTGTCCACGATGTATTGCAACACACCCAGAAAAAACACATTCCAGCTTGATCTTCATCAAGCCTGACCAAACATCGATCCAGTTTGCATCCAATATTTTCCAGTGCATTCATCAAAACATATCATGAACAGCGTGTACAGTAATAGGGCACAGTATTGATTCACAGTCAACCTGATATCCACAGTACAATCGATACATTATGCATGTCTCAGATTTTTCATCACTGCTTTATTTTTTTTTTTTAAATTGCAAAGACATACTACTGTGTGTCAATGAAAGTCCACTGCAAATCAATAAAGTCCTTGCATTCTGATCAGTTCATAATTTACCAGTTGACAGTTTGCTAAACTCCGCCTATAAACAACAACTGACCAACCAGCTTTAGATTTCACACATGCCAGAGCACTGTGTAAAATAAATGTACAAACAAATAATTTAACTGTTCTAATGTAAGCTGCTAACATTAGCATGCCTGTCGAGGAGTGTAAGGTAACATTGCTGCAGCGGCCATGGCTTCAACTCTGACCTGTGGCCCTTTGTCATCCCCTCTCTCTCACTCCCCTTTCCTGTTACTGTTTAGCTATCACTGTTGATTAAAAGCAACTAAAGCATGAACTATATATATATATATAATAGAAAACACCTGGACAGTATTGTTTCCTTTTAATACTCTAACAGGGAGCAATGCTGCTTCTTTATTTTCTTTGTTTACAGGTTTGCATGAAGCTGATTAGAACGGTGACTGTACATCTGGGACCTGTAAGAGCTCATTTTAGTATCATCACACCACATTAAGTTAGCCCAATATCATATATGTCGCCATCAAATGAATACCTAAGAGCCTTTTGCAGGGTTTTTAATTTTCAAACGAGTCAGTCAGAGATATTAAAATGTTAGCTAAAGATAGAGTTTTCAACAAACACACACAGACTTAGTGTTAATAGTGTTAACTCATAGTGTTAACTCACAGACTTGGCCTAACATTGATCAGCTAACTACTTACAGTTGATAATATCTGCCAGCAACAGATGTCATTGACTACAAATGGGATGCCGCTTTTGTTCACTTCTGTCTGAAATTAAAGGATCATTGTTTCAAAAATGACAATCTGCCACTGTTATCATTAAGAGGGTTTCCATCCACCAGTTTTTATGCACATTTTCAATTTTCACCCAAAAACACCTGAGTGGAAATTACGAAAGTCTCAAAATATTGCCCACACTTTTTATGCTTGGCTGAGGTGTAAAAGTTGATAAAAGCAAAATGCAACAAAGTGCAATGGAAACATCTACTGAATCCTCTACTCCACTAAAGAGACATAAAACATCAGCTGACAAAAACATCAACTTTGAAACTATAATCTTCCTCAAATTAACACATGAAACAAACATACGGCATTTATGTTTGCTAGAAAGGAAAGCTTGACATGCTTAGCAACAGTAACTAAAGGGAGGTGGAGCTTATAGGAAACGGCCAATTACAGTACTCTCTCACCTGTTGTTTCTCTCTATAAGTCCTTTGACTCCTTTGTCATCTGCTGATTACCAAGTGCTAAAAATGCAATCCTGATGTTCTTTAAATGAAAGGACATTTGTCAGAGAGTTTCCTTTATTTATCACATTTATTTTTTTTGCCTTTAGGCTGTTGTACACAAAAGAGATTGCACTGACTCTCTGACCCTCACAGCGGCTAATTAGAAATGTGAATATTTTATGCATAAATGCAACTCATAATAAACAACTTTTAACCTGAGTGTTCCGCATACATCCTAGTTTACCCTTATCCTTGATGTCACTCCATCACTTTCATTTACCCCTATAAGGCTTTTTTCGAAGTAAGCGTGGCTGATCATTAACCATCATCTTAATAGTGGGGAAATAGCAAAATAACTTTCTTAACATTCTTTGTAAGGTTGCAGAATAAAATAATGCAGAAAATGTAGAATGGGAATAGATATTGCATTTATCTTGAGTCTGACTTGGATCTTATTAGTCTAATTAACTCACTAACCTACTTTAGTGAGAAACTGTTCTTGAGATTCTCCAGTGAATTTACACTTAAACATTTCACTTGTCTAATTGTCAGAAGTCTCTTTTAAAGAAAAACATAGCAAAAGTAGATTTCTTTACAGTCACATAGAACCTACTCCTCATTATACGCCCTTTAATATTCAAAGAAATTGATCATATAAATCCTTGTTTCTGAATGGAAACCATCCTCATCCTCGCAAATTAACACTCCTGACATTTTTACAGATTCAGTATAGGAACAAGAAAAACAAACCTCTGTTCAAACTGTGTTAATTATCCAGAATTTACCTGCTAAATGTTTCCCACTCTGGCAGACAGCAGTAAAATGCTAGATATTTACAGAAAATTAAGCTGTGCAGTTTTTGCAGGCTGTTTGTCCAGCAGTATTCTGTAATTCAGAAAATGGGCCATATTAAAAGTGTATGTCACCCTTGACAGTTTACAACTGCAGAATCTTCCCTGTGGCGTTTTCTAAAGCATCTGAAATGTGTAATGCATTATTGATTAGTACTCTCAACAAACGATACAGATAAAGTGTTTATCCAAGAGCATTTATTGGCTCCCTTCACAACAAAATACCTGATAACAGGGTTTCTTACAACAGAGTAAGTGTCAATGTAGTTTTTTTTAAAGTAATGTAAGGATTGTTAACTCTTTATAAAAAAAAATATTTAGAAAAATATATTATTTTGAAAGGCAGGAGTGGGAAATTTGGAAAACTGTATGTAGCTTAGTTCAAGGACTCTACTATTATCCTCTGGCAGGCAGGGTCAACATTATCCTCAAAAGGAATCCACCTATGAATAATATCAGCCTCTCATTTATTACACTTGATGGATGAGGTACCTGAACTTTCTGTACTTCTATCTTTGTATCTTTTGTTTCTGATGTGATTGTGGCACTTTGACATTAGGTATGGCCACTCCCACTCTTGGATCCATTATCCAATAGATTTGAAATCCTGTTCAATAAATTATTCACTGACATTTTTATATATGTTCTAGGTCGACTATATATGTATGAATATGCCCATTTTTACTCTGATGAAGACACAGTGGTGTTGAAGCGTCTTTTTGCACAGTTAAATAGTGCAAATCAATCAGTCTGCTCCAGTCCCCTTTTACCAACCTTGGAATTTTAAATCAGAGGCTCTTTAACAGCAGGTTAATCATTTAACATTGACCATGTACAAATGCACAGTCAATTATGTTTGACCTTTTCACTGAGAGGGTAGCTGCAGCAGGGGGGTAGAGGCTCAAATGAATAATGGAATTACTCCTTAAAGTTAGCTAACAAATAATAGTTTAGACCCTATCTTTTATACAGCTGAACATGAGAATACATGACTGTTGAGGGCCACAATTCAGTGAGAGTGCAGTGAGAAAGTGTGTATTGTTCAGTCTTTCTCCATGACACAACACAACACTCACAAATTCTTAAAGCAGTGTAAATTGACTTTTTTGGCCACTTGGAACGAGCGACATATCGGCTTACAAAGCTGGTGAACATGTTAGCAAACCGTTGCCTATTTACACATCCAGCAGAGACAGTTGTTTGGTTTAGTGTTGGGCAGGGAGCATACAACCGTTATATTAGAGATTTTTCACTTAAAACCGCTGCCTGCTGCTGCATTTTTGAGACCTGCTAAAAAGTGGTGAGACTGAACCAAAACAGTGAAGTTGCAGACCATAAAATCAAAACAGTGAGCTGAAAGAAGCCCTCTGCAGGGCTGAGAGAAACTGTAGAGCTGGGTGATAATTGTGGATTTGTTCCCAGCACTTTTTCTCTTTGTTTACAATGAAACATTGATTATTGCAATTTTATTAAATAGCAAAAATCTGTGACAATATAAATTGAATTATTACATCATACATTTGGTATATTAAGATTATAGGGCAAAGGTACAGTAGTAAAACATTTTCCAAAATTAGATCATAAGTCGTTGAGTTGAGTTAAAAACCTTGGCTCACCTGGCTGCAGTCCTTACCACAGTGGCCCTTTGCTGCATGTCATTCCACTATCTCTCTCCCCACTTTCCTGTCACTCTACATCTGCTACTATCAAATCAAGACAATTAAAGCCCGGTGACATAAATTGAGATTTACAGGATGGGTCAAGCTCAGGTCCAGGTGTCATAATATATTTTTTTCTATATTATGTTGTATTTTACGAATAGAGCCTTGTAGATAAAGCATCTCAATAATTATTCATTTCCTTACTCTCGTCATTAAGATTAGCTCCCCTTTGCTGAAACACATGAAAATTAAGCATGTAGGTGCTACTTTTGCAGCTTTGATTCCTGTAGGGAGATAAGTATTTTCTAAAGTGTTTTATAAACTGTCTGATCTCCCATGAAGAAGAGGTTTTCCTTGTAGTATGTCTCCTCTGGGTTGTGTGGATAAGGCACTGTGAGTCTGAAGCAGCTATTGTGGGAAAGTTTGTCGTTTATCTTTTGTGCTTGAATTCATAAGAGATGTTAAACTGCCTACGTTAATAATAGCACATTATGATGGAGTGCTGTGGCATGCAGGTCCATACAAGTAATTAAAGCATAAATTCATAGTAATCTAATCTGTTTCACACTCTCACGTGCACAGCAGGTACTACCCTATACCATTAAGGTGATCATGAGCAGCCATAAGAAACCAAGCAATCCAGTTTTATCAGGATTGCAACAAACTAGTTTTCATTCCCAACAATAATTCAATAGCTAAAACCTGTAGCCCCGAGCTCTGTAATTCACATTCTATTTATGTTGTAAGTCTGCTGCCCTTAAGGTATATTATATCAACTTGCTTGACAGAAATAACCAGAGTTTATCAAACTGAAGTAACTTGTTCATGTCCCAGCTTGCACATAAAAGAGTCATAGGCGGTTACAGTAGGTGATGGCTGTCTCTATTTTTCTCTCTGTCTCTGTGAGTGGGTGCTCCTATTTGATAGAAATACCCACTTTCGGCTCAGCAGTGCAGACAGAGAGATTCCCAGGTTTTCGGAGGTACAGCTGCCCCCCTGGGGGAATCAGCCCAGCTATGCCTTTAGACTGGCTGAATGCATCTCTCAGCTACTTCTCCTTTTCTCTCAGCTGGATATCTATGGCTCATTCACCTTGTTGAGAGCATAGGGCACCAAAAGAGATGGAGGGAGAGCAAGATGGAAAGACACTTAGTCAGCCAGTCAACCTGTATGAGGTACACAAAGAACCGAAGAAATAGATGGTTGAAAAATGCAGGCCAGCACAAAAACGCATAAGGGCATACAAAGAAAGGACAGAGGCAATACAAGGAAGGAAAATGAACTTGCTCTATTAATAGGACAGGTGGCCACACTGGTCACTGCCAATCAGTGGCTGTAAATCCTAGTCCTCACTATTCAACCTGAGGTGTGCCATCTCTACCCACCTCCTCCTCTGTAGACAGATGGTCAACAAAACCAATTAACCTTTCTTCTCCTCTCAGTGACTCACCAGCGCCTCCATTCATTTCTTCATTCAGACATGCCCCTGGGGGAAGGGGCTGGTACAACCTGAGATTTTTGTTGAGAAAAGACAACTGGACGGTGAGCATGAATCACAGACAGGTGAGTCAAGTTGTGCTGTGTCCTCCAGAGTTATTGGCATCCTTGAAAAATACGAAGCCAAACAGCCATAAACAAGAGCCAAAACATCTAATAAGCAACACTTTTTTATTGCGTTGAGTATGAGAACAGTCCAACATAAACCCTGCAGAGTTATTCTAGAAAGGCAGGAGATAGATAGATAGATAGATAGATAGATAGATAGATATGGAGTACAGAATAGGAAAACAAGACAATGCCCTCAAAATTAAATGGCCATGACGAATATAAAACAGAAATGCTCTAATATTCTATCCTAATGAGAATTATTTCATACAGCTATAAAATTGTAAAGACGTCTACAGTAACAGAATTTCTGTCAGGCTTGTTGTGGATTAGTGAAATAAACCATGAAGGATAAACAACACAAAACATGAGCAAGCAATTTTCTCCGCCTGAGAATATTTGTTTATGCAATTGCACTCAAAAAGAGGTTTCTATAAAGTGATACATTTTAATCTCAGAAAGATGTGTGATATAATTATTTGGATAGCTGCACACTTAATTTAATTCACACTATTCATTTTTGGCCTAATTTCACTTACATACATCATGAAAGCTTGTAATTTGAGTCTCAGTGGAGATTGAGGCTCCTTAAGATGATCTCAGTCATGTCATTAGCTTCTTACACTATGATTTCCAGTTCATATTGATTTAGGAAACCTTATACCCATGCCTCCAGTCATGTTTAAAAATCTGTGCTCCTTGAGGCCTGATTAAATAAAACTTGACATTTGTGACGACCTTGTTAAGTAGAAGACACTTGAGTGTTGCTATTTCTGCTTCATGTTACATCCTTAAAGGAGCTGTCTTTACATTGCAGTTTGCCTAATATCTTATAAGAACTCACAATGAAGAAATATTTTATTGTTGTGCTTATTGTAATTATAACAACAAATTAAAGACACAAACAAACTTAAAAGGCAAGGATTTAGGGGTGAAATGCCACCCTGCCGTGGTCGCCAGAGCTGATCACACTTGTTCTCAAAATTCCACCAGAAGTGTTGCAGCACTTTCCTGAAGCATCCCAGTAGCTTCTCTCCTCACTGCTTGCCCACAGAGCAGATCATACTGGCAGGAAGTCAGACACAGAAACGGCATCAGACACACCATTTTGTTTCCTTTTTAAGGACGAAATACACAAGTAAACTACGTCAGGCAACAGTGCACTAAAGAAGCTCCGCCTCTGAAATGCTAGCGGGATTTAGAGACGCTTGTAAAGCTGTGGAATTTTGAAGCAATGAAGAAGTCAGCTCATGTTCCAACTAAGGATGCACCATCCTTTGACTGTTTCTTTTGTCTATTTCTTGAGCAATAATTGTTGGAAAAAAACTCTGTTTCAGTCTTTGCAGCCAGAGGCATCTGATGGGGTAATTCATACAGTTGCAACATTCTCTGAAAATAATTCACTGGTCATTGTAAATCATTGATCTGAATCTGGCCTTTGTGGTCGATTTGAAAGTACTATTACATTTTAACCACACTATGTGCCTGAAATATCTCAACAACCACTGGATGGATTGCCATCAAATTTGGTACTCATACTCACGTTCCTCCGAGGGTTCATTTGAGCAACTTTTGTGACTTTTCAGGACCACATCACATCATAATTTTAATTTCTTCAGTATTTTAGGACCAAATACCTGAAAATCAAATGACTCGTGCTTATTACTAAATATTAGCATGATAACAGGCCAAACTATGAATACTGGCATTAGCATTGAGGCCATGTCCAAAAATCTTAATCTTATTTTTCATCTCTCTGTTTTATGGTCATTCTCTTTTCAAGGCCACCAAGGCTTTAAAAATGGCATTTCTTTCTACTGCCAGATAAATGCAAGTGTAAATGCATGTTTGTGTGCTGCTCTAAGGGAAAAGGCTGTGTTTTAAGGGACCACTTGTCAGTCAGAAATAAGATTCAAAACTGCTATCCTTTGTCTGGTGCAAGGAATGCACAAGGAATTTGTCCTGGTTAATTGGCGCTGACACATTACAAGACAGTTAAACAATACCAGATTAAAACAATGAATGTAGGACAAAACCTAACAGGTGAAGACAGGTGCAGTAGTGTTGACATTTGAGAACTGAAAATTGTGCTGAAAATCTTCCCTAATGAAATGTCATGGCATGTTTGAGTGTGTGTTTGTGTTGCGGGGCATAGAGAACTGTCTCTCTCTCTCTCTCTCTCTCTCTCATTGTTCTTCTCTTCCTCTGTCTCATTCTGCGCTGAGATGAAGGGACACACTTGACTGATGGCGACTGGCACAGGTGGGTATTGTTTGTTGGCAGAAGAAGAAAGTCGAGAAAGGAGATGACAGCGTCAGCTTAATGTGTTTTTCTCTCTCGGCCTCTGTCAGACACACACGAACACACACACACTGTCTTTCGAGGCGGTCTCCAAACATACACACACTCGCACCAGTACTGTGACAATGACACGACATCTCAAAGCTTTTTTGACAGGGACACCAAGGCGCACACACAAACGCACTCACAGAGGCACAGTGACGAGACTGTGAATGAGACTAAGATGAGAGGATACTAATAGTGTAGCACCTGTCAGCAGCTGATAAAAGGGCTCAACAGGCTACCAAATGTCAACAACAAAGGTAAGCCAGCAGTTCGATGGTGTGTAAAACTGAAAAGAACTTAAGCAGAATTGAGTTTAATATGAGCTTGAGGCCAGTTCAACTGATTGACATGTTTCCACTGTGAACAATACAAACTTCCATCTCAGTCTTTTTTTTTCCTGAGCTAAGGTTAATGTTGCTGCAAAATGAAAGGAGTTATTTCAAAGGAGATGATTGTGTGTTTTTATGTTATATTGCAGCACAAATTGCCAAACTGGGACAAATAATAAAACTGAACTGAATTAAAAACAGATGTGGAATCACATAGAAACACACAGGGAATATGACACTATTGTGACACACTGATGCCGCTTCAAAACCATTTGCATACAAAAAACGGTTAGAGAATAAAAACACAGAAAAAAAGGAAAATAGAGAGACTTGTATGCCTGGGTAATTAAAAATTAAATTGATTCTCATAAGTTTAATTATTAAATTAATATTAAATAATATATTTGAAAAATATTTATAGCTAAAGACTTAAATGTAATTAAAGTAAAGGAAACCATAAGCTTGTCTACATTGTTTATGTTTTTCACTGGCTATTTTCGATCTTTGCTTTTCAATCTGTATTAAACACTTCAATGAATTTATTACAAGTTAGCTGCCCTGTTGTGAAGTGACCCAAGACAAAGTGTTCTGGATTCAGACTGATATGTGACACTGATAAATCATAAAGAATGAAAAATCTATATTTTTATTCTGGAAGTTATGTGATTTTTCAAAGATGAACTGAAACCCGATAGATGCAGTTAGAAAGGAAGTGCTCATTGTTAAAAGAAAAAAACATGCTCAGGATCTTGACACTGAGTCAAGAGTAAAACTGACCTAATATTGATTGATGTTTTGGTATGATGGCTTATTGACAAACCTGTCAAGAGTACTGTTTCTCTCTGTGACAAAGACAGGTGGTTAAGAAAACGGAAGAATGGAAAATTGCACCAAATATTGTCGAGACCTTGCAAATTACTCATGGCATTTGAGTTTTTGACCTGTAATTGTAATTGCTAATGATCTTGACCTGCAGTAATGACAAATATCTATCTTATCAAAATATAATCTGGGGTGCCATACCATGGATGAATGATGAACAAAGCATAATTACTGTATAGTCAGGAAAGGAAATGTATTATTAATAGTACTATTATTTATTATGCAGCAAATGTTACATCAAGTGTAAATACAACACTTTCATGCAATGTTCACTCTCCCAAGGCTGATGAGCATAAAACTGTTGCCCAAAACTTGAGTGGTAGCATATCTGCCAAATCTTGGTTTTGCAGATGATACTCTAATGTACTTCACTAATTGTCTGCTTTAACATTTGCTCTGTTTTTCATTAAATATGTATATGTATGTATTTTAAATACAACATTGAATGGATAAGATTACTTGCTATGCTATTTATTAATGTCTTTCTGTTGATGCACCTGTACTCCTGTGTTCGTATTTAAATGTCGTTACACATGTCTGGGTGGGAAATATTCTTTTGGTCCTCTCAGCACTCTTCATCCTCCCAGGTCTTGCTTTTTTTGCAGCCTAACTAGCCTGACTGCCCTTGGGGAAAAACACTTAACCTCCAGCTGATCCAGAGGAGCAGTTAGTAGAAATTTGTAACTGTACTTGACAGCTGTCTGATTTGAATATTTTCACCAGGGCACTGCTAAAAAATGGACACTTTTCTTCAAACCTTTCCATGGTAGATAACCTAATGAATAAACTAATAAAATCCCACTTAAGATGCTCCTCAACTCCTAGTGATTTGCAGGGAGTTCTTTAATTCACGACATCTAGAACTCTGTTTTCCTTTTTCATCCACAAAGTGTTATTGAAATGGATATTCTGCCATAAACCCATTCAGACAGATTATTTGTGCTGATGAGAAAGTAATTTTGTGTGAAATGTTGCAATATATGGTCCATTTCACCCTCTCTGACAGATGAACATTTATTTCTATCTCTAGAAAGAGGTAAGAGTGCAGCTGTGGGAAGATATATGCAAAAGAGGTAATGTCAGTGTTCTTATGCAGTGTTTGTGTTTGGCAAAATGAAACATTTCTTTATCAGTGATCAACAGCTGCTCCGACAACTATTTGGTGTCAGACCACACAAAAACACACAAAAACACACAGACAGGCATGCCAAATGACTGAACACGTCAATTCTGTCACACACTTGATGACAAACACAACTCTCAGTTTGACACACACAGGTACACACAGACACACAAGCCCACCATTATCAGACACTGTGTCACAGTTGCTGTGCAGGGAGAGACAGAGGAATCATTTGATAGAGTTTCAGACAATGTGCAGTGTCTGCTTCTCCATTCTTTTTCCATTACGAAGCAATATGCTCGCTCAACCTTGGCAGCAGCCAACAGCTTTTCTTTGGCAGACCTGCATCTGAGAGCAGGACTGCCTATCTCCTCTCTCTTCTCCGGCTTCCTGGAATAGCTTGATTGATATGGCTGTGTGTGTGTGTGTGTGTGTGTGTGTGTCTGGTTGTGAGCCTCTGTGTGTCTGCCTACATGCACGAATCAGTGGAATTGAGACAGAAAGAACAAAAGTCTTGTTTCTGCCAGAGAGATTTTGTTTTCAGTCCTGTATGCTTGTTTGTCTGTTAGTTAGCAAGATATCTCAGAAACCACATGACATAATTTGGCCACATATTTCACTGACTTGTGGTAAAAGGTTTGGCTGTACACCAAAGAACAAAAGGTTTGTTTTTGGTATGGATAGCACTAACAAGTGTCCATTTGTTAAGTGTAATTTTTTTAATAACTCCTGAACCATGACACATAGAAGCAAAATTCTTTGTTCCCTAAAATGTCCCTTTGTTCAGCCTGTGATTTTAAGTGTATGCCAAACCTATTTCTGCCAAAACCGATTGATTGCTGTAGGTTGTGTCAAAAATCCCACATGCAGAAATGGATGGGTGTGGTTTCTAATTCATTTCAATTTGACACACAAAATGATACATGCTGTTTTTGCCAGAAAGCTACTGCATACCAACAGAAAAAGAAAATATGAGTAAATACATGTAGTCATCCCTGAAGTCAAAATGTTGTTTTTATCACAAATGACTTCTCTTACACACCGATCAGCCATAACATTATAACCAGTGACAGGTGAAGTGAATGACATTGATTATCTTGTTATCATGGCACCTCTCAGTGAGAGGAATATATTAGGCAGCAAGTGAACATTTTGTCCTCAAGTTGATGTGTTAAAAGCAGGGAAAATGGTCAGTGTAAGGGTTTGAGCGACTTTGGGCCGAATTGTAATGGCTAGACGACTAGGTCAGAGCATCTCCAAAACTGCAGCTCTTGTGGGGTGTTCCCGGTCTGGAGTGGTCAGTACCTATCAAAAGTGGTCAAAGGAAAGAAAAGCGTTGAACTTGCAACAGGGTCATGGGCGGCCAAGGCTCACTGATGCACATGGGGAGCAAAGGCTGGCTCGTGTGGTCCAATTTAACAGACGAGCCACTGTAGTTCAAATTGCTAAAAAAGTTCATGCTAGTTCTGATAGAAAGGTCTTAGAACACACAATGCCTCACACCATGTTGAGTATGGGGCTGCATAACTGCATAATTATGACCACCAGGTGGTCATAATGTTATGGCTGATTGGTCACCAACAGTAATGGGAATAACGGCGTTATAAAAATCTGTGTTACTAACAGCGTTACTTTTTTCAGTAACGAGTAATCTAATTGATTACTCTTCAAAAAATGCGGCGCGTTACTATAATTGAAACCGTTTTTTTCATCAGATCAACTAGATCTCTGAGCCGAGAGGCAAAGACTTTTTTTTACTGTTCTTCCTTGGTTAATGGGCAGTGCACGAGACAAGCGCATAAATGCTGACGATTGGCTGAGGTTGAGTGAAATTTCATGGTAAGCCAATCAGAGGTAGAGTTGGGCGGGTGTTCGAAAGCATGCATAGTCAGACACACAACGAACACCACAAGCGAATCAGTCAACAAGAGACAGGTATGGCGAGTTGTGTTGCATCTTATTACATTTGCACTAAAAAGAGTGTATATATTTTTTGAATACATTTTTGGTACATTGCTTAAAGAGCATAATTTAATTTAGATTTATTTGTTGGCTGGCTGCACCCTTTTGAAGTGAGATTGTCAATGGCCAGAGAAAGAGATTTATTTTTATGGAGATGTATTTTTTATTTCTTATGTATTACCTGTTTATATTTAGATTCCTTAGTTTTGCTATACATTGTACTTTTCAGTTAGATTGAAAGCACCTCATTTTGTTACACTGCTCTACTTTTTCGAGGAAGAAAATACTTGAAGTACAGTATATCTACCAATTGTCTGAAGTTTTTTTTGTTTTATTTGCACTGCAAAGAGTGTATATATTTGTTATTTATTTTTGGTATAGTGCTCAACAAGCATAATTTAATTTTGCCTAGTTGTGGCCTGTTGAGGAGCAATAAATATCAAAAGTTCCAAAACATCTATTGTGTTATTTGTATCGATCCACTATATAAACATAATATCTACATACATGGCATTTGATTGGAGTCTCATGCCACAGCAACATTAAAATAGTTTAGATTTGTGTACATTGTTTCTGTTAATAATGTATTGTATTAAGTGTCCATTTCATTATAATAATCGTATTTATCATAAATAATTGAACGTGCACATGTATTTTAAGTTCCGTTAAAGAGGGGTGGAGGTGGGGTCACATTTGAGCATTTCAAAATTCACTTGAAAGTAACGCAATAGTTACTTTCTGAAGTAACTAGTTACTTTTATAATTTGTAACTGAGTAACTAATTTAGTTACTTTTTGGAAGAAGTAACTAGCAACTGTATCTAATTACTTTTTAAAAGTAACTTGCCCAACACTAGTCACCAATACATCAGTGTCTGCCACAAAAAAAAGCATTTTTTTTTACCTATTTCTGGGTATTCTTAATGTTATTTTAGAGTTTGTCATTTCCTTCCAAAAGCACAGCTTTATATTTTAACTGTACTCACTGATTTTGGTGAAACTGGATCATATTTTATGGAAAAAATATTTTCTGCTCTTCCTGCTTGATGTCCTCCAACTGCTCAACTTCAACTCTCTGTAATTTACAGAGTTTCCTAACGGACAGATTGGTACTTGCTGAAGTAACTAACTGCTAATTAACTGTTGCTATGTGTACTGTATGTGCTGTTACTGGGCAACAGAACAGGGCTCAGCTTCCTGACGGAAAGATTGCTAAGTAGCGAACCGCTACCTGCTGTCAGTCTGCCATGCATCTAACCTAACTGACTGATGCAAGGAGCCAAACCTGGCAAGAAAACCACCTCAGTACTTGAATTCCCTGACAAACTGGCACCGTTGCTGTCGGAGATTGTGTTTGGCCCCAGGTTCAGCCGTGTTCACTGGAAGGTAGACACAGACCCTTGATCGTAGCATTCGCTCAGCGTTATTGGCTACTGTAAATGTCAATCAATGTCTGTGCATTTTGGTTAGTAACAGTGAAGGTAAAATTCAATTGTTTGTTTACTCCACAGGGCACCCTTAACATGGCTTGTCCAAATCAAAGGTACAGTACTCACTGTCTCTGCCAACACTTTAAAGTATCAAATTATCGTTCAGCGACAGGGATAGCTGCAGAGACACAGCGGTTTGTGATGTAATTTTTCCTTATATTTACCCATTTCTAGTTAAAAATGATACAACTCATCCTCATCCTCCTCACTTGTACTAATAGTCACAAAAATGATTTACATATATTTCAAAAATTAGCATGATTTTCTGTCACTTTGTCCATCGCTTTAAACACTGAATCTATTATTAATCTAACAAATTTAGAGATTTGTGCAGCCTTGGTGGATGTGAGTGGATGCTTCCTATTTCTTCAAATGTCTTTGCTTGTGTATTCCTGGCTCTGTGTGCATTTGTGTGCTCCTCTGAGAGACAAAACATGTATCTCTGTGTGAGGGAGGAGGTGAGAGATGTGTCTTTCCTTGTGCTGTTGTATTTTTTCCTCTGTGTGAACTTGTATGTCTGTGTGAGAGAACAGTCTATATATAAAATGTGTGTATGTGTGTCAGAGACAAGAGTTAGAATGTGTCTTTGTCCATCATGACTGTGTCTGTCTGAATAGTTGTGTGTATTTGAATCTTTATGAACATTTGTGTGCACCTAAGTGTGAAAAAGAAGTGGTACGGAGCCTAAACTGAGTCGTGTAGCGCATGGAAACATGCATTAGTGCAGTATCTCAACATTTCCACCATGCAATCCCTATGGGCAGAGGAAGAGATGTTTCCAGAGTAAAGTAGTAAGGGCAAACCAATATATCCAACCTGATCCATGTGAAGGAAAATCTATTGTTCCTGTATGGACAAATCCAACTAGCCAGAAATTTGAACTGAAATCTGTCCCCTCTAGCAGAAGGTGTACTTCACATCTAAACGGCTCTCTTTGCTTTCAGACACTAGAGTGAAGATTCTGCTTGTGAATCACATGCAGCGGGAGTTGCATTTGCCTTTTCAAAATAAGATACATCCTGTCTGAAAAATAGTCACATCTAATCTGCCAAAGTCTTTACTGGCATGAAAACTGTTAGGGAATTTAGAATTTCTTATACTTTTTAGCCATAAAATATAAGCTTCTTACTTTAAATCAGTATCTAGTGTTTTAAATTGTAGTGAACACTGAGTATTTGTTTTTTACTATACTTTGAGTACTCTTCATTGATGGATGTCCTATGTATTTATACATGTATATTTAAAAAAAAGGTTTTTTGGTCTTCTTCCAACAACATTTTTTTTTTTATAATTTTAACTGTCGTAAGATAGCCTTTTCTTATGTGATCCACTGTCTCCACACAAACATGGTTGGTGCATAGTCTGAACAGTAGGTACATTGGCTGTTTGTGCAGTCCAGCACTCAACTTTATGCAAATAAAAGTGAGGGAAGATTAGCTTTGATCTGAACAGACATTTAGACAATTAAAGAATGTCCCCATGTCAGATCTCACCAATTAACCTATCATAAGAATGATGACCAAACCTGTAAAAAAGAGTGTTTAGAAACACGTAATACATTTATCTGTGTGCAATGCAGATGCTTTCCATCCTTTACATCAGATTCCTCAGTGGTTTTTTGAAAACCTTTGCCAGAGAAGGCTTCTCATTCCAAGAAATTGTCACATTTAAAAGGGTAAAGGTTTGTAAGTTTTGCTTGAGTCTTAATAAAAGTCTTAAATAAATCTATCTGTCATCAAATGCTTGCCTGCACTTCAATAAATACTTGGATTGGACTTGCGAGTATGTCAGAATGTGTTCTCGTCTTTATCATCTTTATCCATCTCTCAATCTGTCAAACAAATATTACATGAATGCCTTCAATGCTCCTTTAATGGTTTGAATGAAGCAAACTTTAGACCTTTAAAAATGCACCCAAAGTTTTTGGTAATCTTAGCTGAATCAATAAGCTGACTGAACACTTTCTGGGGAGTTTAAAGTAAGTCCCATCATGCCAATAAATCCTCACCAAAATGGAAAAACACCCTACAAAATATCAACAAAAACACAATCAATCAACCCTGCCATTTAGAGAATGTCAAGTTCTTAGGCAAGGTTGGCTCAAAATAATATCACACCACTGTGTTTAAGTGGTATTTATTGTTTTGGGCCATTGAAGCTGAAATATCAACTAATCTGCACATCTAAAAACAAAATGTATGAGACCCTGTTTTTAAACTTTAACAACAGGGTGTCTGTTTCATGAAGGTAAGTGGAGTTGGAATTGAAAATGTACTTAAATTTGAGTATTTCTAAAACTTTAGTACCTCCAGTTAATTTTATGTCTGAACCATCTCAGGTGTAAAAAACTTGAATGCTAAATTCTCAGATACAGATAAAGGGTAAAGACCTCTGAGGCAAATTGTGATTGGCAATTCTAGGCTATAAATACAATTTGACTTGACTGGAAGTTTCTCCTCTTAAATGATTATATCAATAGGAACATTTATGGAAGTTCTCTCAATTATTAAATCAAATACATTTTCTTTTTGTGACAATATGGAAGAATAAAACAGAATCATTGTCTGATACATTCAGTTCTTTTGAATATGTTGCCTTGTAAATGGTTTCAAAGCAAGAGCAGACGCATCTCCACTAATGACAGCAATGTGTTGATTGCTTTGGGAGACTCCAGCAGCAGCCTTGATGTTCCTTTTGTTAAACGCAGCAGGCTTTCAGTTAACATGTTTATATATACTTCTCTCTTTTAGAATTTACACATGGTTGTTTGTGAAGATTTCATGGCGTTCACCTGCTCTGGTATCTCCGTCCATATGTTATGTGTGGGACAGTCCAATGCCACTGATTCTGCAGAAGAATATAGGACATCTTGTGTTGTTTGCCTGTGTGATTTTGTAGTAGTTGTCAGAAGATTTTTGTTCTGATGTTTTAAATTATATAATTATATCACCTAATGATCGAAGGCCTGCAGCTGTACAATTGTGGGTAGGGGTAATCTTATAAATGCAGACTGCGAAAGTTAAATCATTTTCAGAGCTGCTATAAATCAGATGGCCTCTGTTGGTCCGCTCCGGTTGTGTCGCACATTCCGGCACTGCTCGTTAGCAGTATTCCCTGCTGGGTCCCCTGCTCCCTGCTAGTGACTCCCCCTGTCCTTCAAGCTAGGACCTCTAACTAGCTAGTGGCAGCAGCTAGTGCAGTTGGCAAATGCAACAGAGCACTGGCAACCGACTCCCTGTGTTATAACAGAAAAGGTACGTGTTGCAACAATCCCCTGATACTTTTGTCCCGGTTACAAGGCAGAGCTCCCGAACGGTGTTTGTTTTCTGCACCTATCCGATTAAAGAAAAGTGGGTCGACTAAGACTCTTCACAGCAATTTACCATCGAGTTGACTATCAGGGAGCAGCCCTACAAACTTACTATCAGTCTGCACGCAGATTAATATCGATTTATCCTGTGCTCAATTAGCCGCTACCAGTTAGAGATCTTTGCTTTGTTATTGTTCAAAGAGGATCACAGTCATAAATGTATGAGATGTCATGAGAATGTACTTTTCCGCAATGACTGGTAACAGTTTGGGAAGGAACTGACAAATTATGTTGTCCTACCAAATAGGGGCATCATATCAGACATATTTTGGAGGACTTGTTGAATTAGTGGCAGGAGAGGAGATTTTGCTTTTCCAGGGTGTCCATATTTGTGGAGAGGGATTTGATATCCCTCTCGATATTTTGATGTTTAAACTCAAAGTAACACCTTTTAATTTTTATAGTAGAGTTGAAAAGCCAGAGACAATTATACAAGTAAAACAGACTGATAACATTAAACAAGTTTTTTTTTTTTTTTTTTACCACTGTACTCCTATAACGGTGTTGAACCCATAGTGGATAGTTCAATTCAAAATTGATGTAGCTGACCCAGAGATATGGTTGTTTTTATTCCACACATTCTTCTTCCTTCTCAAAACCTGGCGCCTACAGAATGAAATGAGGAGCAACTACAGAGGTCTGGTGAGTTTGCTTCTTTCTATCTCCACACCCTCAGTTTTTGTTTTTTTGCTTTTTTTTTCTATTTTCAAGCTTGTAGTTCCAAAGCAATGCTCACTCAAGTGAAATCACATGAGACAATTTATCAGATTTCACATAGCTTACTCTGGAACCACAAAAAACAACCTCACATACAGTATTAAGTAGTACCCGCCAACTCTTGTTAACAGACTTCACCTTTAATAACCTGAAGACATTTGTCCGTCTGTCCTTTTTGAGACTTGACAATTGAACACAGCAACATTTTTAAACATTATACAGGCTCATTGACAGATGTCTGATTAGATTACAGCAAATACTTTATTGGAAAAACATCAAACATAAAAACTGAGGCAGTTAAAATGCATAAAAGATGAACAGCGGGAGAGAAAATACAAGTTTTTGTGAACTCACCTTCATTCAGACACAACATTCTCTCAGACTCATCTGTAGCATCGCACAGCTTCCAATGGCTATAGCATTGGAAGCTGTGCGATGCTACAGATGAGTCTTAATACCGCTCATAAATTTGTCGGGGGACACAGTCCACAATGACCTTTTCCCTTCACTCATTGCACCTCTCTCCCTCTGTTTCTCCCCCTCACACACTCACTCTGCCTCAGTCGCTCATTAATTCTCCAGCTTTATCACGCTGTCTCAATCTCTCACTTTCTCTATCACACACTCTTTCTATTCCCTCACTCTCTGCTCATCCCCACCTCTTTGCTCGAACACACTCACACTTTACTCACTCTATCCTCTCTCATACCCTCCGTCACTCCTGACTTTTTGCTTCTCCCTCATTTGTTTTGCTCCAGCGCTGTGAAGGGCCAGTGTGACTGACTCTCGGCTATGGTGGTCATCCTAACAACTTTTTGTCTCAAGTGACCTCTGTAGAATAAAAGGCTGCAGCTGTCCATCCAATCTCTCTCTCTCACTCTCGGTCTCTCTACGGGGCCAATTTGGCTCCTCACCACTAGACTCACCACAACTGTGCGGTAGGCAGCTGGAGACAAGGGGGGTATAGGATGATCATTATCACCCAAGCTGCAAAACCAGAGCTGACCACACATTTTACCAAACCTAACTGAAGCTGATGCCTCAGAGTGCTGCTCTCATCTTCCTGAGTTTCATTGAGTTTGAACTTTAGTTGTTGTGTGGATAAATTCTTTAACACCAAATCCTCAAGATGAGCAGAGTTAGAGCCAAGTCTGAACTGAAGACAGTCTGTAACATTACAGCCTCGATGAATGGTGATGCAGTTGCGTATAGATGCAGTTTAACAGGAATCTCTTATGAAAAAACCTGTACAGTCAGCGGATACAAAATTTGGACTGAACTGCACAAAATTATTTGAATCAACAAGGTTGTAATTTTGGTGTAACGACCTGTTCATGTTGACAAAATGACACAAAAAGCTCTTCTCATCTCAAGGCTAAAGATGTATCAATCTATATCATAAACGTGCAAGCATGTGAGGGAAAAAGGTGCGCTCTGAGATCAGTCAGAGGCTGAGCTGTCACACACATATTGTATGTAGGCTACATTGCTAAATAGCTAACTCCTAACGTTTATGCATTTGGTACTGTTTGGACCTAATAAACATGCAAACTGAGTTATTTACATAAGTAGTGTAAAGTAAAAAAATGCTTTGCTTTCTTTCTAAAGACACCTTACAAACTTTAATGACATACTTCTTAATTGTATAGTTCCATTTATTTCAAATGTTTTAATATTTTTTTATGACTCAAAGGTTTTTGCATCCTTCAGAGTTTAGTAATGATATAGGATGATGTCATCAAATAGTCCATGTAAGATACATTTGGTAAAAAAAATAAAAAAACAATTAAACAACAACAATTAAAGAAACAATGGGGAACAATAGGGAAAATACATTAGCTATTTTTTAAAAACACAATTAACTTTTGATGTGATAGCATCCTATTTTCTTTAACCCATATTCCCTTTTTCCAATATGCAAATGTTTACATTTGTCTTTAAGTGTCCCTTCAATATCTTATAGGCTGTCAACATTCCACTGCAGATAACGCATTTTTATTACAGTATCATCTTGTATCTTAGACAGTTATGTTCAGGTACATTTACAGCAGCAGATATCAACTATCAATCACTGCGTCAGCAAATCCACGTGTTGCTAATCGAGTCTTCTGCTTCTGTCAATCTTGATCTGACAGAAAAGCTGTCACTCACTCAGTGACGACAATCATGCAAACACACACTGACATGCAACTGCCCATGCATATACACTGCACAGTGCGTATCTAGAAACACATGACAAAATGCAGGTGCATCCATGCAGGATTACAGCTTCTGTTCATTCATGCATGTTTAAGAAAGAGAACTAATATTTATGTGGTCACCTTGTTCTCCTGCAGATGTTGCAGCTGTGAATTGTTTTTGTGTTTGTGCACGCTTGTGTGAAAGTGTAGCCGGATGACAGACGCACGAAGAGGGATAAAGGATAAAAAGTAGAGAAAAGCGAGAGGTGAAAATGGTTTGTGTACGGGGTGAAGGTTGATAATAACTATGTTCTTATCTCTGCCCCGCTGTGCTGTGAGCCCCCAGCCTTGAAAAGAGCAACAGCACGAGGCAACAAGCCGCTCTAGCCTCCCTGTGATGGAGGGAAATTTACAACCACTGTCACCAGGATTGTGTTTCTACAGGTCACAGCACTCTATGACCTTCACCATCTCCAGCCCATGGATTGTCAACACAAAGCTCCATTGGCCTGACACACACAGACACACACATAGACTCAGGCACAAAGAGACATCCTCACTCACATGCTCCTTGTCCGTTTTGGTGATATTGTGTTATCAGCCATCAGCAGCTCCTGTTGTTCTATGTTTTTTAGAAAAAATAACTGTTTAAAAAACTATTGGCTGGAGCCAATCAGTGAGAGAGTAGGGAAACAAACATCATTATATGATACATCCAAAACACAATATGATCCCAAAATATTAAACACTTCTCATTTCCAAATATGGATATTTAACTAAACTATATAGTGTAGTTTCTCAAGTATTTTCAAGGAAGTATGAAGGTGTTGTGCCTGCAGTCAATCATATACCACTGAACTCTTGTGGAAATGTTCTGGGGAAATTTCCCATGTGGAACAGGATCTGGACAAGATGGGAGCTGCTGGTCGGCTGCAGGTTCACACATAAAAAAGGTAAAGCGGAGAAAAGCTGCAATCATCAAGAACAAACCTGTCGACAAGATTTATGGCATGCTGCTTGTTGTTAGGAGTTAAGATTTAAACTTTTGGACTGAGACACTTTAAACACACTGACACAGTACAGTTACACATATATAGTATATACATGCACACAAAATCAAACACCAATGTATCAGTTCTAAACTTAACCCTGAAACCAGTTATTTTAACAAATAAGAACTGACCAAAATGTCTACACTTTTCAGAGCTGTCCTCACTCTCAAGGAAGTACATGAGCCCACAGACAATTGTATTACTATACATGTGAAGCACATGTCAACAGAAAGGCTGAAAATAAAGCAGACAAATCTGGAAGTGAATCTCTGGATCTTTTTGTGATATCTCACTTGATTCCTCACCCAAAGAACAAATGTCACCAGCTATGGCTCACCAGGAAACCGGCTTGTACAGGTCCAGATATTTTTAAACCTTAGCAATGGCTTTCCCCTCATCCGTTGTGACAGCTACAAGACCACAGGAGAAAACATGCTATCACCTGGCAAGAAAAAAAAAGTAAGGTAGAGTAGCCAGGATGAGCCAATCTGGGGACAGGGAACAAAAACTGTGGAGGGTAGATGGATAGTGATGGTGGAAAAGAGGCATATTTTTTACATTGATGCACCACGACCAGGGTGTTTTTGCATCCTGAACCTAAACCAGGCAACACCTAATATAATTCTGATTATGACTTTTAAACTAAGTCGTAATAAATAAATAAATAAATGCTGAAGTTGTCCCCACAGTGTGAACACATTTTTGGCTGTACAATGCAGCAAGATTATTGGGGTTATTACTGATTTTGCTGGCTTTCTGTTCTCCTCTATTTCTTTCTCAGGACATCCTTTCCCCCTTTTCGCTTTTTCGCAAGGTACCAAAACACAACTGTGACTAGAAAAGACAAAAATGACCTTTTGAAGCAAATGGTTTAAATATATAGTGTGACTTTTATTAGACTAGTAATTAAGATGGTTGTGAAGAGTTTATTAGCCTGGTTTGAATCGCTGCCTGCATCTCTTATTTGTTCAGTGATTCAGACAAGTCTGGTGTTGTGTCCATTGATGGATATTTCCCCTGGTTACACAAACAATCAAATATTGATGTAATCTTCCTACATCGTTAGCTAGCTACCCAGAGAAATTGATGGGCAAAAGAATGCAGGCTTATGAGGCTAAGAGTTTATATTTTCCAGTGTTAAATGTGGTCTAATTGTAATAGTTTCATCCTAAGTCTGCTTTGTATGAATCCTGATGTTAAACTTCACGGCCTCTGAAGAACACACACACAGTTTTCCTTTGAAAGCTGAAGGTTTTGCGATGGATAAATCTGACTCAAACTCTCCTTCCTTCTCTCTTTTCCTTTCTTTTCTCCCTCTCTGTCTGCAGGTGATGAAAGAGCACCTTCAGACTGCCCACAAAAGATCCTATTTGTTGTCACTGTTCCACAATGTGAGCAGTCTTTGTTTGAAAGTAGTCTTTCCATCAGGGCTGTACAAAGGACTCCTTTACAATGTGGTATAGGAGGAAGACAGAGATTTAAGGGGAAAAAGAAGAAAAAGAGCCAAAGAGAAACAGACAGAGGTGAAGAAAGGGAGTCGGAAAAAGTGAGAGGAAAGAAGTGATAAAAACAAAAAGCTGGAGGCGAGATTGGGGCCCCGTAGCACTCCAAGCTAAAAACGCTTTCTATTATCTTTGGTGCTGGTCTGAACAAAGGGGTAGGGAGAACAGGTTGGCTCCAGACCCCAGGGTGATTTAATACGGAGCTTGAATCAGAGCCGGCAGATCAATGACCACACAGGGGAATAGGAGACTGGGAAATTTTTTTCCCCTCTCTCTCTACATGAGGCAATAGTTTCTCTCTTTTTCACTGTCTTCCAAAGCGGCATCCAAGCAGGTCTTTGATGGATCTAGCAGAACCACAGTGGGTCCAGAAGTCCTCTGTCCCTGGGTGAATGAAATCTGCTCCTGAGAAGGGAATAAAGCAATTTTTGGGACTATTTCTGTCTCTTGACAAATAATAATAGTCCCTTCAGTTTTCGTACAGACAGATATTGCAAATGGAATTTATTTGTTGACCTGTCTGTGTTCAGCATACAGACAAACATTTTACTTTGGAGTGCCAAAGCATCATTTGCTTCATTGATCCACATTTCAAGGACTCATGGTGGGTCCTCGGAAATCTTCAGCTGAACAATAAAAAAAAAAAAAACTCCAATGGAGTTCATCTGGTAATAAATCTACTTCTGAGTTAATGGGTTTTTTGGGGCATTCAAACAGTTCAGATTTAGCTAAATCTGGCAAAATACAAAAACAAAAGTATAAGTGAGAACAATTGTGTGTACGTACTATGTGTGACACAACTAGCTAGAAACAAGGACTCATCCCTCGAACCGAGTCAGGCTAGGTCCACATTATATTCACTCTGATTTGTCGGGTTTGAGCCGAGACAGAGGCTGTGATCTGTAAAGATCAGGAACAATAATCCATATCAGTAGGATTCATCCTCTGGGGACCATGAATGTATGTACAATATTTGATGGTAATTCATTGAATAGTTTTTGAGATATTTCTTTTTGGACCAAAGTGGTGGAAGGATGAACAGACACACATTTATTTCTCCAGAGCTGCTAGAATGGCAAAAAACACCCACAGTTCTATCTTACCTGTTAATTTCCATAATAACTACATCCATAACACATATAATTGACTTCCTTGAAAGAATATGACACCCACTTTACTTGAAGGCTGTTATTTCTCTGAGCTGGTGACACTAATCTGACCATATGAGTGCACTGCAAGCCAGATTGTGATGATCCACCCTCTATAGTGTTACCTTTATTTATCCATTAAGAAAATTATATTTTTAGTCAAGAAAACAAACAGGGTAAAGTTCCCTCTCTAGCTATCAACAGAGGGCATCTTTCAAATCTCCTCTAATGAGTTTGCTCTTCCTGACTCTTTGAATCAGCCTGTCTAATCAATGATGAGAGTCTTAATACACTGCAATGGTCTATGGATTAGTGAAGGTATTTAAACATTGGCTTTAACTAGAGCTGTGCCTTTAAAGCTTGCAGTGTTTGGGTATGACTGCGGCCGGCCAGTCCAGAGGAGGTGTGGAGGACATGACGGCAGAGAAAGCAAAGGGAAAAGAGGAAAAAAGTGAAAGGAAGTCCTGTGGTGATGAATCAAAGTCACCTTGTGGAGGTCTGACCACTCATTAGGCTGAAAGAATAGAACATGCTGGCCTTTGCCCTCTCATCTCCGAGATACATTTGTCCTGTTGCCCCAGAAATTAATGAACCGGGTCGTTCAAAACCATCTTTTGGGTTCAGTTGAAACTCTCTTCCAGATGTAATTGTTTGAAGGTTATCAAAATGTACAATTATAAAACAAGTATGTCCTCAAAAGAAAAATTACAGCGTCGGCCATTTATTCAAATGTATGGTTTCCTGACTAGTGACCTCCTGTAGCAAATAATGACTATTTTCTCACAAGCAAAGCAGAAGTAGATTGCCATTGTTATTCCACTCCAGAACTTAATGGAGGAAGTCAGGGTGGATGTTTGGGTGTACAAAGAGATGATGTTTTGTATTGAGTTTTTTACCAACAATCTTGGTATCTATCAAACATTCCTCTTTAAAAAATAACCATGATCTTTCCTTGAGCATAAATACACTTTAAACATGCAATAGTTTAACAATAATAAGAGCAGTGAAAAGGCAGTAACAAACTGAGTTTTTAAATTTAGAATAAATAGTTTTGAATATTTTACTATGGTGCTTTTGGTGTAATTCACCAGGCCCTGAATCCATTTAAAGATAAAATAGGCCAGGTTTCAATGTGAAATAATCTGATGTTTGTTTAGTGAGATAGCATAGCTGCAGTTACAAGTGACCATTAGTGTCTCTGTACCATAACAGTGCTTGGAGAAAAGTAAACTAAATGATGAACCCTGGAGAAATTGCTTTCTATTGATTAAAAGTGTTGTGCCGAAAGGTTCAGATATTGGAATATCATGAACACCATTTATGATGATCTCCATTTATCTTACTTGGTCTTGCTCTGTTTAACATGCTCCCGTAATGTAATCAGAATGCTGCTTGTACAGCAACATTCACAGTCTGCTTTCTTTTATATATCCTATAGTGTCACTTTTTATTTTACACACATTAAAGGTCTTGTTAGCCCTTTAAGAAGTACAGTGTGACTGAGCAGCTGTGGTATAGATGTTGAACAGGGATCTGTGATTTCTATTGTACCGTTTATGTTCTGATGTATTTCTGTACATATCTTTAGACCTATCTTTGGATTTTTGACATTAAATAGCATTTGGATTCTAAAGTGTGATACATTTTGATATTAATCTAGCACAGAAGTGTTTTAAAACAACATAACTTTAAATTACATTGTGATATGAACATTCATTGTGCCCAGAAAATGGATCCTCATATTTTTTGTGACCCTTCCTCACGCAGCAATATAAGGCCAAATTGTCCACTCCTCTACTAAATGGCCTAAATTTAATGGATGAGTGTTGTGATTGATTGACATTTAACTGAGCACATGCTCCCCAGAAGATAAAGCTTTTGAGATTGAGAGTTTCAATCAATTGATATTTATTGCTGCAACTTTAAACACAAGATATTTGATATTATAGATATTTCCAAAATGTACTCAGATATTCCACCAAAAAAAGTAAAATAAAGGCAATATCCTTGTTTCTTCCCACATGGTGAGAAGACGTAATGATTTGTGCACCATCAGGAATTCAGGTCAGTCTTTATATCTGCCGAACAGAGCAGAAATGCCTTTAAACTTATCTCAAAACAGCCGCCTAGTGTTCACTCAACCTGACTTAGAGGCCTTGCTAAAACATGGCAGTGAACAGTTGCCTTCAAAGTACCTCAGGACCACATGTAGGTACTCCCCAACGGCAGAATATTGATCCCATCATCAGCCCAGACCTTCCCCTGCCGGCCTGTCTGCGTTCATTTAAATGACCTCTATAAAGCATCTACATCTAATCTTAATTAGATATTGAAGTCCGTTAATTAAAACATTATCTCTGGCAAAACACAGCTGGCCAGTCTGACAAGTTAATCAATGAGGATGAGAGGATGCTGTCTGCTGAAAGACGTGAGAGGAAGAAACCAAAACACACACTCCAGGCTCAAGTGTGTCAAATTAAACTGTTAAGAGGATCTGAGTTGCATGTTCTGCATTTTTTTTTTGTTCACTACAATATCAATAAACTTTCAAGTCGCCTTTTTGTTCTTTCTTGTTGAGTTCCATCAGACAAACATCATGCTAATTAAAATGACAGATAATTGATCCAAATGTGTTTTATGAGAGATAGCATGTCGCTATTTAGGCACTTTATGGGATTATAGGTCCCCGGTATTCTTGTAAACAAAGTTACATTTTCATTCTGTGTTTCTCACCAAAATGTATTGGGTATACCTGAAGCCTTCACCTTCAGACACATCTGCATTTCACTGCTTGTACGTTCTCAAAACTTTGCATTTTGAATGCATTTCCTTTCTCATGAAACACTGGAAAAGCCCATTCTTTTAATATTTTGAAACCTGCATTGTTCACATCCATGATTACACTGGATACCCCTCCTCTTCCTCCCTGCCTTTTTCTGGTGCATTGTTGCATTACCGCCATCACTGGTCCTTCAGTGGACTAGATGAATAAAACATCATCAAACATTGCTTCATAAAGCCACTAGATAGTCACTATTATAGTACTTAATACTGGTTATTTGGTGAGTTAACAAGTAATGCATAAGATCTAGATCTTACATTATGTTCTACTGTTTCAGGTGATTGCTATCTCATTTCTCAACTTGTTACTTGCATGCTTATTTTCATACTTGTTTTGTATCTTATTTGCTCTCTAACAGTAATTGTCAACTCTATGCATCATTGTATGCGCAGTCATCTCTATGAAGATTTCATATTGTAAATAGTTTAATTTTTTTTTCTCCTAGATTATTATTTGCAAAACAATAAACCTATTTATTTAAACTATTTTCCAGCTATTGCTATGACCAATTTAACAAAAGTGAACCTGTGTTACAGTTACCTTAACCTTCAATGCAACAAACACATGAAGAATACAATACAATCTTACAAACATTGAGAAAATGTTTGTAAGACATTACTAACATCTATGGTGACTCATGCTCGAAAAACACCATTCACCGACACTAATTTGATTGGATCTTCTAGCTGATATGCTATGAGTTTCCACAGTGTAGTGGCAATCTCTTTCTTTTGATGACTGCAAAGGCAACAGGGGGACAGGCTTACCACTGGAAATGCATCCTCTGCATAACCAACCAATCAACTCAAATTGAACCGCAGTTTCAATCTGGGTTGTATTCTTTGAAGCAATCAATGTCAAACTCAGACAAATTCAACAGGTGAACTCACAGAGAAACTCATTTAATCACATTGTCCTTTCATCTTACATTCCCTGCAACAACTGCAATCATCAGTCATTATGTTGACCAATTCAGTCCAGGAAACTTTAGTGGGTGACATCAGAGAGCATCCACTTATATCATAAAATACTGTGCCTATTGCCCCCTTTCTCATCAGCTTCAACATTTGTGTTCAGGTTTTGATGTGAACTGATGGTGATTGGTAATTAATACTTACATCAGACAGATTGTGCTTTTTTTTCTAGGGGCTTTGTCTCAGACTCAGACTGTCATTCACAAGCATCCCTGAAACAATCTCTGTCACCAAGAACCTGAGTATAAAAATCATGTAGCAGTCTATCATTTATGTTGGTTTCCACAGTGGCTGAGAACAAGGGACCAGAATCCTCCATCGTGGGTTACTGTACTATCAAAGTACTCAATCTAAAACTGCCCATATGAAACGGCTCATTAGCCTTAGCCTGGAGAAGAAAAAGACTGTGGAAATACACAAAAACTACTATACAAATCAACTCTAATATTGAACTGTATGCAAAAGAATATGTGTTGTAATATTTCACAGCTGGAAAGACGATCTTCCAAAAAAAAAAAAAAAAAAAAAAAAAAACTATGCTATCTATGCAGTAGAAAGATGTATTTTTTTAAATTTGGTGCTACGTGACCAGAGATAACAAAAAAGGCTGTGGAATTCCCTTTTGCTCAAAAGGTAGAAAACCTACAACAACTAGAATTCACTGGGCAGATTGCCATACCAAGGCTACTCCCACTCCTGCTGAAGTGTAACTTTCCCAACTCCCACAAACAGCTGGTCAGAGCTACTATTATTAGGGTAAACTCTGATAGCACTGTCGACTAACAAAATGGGGCAGTGTATGCCCATGTTTTTGCACTGTAAAGTTATGTTGTGTCATAAAACGCTGACGCTATTGCACTTGCTCTATGCTCAGACGTTTCTTTTTGGAATCCCAAAGTGTGTCTCCTCTATAAGCCGTAGTTTCCCTGTAAAAGGCCCACATGTCTAATTCCAACATTACACTATTTAGTTTGTTTTCTTCCATATCTAGAGAAACATTTCCTTCTGCCATAGTCCTCCGGTGGTTGTTCTATAGCCAGTTGATTTTGAGCCACCCCCACTCTTGATCCGCCTGTCTGTGGAGGCAGGCATACAGAAGGACAATCTGTAGTTCAAACAACCGCCCAAGAGCCGAGGCAAATGAGTGGGGATCCCTGGGTGCACACAACACGGAGGGAAGATAAACATTGTTCATTTGTCCATACTACCCACACTATAATGATACAAAGCTGGTTTTGTCATTTTTGATATGTCAGAATTAAAATAATAAATGGACAGTGCTTTGCATTCTTTGATCTCAGCTTCAGATGTTCTGAATGAAAGCCACCGTGTCCTCTTTGTCTGGAGGTAGGCAGTGCATCTTGTGACTCATCTTGATGAGCTGTCATCCTTGAAATGAGGTAAACAGCATCTGCAAAGCCAGCACAGGTGTTGAAGAAGCAGACAATGATCGCAGCTCACAGTTCTCAGTGTTTTTTTTTTTTTTTTACGTGTGTGGTTTAGCAGGGCACATTCAGCTTTGCTTTTCATTATTTACCTCTTTCTGACATTTGTGTTGTTAATGAGACTTTACAGCAATTTAGTGGGTATACCTTAAAACCTCTGGCACACATGCATAGAATCTAAAAAGTCTGGAATTGAGAAATCAAATGATTTAGGCATTTAAGCAATGTAGAGCAGTCAATGGTGGACTGGCATTCTGAGTTCCAAGGAACCTTGGGGCCTATATCATTTTTTTATTGATAATGACTGGCCCATAAAGGGGCAGTTGCCATCCTCTCTGTGTTTCTCATGTCAGATGTCGTGGATCAGATCCAAATATCTGTGAATGAAGGAGGGCCATTGTGAATTGTAGAGATGAGTGTGGAGAAATTACGGGCCAAAAAATGACTTTTCTCCACCACTGCATTTAGTCCTGTGTAAGCACAACCAGAGACAGACACACTCATACTTTGAGTTACATTGCTGCAATGAAAGCTCTTCTGATTCCATTCTACATTCACTTTTTGGCCTTTATATCCCCTCTCCTAACCACCCAGTAATAAAAGTGCAGATTGTTTTGCCCCATCTTCTGTCTATCCATATGGCCTGATGGGAATGTGGAATCTTCCTAAAGCACTCATCTTTGAAGTGATAGTCCCTCTGAGTCTCCAGGGTGCTGCTCAGGTGCTGCTCTTCTTCTTTCATTTCCCTGATATGTTCCGGATTTCAGGAAAATTACCACCCGTTCTGCTGACGGCAATTTGTCTGGCATGACTCCATGGCAAGCACTCATGCTCTGCTTCCTGATGTCGTCTGTGTTTTGGAGTGAAATCTGTGGATCGAGTACAGCAGTAAGGATCACTTTTTGATGGGATATCACGCTATTCTTTTGTAATTGTTGGCTTGATAAAGAGCTGTGCCATTGATCTCCCATCCCCTGCAAAAGAAAAAAAGGAGTTTGCGGTATGACTTCAAAAGAATCACACACCGAAAAAGATAAAAAGCGTCAAACTTCTTTTGCTATATTTAATTTTATGCTCACAGTATCTATCGCCTAAGCTTTAAAAGTAAAAATAGCTAAATAACTTGAAAGCCCTTTGTCTTTTCTGATGTGTAGACTTTTAATAATCTTCTTGCACAAAGAACTGCTGGTTTTATGCACCTAAAAATCCACACTGAACACACCTTTTTCCTAATGTATTTGTTGTATCTCAGAAATCTGTGTAAATCAATTAACAACACTTCCCGTGTTGTGTACGATATTCTTATTTATATAATTCTACAGTGGAGTCCGGCATTCAAATATGTATGCAGTATTATCAACATATTTTGACATAAATAGTTTGATAAACACATACATTAATATATATAAACTTTCATACAACACTCACGCACAATCTTCTGCATGGTGAGATGTAAAGATGAGAAATTTGTTCAACAGACCTGTTCTGAAAACTTCAAAAAATATCTTTGAAGGCAAAAAGACAAATAAAATAAATTAAAATACACTTTAAAAAAAAGGGAAAAAACACACTCTGCAGCCTGTCTTGGCCTGGTGTGTACTGTGATCCCCAGTTTGCTGCCAGGTGGTTGAATGCCCATTAGTCTCCCTGTCTGCTCTGCTCTGCCAGCTTCAGGCTCAACAGGCGCTACAGAGAGAATAAATTATGATCCACCCACGGGCTATCTGCCTTCTCCGGACCTGACTCACCTATTTACACTTGCCTTGCACTTGGGGCAAATTGCATTTCCCCTTCAAATGTTTGCCTTTATTAATGTTGTGCAGCATGGTAATTAATCTCCTCAACAAAGGTACCATCTGCCTGACCCAAAAAATGAAATTATGCTTTCCATCCTGTGATTAAGATGAATATCATATGTGGAGTGGAAAACAGCTTTAACAGAGGAAAAACAGTGAAAATGCTTGTTGAGAGATGAGCCAGCGCCCCTTGCCTGTCCTCCCACTTATCCGCCTCCTTTCTCACTCTTATTTTTATCCCTTTTCTTCAACCCCCTTCTGATCCACTACCTGAGCACACCTCTGCACTGCGGCGTTGGAGCATGGGGGGACAGATAAACCTGGGGTAATGAAAATGAATGTTCCCACTTGGAGCCCAATAGAGTTCCATTATGAGGTTTATTTGTTGGGGGCAGGGCGCCAGGCTCCGGGACCAGTTTTACTTGGCTCTCTCCAGGCCTGCTGTGGTGAAACTCTAGCACCAGCTAATCTAGCTGAGCAGCTCTGCCCCGACCGGGTCCTCGTCAGGAAAGCTGAAACGACTCTCTTGCTTTCTGTCACTTTCTTTCTGTTTTGTTTTTCTGTCTCTCTCTGCTTCTCTGCAGCCTCCCTTATCAAATTGAAAAGTCTCTTGCCATCGGTGTCTCTCTTTGTCTTGTCTGTCTTGATGTTTCTGTCCCTGTTTTTCTAACTCTAGCCCATCATCAAATAAGGGGGGGAATGAAACCTAGATCAGCTTGCAGAACTTCAGTCATCTGCCCTTATAATGTATCTCAGAGTTTGCTGATAGAGTTTCGATAACATTTGGGGGAGCTATGCATCTCAACACTGTGTTAAGGCATTCATCTACATATCACGTGCAATGACACCGCATCATAAAACAACTTACTGTCCTACTGTTTGTGTAGCCAGGTGTAATGAAAACAAAAAAACCTTGCCATATTGAATTAATTATGTACTGATAAAGCAGACATCTGCATAAGCAGTGCCAGATGGAATTATATATTTATATATATATATATATATATACATATAGTGTCACAATCTAATATTATAGATATTAAATAAACATGCTTAACCTAACTAACACATTTGTTGCCATTTTCACATTTTATTCATACCTATAATCGAAGACTTTGAAGTTTTCAATGTTGTCACTTCTCTTTTCTTTTTCTTAATGTTGATCCAGTTTAATATTTCTTAGTATCTGTCCTATAATGTTCCTGATTTATCTTTTCATCTTTCAACCCTTTTTTTTGTAGCTTTGAAAGTCAAACACTTCACACAGTCGGTATTTGATGTGGATCATCACTTTGTGTAACACATGCAGTCAAGCATGTGAGGTTAGAGGTTGAGGTTGAGAATGACTTTTCCCTGCCTCTTCTCCTGTTTTTTCTTGCATTCTCCTACTTTCGCTCTTGTCATTTGACCTGTGTCATCTCCCTCCCTCATTTGTTGTATGTTTGGCAACTGAAAAGCATCAATTTCTACTGCTTTCCCTTTCCCTTTTCTTTTTCCTTATCTTCATCTTCTTTCATCTTCCCCTCTCTCTCCCTCTCTGTTTATTTGCCCTCCCTTGTTTCACCTGACATTCAAACCTTCTTTTAAACAGCTGAGGGGAATCTGCTGGAGCTCTTGTTACAGCTGTTGATCTAATAAAGACCCTTCAGAATGTTAGTGGAAACATCAAAGTCCGCAAATTTAATAAAAGCCCCCCAACGAATTGTACAGAAGCACCTTCTTTTATTTATGAATAGAATTTACACTTTACAGATATATGGGGCACGGAGTTGAAACCCACAGGTAATGATGTAAACCAATTAGACAGCCCTATGTAGGACGGTTGAGGCGCAGCATGGATATAATGATCTCCGTGCAAATACACATCTAGATGCTAATCATATGCAAAGAACTTCTTTAATTAATCACGTTTAGTAGAGTGATACAATCCCTTCGCCTTGAGCTGTATTCTAGACCCTGGAGTAGTTGGTTTACACACACACACACACACACACACACACACACACACACACACACACACACACACACACACACACTCATCACATCCTATTACCAGCTATGATCTCTTCATGCATGAGCCACGCCAAGGGGAAACATTTGTGCGTTTACTGGAATCGCACATGCAAAAGTTACCGTCTGCTTGCTGGAAACCATCCAACCCACCAGCCGACCGTCCGATCGAGTGGCTCCAAGCACCTCATCAGATCTCTGAAGCCTTGTCAATAATTGAGCGCTCACAAATCATTCATAAGACAGTTGCTTACGCGGAACACACCACCAGTAAAACAGGACTGCTTTGAGGGAGGACTTTTTTTACGTTTTTATTTGTTTTTCCTTCATGCCCCCTAATAAGGCATCATGCTTGACGGAGCAGGATGTAGTGAGCAGCGCTAGAGTCAGCAGCTAACCTGGGTTTGAACCCGGCTGGGAAGGAAAGGTTGCTTGGCAAGATGAAGAGAGTTGTGTCTTGCTCTATGTGTGACACATATGGGCAAAATGTGTGTGCATAAGCATTAAAAGGTTTGACGTTTCTATACTCTGTGTGCATGTGTTCGTATGCATTAGTACATGCTCCATGTGTGCATGTGTGTGTGTGTGTGTGTGTGTGTGTGTGTGTGTGTGTGTGTGTGTGTGTGTGTGTGAGAGTGAGTACAGTAGGAGAGGAAGAGAATGTCTGCTCAGAGTGAGCCAGGTCTCACACTTGGATGCATCCAGCTGTGATGGTAATAGGAATGGGCAGAAATCTGAGGCAGACACTGCTAATGGTTCTCTCAAACTGGGAGGGATGGTGACCCCAGTAGCACTCTGTCTATGTGTGTGTGTGTAACACAGATCTGCTCTCACATTATTCTCTGCCAGACTTTCACACTCCTCTTTTCTTTCACTGTCACCACACTACCTTTCTCCCCCGCTCTTATTCCTCTTCTGACATCTCCTTTTGTCAAGTCCTTTATCAATCTCCATCTCTCTTTCCATCTTTGTCTCCTTATTTCTCCCCCTATCTCTCTGCATCTTTAATTCCTTGATCATCTTGTGTCTCCTCTTCTCTGTAACCACCTTTTTGTCTTTTCTTCTCACCCATCAGTGTTTCTTTCAACCAGTTTCCCCTCGACACCTTCTTGTGCTGTTCCTTGCTTTTTGTTTTTCAATCCATCCTCCCTTCTGTTCATTAATCTTGACTCAATCTACCATTATCTTTCTCAGGCACTTAATTCTAATTGTTTTCATGAATAGGAACAGAGAGAGAAGACACAACAAGAAAGAAGTGGAAGACATATATATATGAGGTGATTGTGTATTTACTGAGCATTAATGTTTATAGTTGAAATAGTTCAAATTTGCATTTTCATTCTAAACTAGCAGAGAAAACACTTGCGGTATGCCAGTATGATGCTGATTAGGTCTTTGTCTTCTCTGAAAGAAAGGTGTTTTTTATTGGTGAGCTAGGGGCCTAAAATAAATCTGCACACCTCTGACTGGCTGCTAAACTTTAGTTGGAGCGAATCAGCCAATTTATCTCTCTCGGACATCCATTCAAATTTATCAAACCCACAAATTGCATCCATAATTGTGGGGAGATCACACATTATTTCTAATTTTAAAAGATTTAGAAAGCAAACTTCATTAAAACACAACGAAAACTGTTTTAGCTATGCTGTTACAACAACAGTGTAGGAATTAGTGGAGGGTTTAATATGGGAAAGTTGGTGCAAACAGAAGAAACAAAACACACTATTCACAAATTGAGCATAGCGTTAGTTCAGGCAGGCCACGAAGTCAGGCTTAGCTTTCAGTTACAGCTATATCATACGAGCACAGCTAGTCATAAACATACATCAGCTGATTCCTCTAAGCTTCCCATTGGATACCATACACAGTCAGCTGACAGCTCACCTGATTTCCTCAAGCATCCAATTGGCCAACATCATGCATGGCGGCTTATTTAAGTTGCTTTAGCCAGCCTGCCTATCTCTGCTGCTCCCTCTACAAGCCTTTTGCACCCACCTCCACCCCAGCTCCTCCTTTTTATGTTGTTTCTAATTAATCAATGTCATTTTCTGATTGCCATTGATGCTGCTCTGTTCTGTACCCTGGGGTCTCTGCTGCCGCTCTCCTTGTCTTAAACTTTTCCATGTATGCACATGGAAGGGCAGGGAGGTGTGCTCTCCCTGCCTTAAGGTTTTCCACGTAGGCACGCGGAAGGACAAGGAGGTCCCAGAACAGAGCCATACCGCCAAATGTAATTCTGCTTGGAATATAAGATATTTTGACGAAAGTGGTCCTGACTGAACTCCCAGTATAATAAACCTTATAGATCACCATAGTGTGTAGTAAATGAATTGAGATTTAGGACATTTATGATCAACATTATCTTGCGTCATCACTCAAAAGCAAAGAGTTGCATTAATGTAATTTGACATTTCACTGTGGTATGTTTAGCAAAAGGTATTGGAAAGGTATTTGGAAACTTAAAATGACAGGGGGTAAATACATATCAAACAGGGAGTGGTTTTCTGACACAACTTATCTTACATTCATGTTGTATTGTTCAGATGTAATAGCGAGCAACCACCAACTATCATGTCAGCCTCTTGTCATTTCAGATCCTGCCACTCCTTTCTGCCCTGCAGTAACCCCTTTTTGCTGTCATTATCCATCACCTGTCCTTCCCCGCCTACCTGCACACCTGTTTCCACTTTTCCCATTAGGCCTACAATATATGTACTAGCCAATTCCATTCACTTTATGCCAGATTGTCTCTTGTGCTTTTGCCTTAGCGTTCCAGCTGTCTGGGCTCTCTGTTTGGCTCTGCCTGCGTGATCCCCTGCTAGTCTCTTTGGACTTTTGCCTCTCAGCTTGACCCCTTTTGAATTAGCTTGCTTGTTTTATCTGCTGGCCTGTTTTTGGACCACGAGTAAACATGAACTTTTACCTATCCTGTCTGTATCTGAGTTGTGTGTCTGGATTCAAACTCGTTTCTCAGCAGCATTGTGCTGTGATCACATCGTATGGGATGAATGAATGAGGTGGGAAAGGGGTTCATGTTTGTGTCTTGCAAGTAGTCACCAAACAACTCAAGTTGTACTGTGCATTGATAATAGAGCACTACGTCAATACTTTTACCTTTAAGGATGAGGCTTATTTGTTTGCCTGTTCAGGCACTTCTGTATTACTAAGTGGATATTGCAGGGCTTTCTGTGATAAACCTTTTTCAGGGCAGACATTTTGACTTTTTATAGCAGGAAAATCACAGATGGAACCACTAACATTAATGATGTCCCTTTTCAATTAAGTGTCCCAGGAAGCCTATCTATGAGCCAGCATGTACTGAAAAATACTAAACCTTGGAGTTAAATTGGATCTAAATGGAACACAGTCTTTGTTGATGCTATCAATTACACTTGTGTGTTTCCTTGCCATGGCAAGTCCAAATGTTTGCTGTGAAAAATGTCATGCTTGTTCATGCTGGCTCATTGTCATGGGCCGCTTGATGGAACTGAGCCATTGCTAACGTTATTAATAACACCGGTTTTCTTGCCATGACAAGTAAACATGTCTGCCTTGATAAAGCTCTATGACAACTTGAATGTTGACATGAACATTAAAGTCAGATCTTTAATATGACTGTAGGATTGAAGCATGGAGGAATGAAGACATTCTGTAGGGCAACATTTTCATACTAGACCACCTTGTGTGCCTGTACTTTTTGTGAAAACATGAACATCTGTTTACTTGCAGTGGTTTGACTGGTATATCTGCTTTACTGCTCTACTGTGGTACTGCCTGGCTAACAGTCTATCATCTTGGAGAGATTGTTTCCATATCTGGGCAAACTCTCCTCTTCCTCCTCAGTGTAACTTGAGTTCATGATGCTACTTTAGGCAGCATTTCATGTAAATGTAATACCAGCAGGTTACATAAGTACCATTAGCGCAAACTTACTGTCCTTACTAAGGTCATAAGGGACATCCACCATATAGCACTAAAAGGAGCAAACAAGCTGTGATATTATCCTCAATGCTAAATGCCAGCAGCAATATGGTACATGAAGTGATTGAAAACCTAAGAAAAAAAAAGTGATAATATAACTTGGCAGATATGACCAGATGGCAGTCTCCCTCTGTTGAATTTAAATGATGCACCTGAATCAACTTTTGAGTAATGCATAAAACTGGATTTGTTTGTCCCAATCAATGCAGTTTGAGAATCTGCCAAAGCAGAGCAGGACTAAGGCGAATCAATCTGCCGAGCTGCGTGGAATACTAGAGCAAGCTGTGTGGTCACGCTGACGGATAAATGCCACCACCTCCAGCAGGAATTTAACTCACTCAAACTCAAATAAGGCTCGTCAACAACTGCAGAATCCCGTGTGCCGCTGCAGCTCCATCTTGAACAGCACAAGGATATCCAGAAAAGCACTTTGGTTGTGTAAGCAGATGCATCCTCTCACATAAACAGACATAATGAACACATCACAGCATAATTGGGATATAACCAAATTGCAAAGGAGAGCATACAGTTTATTATTGCTTAGTGAGAATTAAATGTGCTGCAGACAGAGTGATGCAAGAGAGTTAGGCGGGAACTGGTACAATTGCTTTTAAATATGCGTCATTTTTAAATATTATTTGCAAATATGGTAATTCCAACTTTTCCTCACCAGTTTAATTAAATAAGGAAAGTTCTGCTTGTGTAAGTGTTTATTTCTTAAGCACGTATGAGCTGGTGTTACCACGTGCTTTCATTTGAAGCTCATGGTCAACAAAGGAAGAGTCTAATTTCATTTTCATATCGTCCTTTTTTATTGTCTTGTTTATGCAAGAGCGAGCTTGAGGCGACAGAATGAATTATTATCCCTCTCAGTCCATATTAAGCCTGCTGCACATAAACATTTCATTAATTTCGTCTTATAAATGCACTCTTTCTTATCTTAGTCCCTGATGTTTTTTCCGCAGTTGTTCGTTTGTCAGCTGCCTGAGTTTAATTTATTCATTATCTGTTTCCCCCGTCCTCTTCGCTCCGAGGTTGCTGATTGCAGGTTTTTGCACGAATCCTTCGCAATGACTACAATCATGGGCACATTTTCTTTTAGGACAGAAGTTTGAATGCTTTAAATTAGTAATGACTGTGACATTTTCTTTGAGTGTGCAATGATATATCAACAAGCAGCAGAGGCTAATGCTTTCAAGAGAGGAAGAAGAGAAAACAGGTGCAGGAAAGAGATTATTTCCATCATTTCAATCAGTTTCTTTTTTTTTTTACACTTTAGGCAAATAGATGACGTTGTTATACTATAGATAGAAATATTTTTAATAAATGCAGTAGAATGGATAATCATAAGCAGAGCCCATTTCCTGCAATACATTTCTGTCAGCAGTAGAAGTCAGTTCATTTTAATGACCAAATTGGACATTGTAGATGATGCGAACATCTGATATTTAGAATTTTCAGGAGGTGAGTAGGAGTTTGAAAGGTCTGTCACAAATTTTGATCTTTTACATTGTTTATTTAGTTAATTGATAAGTCATCAGTCGATGTCAAATAGGGAAGAACACCATCACAAGCTGAGAGAACCCTGGGTTATTTTGTCCGGCCAACTGTCAGAAAACACAAATATTTTCAATACAATTATATTAAACTGCAAAAAGCAGCAAATCATTTGAGAAAACTTAAAACAAGGAATGTCCATTTACATTTTAAACATTATAAGATAAATGATAATACAGAGACAGACAAGAAACAAAGGGAGAGAAGGGCTACAACATGAAACAAATATCCCTGGCCGTAATTAGTGTGGTTATATGGTATATGTGCCTTAACCACTCAACTATCAGATGAGCCTAATTGAAAACATTGTCTCGCTAATCGTGTACCAGCATCATTTAATACAAAAAGACAGTGTTCTGACTGCAGAGAGTGAGAGCAGCAGGTTGCTGTTGAGACTGAGAATGACAAAGCCTGGGAGAAAAGCACATTGTATGTGCAACTCTTGTACAGAATCAATTATTTACTTACTGAACAACATTCATACAGAACTCTTTCCAGAATACCTGGAAAAAAACATGATTGACAACAATTTGTAGTCATGACAATCCCAAGAACAACGACAGCATCAGTTGTTTCAACAACACACAATGTATTCAAGTGACAAAGACCTGTAGTGGCGTAGTAATTATAACGGGAGGGAAGAAGGATGTCAGGTGACGTTATTATGGGGTGAGTGGAGTGAGCCATGCAAATGTAAATGCCATTGTGAAACCAACAGTGGTCCTTCACAACTTCCACGTTTGGACCTCCGCACCAGAAGTTCAAGTGCCACTGTAAGGAGAGTGGGAGCCATGCAATAACTCCACTGTAAAGGCCATAGTTGAATAGGGGGCCTTTAACCGCTACTTCTCCTCTGCTGCTGGTGAAGTGCACTGGCAGTACAACATAGCCTGATGTGCCCACCTGTCGCCTCTGCAACCCACACCTGCTGCTGCTCTTTAAAATAAAACAAAGGCTCTTTTAAGAGGAACTCACTTATTCGAGAAAGAGCTGTTCCCTCTTAAGTTTCAACATTAAATAAATGAATAGCTAAATATACCTCTGACATATATATATATATAGAGCAGGGATCTGTACTTTCTTGTCAAGATCACTGCACTTCTACTGCATTATCTGTTATAATAAATGTTAATCTTTACTTCATTCACCATGTCTTTCCTGATTTAAATACAAAAAAAAAATGTATCCACCCTCTTTAAAAACATAACCATTACATTCAGTACCTTAGTTAAAGGTAGTTTTTATTTGAAAAGTCTTGCAACGCAAATGCAAAGTTTGGACACACAAATATTGGTGCATTTTTGAGGTGCATTGTTTATCTAATAAACAAAGTAGATATATAGAATAAATCTAGATATGTCTATAATTCTAACATCTGAATCAATCAAGAGAAAAAAACAATTCTGGTTTTATGTTTAAGATGAGTGTTTTCAAACCTTATGTAAAAATGGTAATAATTTTGATGTGTGCGTGTGTGTGTGTACATTTATGGTCAAGACAGAAGACGTTAAATGCTTTCAGGTGGTGTATCACATTCATAATCCACTCCCAGGTGATTTGGATTGACTCTACGACTGCCAAGAGGATGTCCAAAACACATGTCAATTGTATGGTTCTTTGTACACGAAATAACAAAACACAAAACACGATCTCATAGTTCTGTTAAGAAATAACTTGTTTTCTTGGATGATGTTTGTCCTATTCTTTATATAGACAAACATCTAAGATGAGCTTCCAGAGCTGGGAAAATAGAGGTGTGTGTGACTGTGTATGTTTTACAAACGGAAACAAAACAAACTACTCTAGCATTAAAGCTGAGCCAAGGAACAAGTGATATATATATATATTTGTCAAGACTTCTTTCTCAGGAAAACTCAGCCCTGTGTAAAGCTGTCATGAACTCTATTTTTACTTCACTCCTCTATTCACATGACAGGTTTCTGAGGTGAGCTGGGGATAGACTCGTAAGAAAGAGCTCCTCCTCATTTGCAGACTGGTTGAGCACTTCCATCACCTGACTCTCAAACTTATCAATCCGTCCCTGCCTTTTCTTTTGTGTCTTGATCTCTGTGGAGCTGGGGTGCTTGAGTAGTCCATGGAGTGCAGGATAGCTTGGGCAGATAGAGGGGCCCTGGGATGCATCCCAGGAGCCAGAGATGGGAGGGTTAGGGGGGGTCTCAGAAGATTTGCCAGTCGCCAGAAGGGCAGGAGTAAACAGAAACCTTTAATAGGTGGTGATACAGCACCAGGTGATGATAACTGAGCAGCCAGAGGTGCTGAGGTAACCTGGGGACTATGGGGTCTCTCTTCTAGGGACATGTTGAAAGAAGTGGCCCTATCTGTGGTGGTCTGGCTCCAGGAAGCTGAGTATTGGGAAATTGTGCTTGTGTTCTGCCCCCTGCACCACTCTTCTTCTCTCTCATGGTCTTTCTCTTCATAATATATTTGTCTCTGAGATTTTTTCACCGCCTTTTATACCCCTATTCTGTAACACTTTATAATAAGGGTATAAATCATATTAAGCAATGCTTAACTAACACGTGACTCATGATAATTTAATGCATAAATTAATGCAGTTATTCCTGTTGCTCACCATTAGCAAAGGATCAAATAACTATGACTTTATGTGATTAGTTCACACTTAATTGAAACACTGTTGTGATGTGGCATAAGTCATTGGAAATAATGGGTGTCATAGCGCAGTGGTGACACTGTTGTGTTGTCTGAAAGGGCCTTACAGGCTGGGAAACATGAAAACACAACTCAGAAGCTGCTGCAGTTTTGATCCACATCAGTGGTTTTCAGGGGTTTTGAGTCAGTTGAGTGCAGTGTTGGATTGTATTTTGTTCTGTGAGTCATAAAGATTAAGATTTTGTTGAGTCCTACCCATTTTCTCTCTATTCAAAAGTGCCACAGATGGCAACACTACTATTTTTAAAAACCCAGACTGTAACCCTTCTAAAAAAAAATCTTGCTTATTAATATTATTATTTCCGTGAAATGTGTTCAAACACAACAAATCATTTTATATTTTAGAAACAGCAAAAAGTTTCTTTCCAAAAACTGCACTCTTGGAAAAGTTGAAAACAAATACTTCTCCTCTTTTTCACTCAGTCTCTCCCTCACTCGTTCCCTGCTCGCTCCTCTCCTCCCTCTCTTTAAAACTCCTTCTAAATTATCAAACAATGTCCTTTCTTTCACATGACTAGTTCTGGATTACTTACCTGGCTCTCCCTGCAGGCCTATTAAACACCCCTGGAGTCATGGTCACTGCCTGGATAGCTCTGCATTCATAATGGTCATTAACTCAGGCAGCAAAAATGAATGGTGGAACAATCCAATTCAGAGAGATCTGAAAATGCCTTTTACCAATTGGGGCCTTATATTGATAGCAGGCAATTTCACATCTCATTCGCCAGAAGTGGGCTTATTGAATATGAGAGGACTGGGAGGAGAGAATTGCAATGTGGTTCCTTTACATTTCACCCGCATAGAGAAAGGCTGTGATATCTTTCAAGTCTGTGCAATCCTCCTCATGTATCACACATCGCCCTGGGTGGATCCATTGTTGGAGATAATATGTTTTTAAAGCTTTCCTTTTCACTTGGCCCGACAACAGGATTTTCCATTCAGCGCAAGTCCTTTAACTCCCCGCCAACGAGACAATCACATTATTTCATTTTTCAGAAAGACCTGCGGCAGCGTTTTGTCACTCATTTCTCCAATCCGCTGACATGGAACGGGTGTCCTCTTTTAGCCACTTTTCTCTATTCTGTTTCCGTCAATAAAAACAGGATTGGATAACGACGTGTAATCCTTTCAGTCCATCCCTGATCGTATCTCGACGATCTATTCAAATGTGAGCTTATACCACAAGGGTATTAGCTCCCCTTTAAACTGTCTCCTGTGAACATAAGAACCAGAGCAAGGGCAAAAGATTAGACTTTTTACACTGTCCCAAAAATGTCTAATTGACAAGATTTCTATATGGATTTGAATGAATAAAGAAACATGGCCAGAGGATATGAGAAACCTTCAAACCAAAGAGATACTTCACGTTCAGGTGGGAACCCCTTCGGTGCCTTCCACTCAAATTTTTAATTACAAGACATAATGAATTGCAAGTTTCTTTAAAGGGTGACATTGAGAAGAATCCTTTTAGGTCTGCTGTTTTGCACAGAAAAGTGTTAAATGGTTAAATTTGATCAAGCCTCTGCAGAGGCAGGTGCTCTCTCTAAGAACCTTTGTCAGATTTTAGATTTTGAAACAAGCAAATATGCTTCTTTGAACAATGTTATTTATCTTGTTTATTGCCAAATTATGATAAAATTAGTACAGACAAAATAAGTCCATGGTGTTGTACCAGTGAACAGGCAGAATTCATCTCAGTGCAGTCGTAGGGATTCCCAATTCCATGTTACTCAATGGGAGAAACCTATAAAAACATATAGGCTACCTTAAAACAAATGTAGCACTGGTTTTTACATGCGCGGACACATTTAATCGGAAGTGTGTGTGCAAAAGTGATGAATTCGTCCACGCTTTCATAAAACGGGAAGTTGGTGGGGTCTGATCCACTTTTGTTGTTTTGGGAGCTTTGTAATAGGCAGCCTTCCAGCTTTTCCAGTTTTCCAGCAGTTTTTAATTTGTTCAACATTTCAGTCTATCCTGGTGTTACGCCCGCGTGTAGGGGGTAGGAGCGCAACATAAAAGTAAGAAGAAAATAATAACAATTAATAACTTTACCGTCCCGATCCCCAAACCAAAAACAAACACGGGTTTAACAAGGGTTTATCAAGTGAGGTGATTTATTTTACAAACGTGAAACCAAAAGTGCAACAAAAACCAGCAACAAACTTCAGGGTGAACCCAGGCCAAAACAAAACAAAAAAAATCAAACATTTCCCCCTAAAATGTTTGACTCCTAAGAGTAGGAAGAGACACGGGAGAGTACATCCCCAAAGACATTTTCTGACCCCTTCTTGTGGTGAATCTCCAAGTTAAAGTCCTGCACAAGCAGTGGCCATCTCATGAGTCTCTGGTTGGAGTTTTGAGAAACACTAGAGGATTGTGGTCAGTGTATACAATAACCGGAAGCGAACTTGACCCGATATATACTTCAAAGTGCTGCAGCGCGAGTAGCAGGGAAAGCGTTTCCTTCTCAATGGTGCTGTACTTGGTTTGGTGCTAACAGAATTTTTTTGAGAAGTAGCAAGTCAGGTGATCAATACTTTGCTCATCCTCGTGCAACAACACCACAACAACTCCGCGGTCACAAGCAACCACGTCCAATTTGAAGGGACACACAAAGTCAGAAGCTGCAAGGACAGGTGTGCCGCAGAGAAGAGTTTGGCAGACTCAAAGGCATTTTGGCATTCCAGTGACCAGACAAACGGTTTAGTGACGCTAGTCAAACGAGTGAGAGGAGCAACAACATCTGCAAAATTTCAGAATCCACGATAATAGCCAGCCATTCCTAAGAAACGGCAAAGCTTGCGTCTGGTTTGGGGCGCATGGAAACCTTGTCCCACCTGTTTTCCTAAATGGGTCACAATGGCTTTACCGAAGTCACATTTGGCTAGGTTCAAAGTGAGGGAGGCTTTCCTTAACCTCTCGAAAATTACGCTCAGGGTTTTGATGTGTGCGGACCAAGTGTTTGAGTACCACAATGTCACAATGTCGTCGAGATAAACTTGACAGTTTTTCACACCAGCTAGGACTATGTGCATGAGACATGGAATGTGGCAGGTGGTGTCTTAACAGCTTATGGCGTGAGAAAGACACAGAGAACTCTATGCACTGGTGCTCGGGACAGCTAAGCTGTTTTCCAGCAGATAGTTGACCTCCTGCTGAAAAGTGCACGTTTTGTTGGGTTAACGTGCTGCTGATTTGGAGAATTGAATCAATCAACTGACGGACATATTCCTGAGTCGAATCATCAAGGTGGTTTAAGTGTAACTTTAAATCTCTCTGAGAAGCAGAGTTTTGGAGGTGAGAACAGAGCTCAACAGGATTAAAATGCAACCAGTGCTCTCAGGACAATATTGAGAAGGAGGTACCAGCGTAATGGTGGACACAACGGACGGCGTAACAGAATGAAGCAAGAGCGCTGCACGCGTTCTCACAGGCTATGTGCAGACTTTCTCTGAAAGAGCTCACATAATGTAACACATTTTGATTCCTGCACACTTTCTAGGAGAAGGAGTGGTAAACCCTCAACCCACTCTTTTCCTAATTCGAGACAGAATTTACTCATCGTGGATTTTAACGTTTGGTGGAAATGTTACAGTGAGCCTTGTGACTAAGGATGGTATGCACTGCACTTTTGGTGTTTAATGGACAGCGAAGCTATGACCTGAGCGAAGAGTTTGGACATGAAGTTGGAACCTTGGTCGGTCCGAATGGATTTTGGCAAGCCTAAGCTGGAGAAAAATTTTACAAAGGCTTTAACGATGGCATTGGCCTTGAGTGTGTGTAGTGGGATTGCTTCTGGGTAGCGTATGCAGCCAGAACGTAATCAAGTTAAATTGTTTACATGGTACAATTATTCTTTTGATTGGTTTATGAAATGGTTTTAAAGTACTCCTCTGCAACTGATTAAAAGTCCAATAGGTTTGGGCTTGTTTTTTCTGATAAAGGTGTTTATATGGAGCATTTGTATTTAGTTTGGGCTTTTAAACTGATTAAAATGAGAATATTAGGCTCCATGTAAACATAGCTTATCTTCATCAGATAGATAGATTACTGTATCTGTCTGTCATTTGGTGAGCAGGTAGTGTTCAATGGCTTTTTAGACCTTAATTTCTGAAAACAGCTGCTTGCTGTGGTCGAAAACAATGCTTTAGTGCAGTGAGAGCAAACCAAAACAGTAAAGTAACAGTAAAGCTAAATGATGAGTTGAAACTCTCTGTAAAGCGAGGACAGCTACAGATTCAGGTTCTCTCACACATTGTCTCTTTATTTTCACATTGTCATTTCATACATTGTTATTATACACATATTGATTAGAGCCACTTTAAAGTAATTATAATGTCAGATGTGGTGATGATTCATCTGTTTCAATATGCTACACATGACAACTTTAAGATGGAGATTCCTCCCGTCTCAGCAGTTTTCAGCATCCCTGCACCTTCACTTGACAATCACTGCACTGAATAAAGGGCCGACTACAGCACGAAGCGTCTGCTGGCTGCTGCTGCATTGACCCATACGTCCTTGCTCACTTCCGTCCCTCCCCGCCTGCCTCTGTCTCTACTCTAAGCCATAATTTCTGCACAGCGCTAGCTTGGATGTGCCTGCAGGCTAGTCTGGTCAATGTTCCCTCTCATACAATGCTCATCAGTGTTCTGGTGTGTTTCTGCAGCAAACCACCCCAGCCTGGCAATTCACTGACCTTTCTATCCTGTCTTTCCCCCCATCAGGCAAAATGGGTTCTCATTAATAGTTCATAGCTCCTTTCTTCACCCTGTTTGTTACATTGATTCACCCTCCTTTTCCTTTTCTTTTCCTGTTCTCCTCGTTTTCAGGTAGCTGCCCTGGCACTGTGCACTCATTTACACAGGAGCCTTTCTATTAACCCTGGGAGGAGTCTCTCTTCTCTCAATCGCCCTTCCTCATTCTTTTTCATGCTATCCCTTTCTCTCTCTTTCTATTTCTCGCTCAATCACCCTTCTTCATTCTTTTTCTTTCTGTCTCCCACTTCCATACTTACCATCTCTTTACTGCCAGCTTCACCCTATCTGCCCCTTTTCAAGCTATTTCCGTCTAAGTTTCATCCTTTCTTTACATTTCTGCACTCTCTTTCTCTTTCTGGTAATATTTGAGCAGTCTGAAAGCAGGTAAAAACTAGTGGTAAAACAAAAAGAGGAGCCTTTAGGGCAAGAGCTTTATGAGGAAGAAATAATGAAGGTAGGGAGGAGAAGGGCAGAGAGAAAAAGAAGAAGAAGGAGGAGAAAGACTCTGGGTTACTGTTTTGATGCTTCAAGTGTAATGTAAAAGGGGGGAGAAAATGGCGAACAGGACCGAAATCTATCAATTTTACCTTTAAGTAGAGGTACTACATGAAAGCAAGATGTTGTGCTCATTGCTGAAATAAAAAATCTAAATATTTTTGTTTAGACAGTCTCCCATCACTGAAATGAACATTTGAATATCTGTCTGTATCTATGCAGACAAAAACTAGGTGGAGTGTTTTGGTTTAGAGTGAAATTGACTTGCAACAAGGAATAATAGGGCAGCAGAGGAATAGTTATTGGTTTTCTACTTTAGAATAGTGATAAAAGGACAATGTGCCCAGATCCTGTGATGCTGAAATCTTTATTTCCCGACAGGCCGTTAATGTTCTCCAATATTTTGACTCCTTAATGGCAGGGACATTGTTAGACTGTTTGAATCTCTGTGAAAGATACTGTCTGTCAAAGTACACCGAGATGTACAGTAATGGATGTATGCAGCAGAACGGTGAGCTAAATTGTCTTTTTTGCTCTTATCATTTTGACATGTTTTCACAAAGAGGAAATTCAAGACCGGTAATTATAACCACAATCTGTTCCGGTGCTTCATCTTTCATGTGAATTAATCAGCAGCAAATACACACCGCCAACATTTAGATCATCCCAATACTTAGCCTTGACTGTATTGGGGCCAAAAAAGCTACTTCCCAATCAAACCCTGAATTATTTGTTTCTTGCCTCCTAAAGGGAACAGGATTGGATCTTGGGGATGATGGGCACTTGCCCAGTTCAGGTGTTTGGCTGACCTCTGCACTTCACTATGCATTTCTTTAACCTTAATTTAGAAGAAGAGGTTTTTTGCTGATCATGCATCCTTTACCAGCTTCGCCTTGTTTCACAGTCATTCCTTCCCACCTGGGACATTAATTTGACCAATGTCTTGTAGTGTTAGCCATGCAGTGGCTGTACCAGAATTATTCAGTATTAAGTGGTCCAGTACTTCCTGCAAGGGTTGGTGAGAGACCTACCAGGAGGTACAGGTGACTGTTGTAACTTTATTTGGTAACTTTCCAGTGTTTTTAGTTTACCTTTCTCCAATTAAAAGGTTCAGTGGGTAACATTTAGGAAATTCAGAAATTTCATATAATATTCATAGGTATGTTTGTAGGTTTTCGTTACCTTAGAATTAGCCATTTTTATCAACAGAGGGAGCAAGTCCTCTTCCGCGGAGTCCACCGTATTGAATCACCATGTGTCTACAGTCCAGAATGGACAAACCAAACACTCTAGATAGGACCTAGTGACCTTCTACACCCTTAATTGGAAGGAAAGGATGGTCAATGGACTGTACTTATATAGCGCCTTTCTAGTCTTTCGACCACTCAAGGCACTGTACACTACATGCCACACTCACCCATCCGCACACATTCATACACTGATGGCAACGGCTTCATGCACATTCTAACACTGATGTCATCAGGAGCAATTTGGCGTTCTGTATCTTGCTCAAGGACAGTTTGACATGCAGCGAGAGGAGCCGCAGATCGAGACGGCAACCTTCCTGATTAGTGGGCGACCCGCTGTATCTCTGAGCCACAGCCACCCCCAAGGGTGGGTTGGATGAGGCGAGTTGGTTGCAATCTGCAAGTACACTGCCACTAAATCCCACACACTAGCCCTTTAAGACATAATCTAAAGAATTTAGAAGAAATATGCACAACCAATTTAAACTGGTTATTTGGTGTTGAAATATTGACAATTAGTTTTCCCCACTGAAAATGGTAAGATGGTAAGTAGAAGTGTAAAAACTAAAGGATGTTGTCCACTCTTTTTGTCTTGAAAACACAAAATGTCCCCACAGTACAATACTTCACTAATTGAGATGACACAATTGGGGTTTATCAGCTGGGGAAAGCACTAGAAAGGATCTCTCAGATGTTCTTTAACTTATAGTTTACCCTACGTCTGTGTTTCTGAGTCTACAATCTAGACTCTAATGAAAATGTCAGCAAATGTCAGATTTTTAGGTTGGTGTTTTGTTTTATAGCAAGCTTTTAAAGTATTTTAGCTCAGTGACCCATTTGGGGTTTCAAAACCACAGGACGTTTTGAAGGAGAAAACACAGAGGCAAAGCTGTGACACTATCAATTACGACTAATTTCAGCCCAATGCTTAATGTAAAATGTGTATTCAGGTGATTATAACACTTTAATACAGTACTTGACCAGCAGCACTGCTTATGCTATCGTGTGTGCTGCTGAAATACGCTGCCAGTATATTACAATTCAAAATTCACAGGCAATATAAGGGGTTTTCTTGCATTGGGCTGCTATCAACACTACAAAGTCCAAATGGCCAGTCAGAACAGTTTTGTTATTGGACCCCCAATCCATCATCTCCTGCAATTTGTTAGCAATGTCATGTAAACAGTTGGAGTTTTCTTAGGGCACATTATTTTCACATTTGAGGCGAAACAATTATTACACTAAGATGAATCACTTCCACATTCAGCAGCTTGTACCTCCAGTCTGGTCTTGCATTCAATGAACACAATTAGCAGTGATTGTGTGCATGCTGATTGCTGTTATTTACATGTTGTACAGCTTCAATTTAATTAACAACCCAAACACATGTAAAGAAGAATGGCAGAAAGCACATAGTCTGTCTGTACATTTTAGCATATACATAAATCTGCAATTACCGTATGTTTAATCCTGGCCCAAATACACTAAAATGTAGCATTAAAATGAAGCATTCAAAGGCATTTCTCATTTCATGAAATTACTGACACCAAGTTAATAATTTTGTGACTGTTAATTTCTTTTTCAATCTAACAAATTGCTATTTGAACATGATGGATGGATGGGAGAAGATTTTTTAATGAAACTGGTCACTCATTTTGGAAAATTATCAAACTGGCTGGAACACTTTCACCTCCTCATCTGTTGCCAGAAAATACTAATCACTCCACTCTGTCTCCTTGTTTGTTTTATGTTCCTAACATATCATCCTCTTTTCTGCTTTTTATTGCTGTAAAAGCTCTTGCACTTACACAAAGCGAGACCTACATTTAAATACAGGAAAAACCCTCCACGACCTCACATTTAGATCATATAGTGTAGACACATTAATATCTTTGGGGGTAGACAGATCAAACAGGCGCTTTTAAAAATTCATTTCTTTTTAAACATTTTTCTGTGGTTCTCAGTTTTGCCTTGGATATTCTACAAATCTCTTTTTGCCATGTGGTTCGAGTGTCAGGTCAGTCAGCTTATAAGACACTGACAGAACAGTTAGGGGTTGAATATGTAGGTATTATGGAATAGTATTGTAGTATTGTTTTGTTCGTACAGTGAATTTCTCAGTGAAGTTATTTAAGTGCTGCATGAAGCAAGCACTCTCAGTGCTTCCACTTTTCAATGTGAGGAAATTTATACGTACTGATCTGCCCTTCAGAGTGATGGAAAACTAATGATATTCAGTATTTAATTTTTCCTTTTTCGGTTCTGCTTGAATCACGCTTTTGAACAGCTAGAAACTAAATAGCACTTGATGAAAAAATGCAGACCCAAAATAGGAAAATTTTGCCCCTTTAAACAATAATTCTCTTTCTTAATTAGTACCTGGGTCTTACTTATAGTTAATACAGTAGTTTTTGTTATATTCCTATCAATAATAATACTATTATACTCACCAACAACCAAATCAACAACGGCTGCTGCAATATGGCAAACAAGAAGAGGGACCAACACACACAAGCTGTCAGACAATCAGTCAGGTTAGCCAAACGTATTATCTGGCAGTGAAAACAAAAGGCGAACAGTTCTTTTATTACAACTGTCTGTTGTAACATCCATCACAGTTTAGAGACTCACTTCCTGGTTAAAGCTTGACCTACTGTGCTTTTGTACACAGTTTTCCTGTGCAATGAGGGCTTAATACCAACGTTAGAGTGCACTCACACGCCCAAATAAAGTGGTTGAAATGACTGGCTTAACTGAACTTACAATCGGTTTCATCTTGTTTTCTACCCTGTCTGAATTTTGAACCGGGTTGCCTTATTTTTCTTTACTTTAGTATGATCATAGTTATCATAACCACTGGAAATGATGCAGCAAAACAACACAAATAGGACCCAAGTTGTATTAAACTGGAATTTTCCCTTGGGCATCTTTTGAGCTAAAGTTCTTGATGTGACTGCTGTGCCTTGAACTGCCATGCGGCTTCAAAGATGGCTTCATTTACCACTATACTACTACAAAGACAATCTCTAAAAAAGCAGAATATTTCTCCCAGACATCTCATGGAAAGAGTGTGAAAATTACAGAGACACATTCGATATGTTGTGGTATTCTATACAAAAACACACCATGATTACTGTCTGGCATCACAGCAGGCACCTCTGTCAGGCAGAGATAGGTTGCCACCTTCAGTGTGGGGTCTGGGGATCCTCCCCCGTGAGTTTTTGACACTCAATTTCCTGCATTCTGGTGATGTTTTATACACCAATTTGTGCTTTTTATTTATCCATTTCAAAGTCCTCTGCTATGTAAAGGAAACAGATTCAATAAGAGTAAAGTTGCACAGTTGCATCAGTTATATTAAGGATTAAAACATTAGATCATAGACATGGGCATAATGTTTGGTCTGTCAAAATAACTCCAAACGGCATCCTCTGCACTTGCACTGCTTAGATATAGTACTCCCCCTGCTGCATGTTGCTTCAACTTGTACAGTCCACCACATTTGACAGAAAATGTATTTTTTTAAATATTTTTATTTTTAAATTAATAGTGACAGCTGCAGAGTGACAGGAAAGTGCTGTGTGATCCCCTGTCTCTCCCCAAAGGGACACAGGTGAGACTCATGGCCACTGGAGCAAGGACCCAGCCTTGGTACATGGGGCGCCAGCTCTACCAGGTGAGCTACCCAGGCTCCCAAGCCTCTTTCTTTTTACAGGCGGACTCGAACTGGAGGTAGTCACCGTAACCAGGGCAACAATAACTTTGAATGACATACAACTTGCAACTCATTCTATGTCACGCGTCACTTTCTGCCGCAAATTCTGAATTAATATACCTCTCCGTCCTGAAATCGTAGTATATGCATCAGAGTAGGGTGTGCACAGAAATATGGGATAAATTGCACCCCGTATTGATTCAGTAAGGGACAGTGCATTTTATTTTCCATATGGGACAATCTCATATTATACGGGATGGGTGGCAACCCAAAGATGTGAGGAAGACTAGCCTACAACATGAGTACCTACAGGGGGGACAAGATGATACGGACACAATATGAACACACATATTAGAAGCTGCAGCCACTGAATGAACTGTGATACTGGAAAACAAATGTACACATGGACAAATGCTTATGCTATGTACTGTATCCACAGACTTACAGTATGAGTATTTGTCCTTGCATGCACACAGAGACACATACAAATTATTTGATGAAAGACAGAGACGTCGACAGGCACGCACACTATACCAAGGTGCTCAAGGGCCCAGACCGACCTAAATTCAACCAATGCCTCAATTGCCACCTCTGTTATCACCCAATCAATAAACTCGAGCCCTCGTTCAATTTGACAAGCATCTACATGGGGAGAAAGGCAATCGCTTAGCACCGGCAGATATATGATATTGACCGGAGGGAGATAAGGCTTAGCCTATTCAATCATGCAGGGGAGATTGGGCCAGTGAGGTTTAGGGCTGGAGCCAATCCAGAGTGTCTGCACAGCCACTCGAGCAAAAGGCTGCAATAATGAAGTGTGCAGAGGAGCAAACAAACAGACAAATTTGTCCTTCCTATTATGAGGAACGTGTGATGGAGAGCGAAAACGAGTGCCTGTGTGTGTTTGTGCCTGTGTGATTAAGAGAGACAGTGGAGGATTGGAGAATGGCATGTTTTGTAGATGTGAATGTGTGGGTGTGGATTAATGAGTCAGCTTTTTAAATTTGATCTTTCTGCAAAACTATGGTTAAGGTTGGGGAGTAAGTGGTTACATTGACATTGTAGGGTCTGTGACAGGATACAATCTTTAGTCTTCTGCATTAAAGTCAGACGTGCTACACACACACCCTGACCTCCACATCCGTGGCGAGGATTCAGACTGAAAAAAGCCATGTGGTTAAAACAATGCAGGAGCCTGTGTTGATGTGGGCGTGTTGTTTAAGGTAGTAATGAGACAATGAAATACATTCCCGGAAGTCCAGTCACAGATTAATGCATTTGAAAGCTTTTTAGTTTCTATCTTGCTACATAAAACTATAAACTACTTCTTGCACTGCCAATCGATGTACATTTTGAAGCATAGACACATCCAACATGAACATAATTCCTTTTGGTTACTCAGCTGGTGTGTGAGAGAGCACAAAGACAGGTGCCGACATCCTGAGCTACTCAGAATGTAACCTTGCTACATCTGTTCTTCGTATTTTAGTCTCTTCAAGGGCATGTGAAGCTGACAGTAGTCCTTTGTGTGTGTTTGTTTGTTAAACACAAACAAATTTGAAGCTTTACTTACAAGTTGCTACAAGTGCTAACCGGAAGCTTGAGTCTAAGGGACAATACCTAATCCAACTGTAAACAAAAAGAGTCAATCCCCCAAATAATGAAATATTTATATTATCATAATTTATAATTGACTTTCTTTTAATACACACATTCAAACTACAAAGTAGTTTAACCTTATTTATTCAATTATAATCAGGCGCAATGTACAACAAGCGTAATTTTTGATCTAATCTAATCATAGTGTGATTTTACCTGTAATTTATACAGTCAAAAACGAAGCCTGGCAGTTTTACTTATCCACTGTCATTACACCTGAAGCTATGAGTCTTTAAAGTGAAGATCTCACAGTCAGTTGTGTCTTCCCAGACAAACATGAACAGCAGCACACACGGCTGAGTAAACAAAAACATTTTAAGCCACAGCATGACACAAGTTTAGCCAAATTTCACAGCAGAAGAAGATATCATTCTTGTATTTCTGGTGCTTGATTCTCAGAAGTCGTTCCAGGATGGCTGGCACTCTGACATTAAAAATGAGTTTGCTTAAAATGAGCCTGTCAGCCAATACTCCATCACCTCTATTTTTGCTTTTAATTCCATTTAGAAAGCACAACAGCATGCAAGTAAATTGTAAAAGCATGTGAGAAAAAACAGATAATACATAGCCATGGTTAAAGTGCTACAAAAAAATTGCTTTAGATCCAGGATTTTCCTAATTCATTCATCCAGTGATTGATTTTAAGCATTTAGACAGCCAAAAATATTAAGGTTTGACTTGACAGCAAACATACCTGCCAAAGTAATGAAATGAGAGAGAAGGGTTTTTTTTTCTCTAAATCTAAAAATAGTATGAGTCAGATGAGGCTCTTAGAACAGACCTGCATCTGTTGCCTAATGTTTACAGAGTGACTGTGAGTTACTGGGCATGTTTGAAAGAAGATTTCCTGGAGCTTTTCAAAATGTATTGTACACTTAAAGCCAAGCATAAAACTTTTATGTGATTCCGAGCTTTCTGACATGGCATACGTTTTAAAAAAACTGCATTGGTAAAAATTGTGGCTGTCTTTGGGGACTTTTTTGATACTATAACTAGGAGCCACCAAAGTCAGACATTTTAAATTCCTAACCGCAAATTATAATTTTTTCCCTCTTAAAGGTGTGTTCACATAGTAAGCCTTGCAGTAAAGCAGGCTTTTAATGTATTTTTAATTAAGACTAAGAGTGTACAGCCAATGCTCGCAGCCCTCTAAGGCTATACTATACAACAGTGTTTTCAGCTAAATCCTAACATATTCACAATGACATTGCTAACATGCTTATGTTTACCATGTTTACCATCATTAACATTAGTTTAGCATGCCAGCATTTGCTAATTAGTACTGAACACAAAGTATAGCTGCGGCTGATGGGAATGTCATTACTTTTGCAGGTTTTTGGTCATAAATCAAATTCCTAGACAAATTAAAAGTTTGATGATGGCGCTGTGTAAAAAGTAAAGGAAACGCAAACATTATTTTAGGTCACTGTGAGGGGAAAAACCCATCTAATAGTTGTTGAGATATTTCATTAAAAAAAACTGGAGACAAAGAATGTACATTCAAAATTTAATGGAAATCCATCTAATAGCCCTAGTTGTTAGGACATTTCAGTCTGGACCAAAGTGGTGGACAGACCAACCAAACAACATCCAATGAATCATAAAATCAAAATCTGAAAGGCTTTAATGGTGGCTGTACGAGGGGTTGTCCAGTGTGTACAAACCACACATGAACACGAACATATCTATGCACATAATCACGCACACTGAGATGACTTTCCTCTAGCTAGCAAGGTGCTAAACTGTAATTACCTTTCTTGTTGTAATTATACTATTATCCAATATGCAGTGAGTGTCCACACACACAAACTACTGTCACCTTATAGCTGTATGCATGAGGCCATTTGCTTTCTTGCAATCTGTCTTTTCCTCTTTCCATCTGTCTCATTTGCGGTATCACTTTCATTTCCTGTCGCTCTTTCTCTCGGTGTGTGTGTGTGTCTTTCTCTCTTATCTTGCTGATTTCTGACAGGAAGAACATGGCCCACTGTCGTCCCAGCAGGGCCCAATCAATACTAAGTTAATGAGTCACTTTGGAGGTGAATAAGGATTCAGTGTGTGTGTGGTGAGCATTCAGGCTGCTTTAAAAACACTGTGTTCAGTTTTGCATTTTATGACCTGACACACATTAAGAGGACATCAGGGAAAAGTGGAGTGATTCAGGTTTTTATTTACTAGTCCCTAAACTGTCAAGGTAGCAATAAGGTCAGTGACATCAGAGGGACTTAAAATAGGATTGTTTCAATGTTATTGATTTTACTTCTATGTCCTTATTTTTCCAAGTACTGTCTTCACACTACTCATAATGGGCCTTAAGCAAGAAGCACTCATAAAAACTGATTCCTTATTAGGTGGTGTGAACATGTAATTTAAAAGATCTTGTTTCATACACCACTTTTGTAATTTTTGCAGAAATTCCTGTTTTATGATAAATCTGGAGTCTAAAAAGGTTGCTGAAATCAACAGAAATACAAATAATGACAGACTCAAACAAAACTTTCAAGTGTTAATAAATGTAATCATTGCCAGTGTTTCAATACGTTAGTGAAAATACTGGTTAAAGACAAATAAACATTAAGCATCAGACATGTCTGAACTCATTAGCAGTTTGCTAACCAGGAATCTTAAAACAAAGGCAGGCTTGCAAGTTGCAGACAGCCATAAGTAGTCGGATATTTGCAGAAAAAATAGACAGCATCAAATGGAAGCTGCGCCTTATCACCAGGACAAAAGTATCAGGGAATTGTTGCAACATGGATTCAAAGTTACTGAGCAGCCTCCCGGTGACCACGGCCGGGACCAAACATAGCCTCCGACACCATCGGAGGTCAAGTGATTTACAGTGGCTCCAACCAGGACTAGATACAGCAGGTTCACGCAGAGACAGGAGAGGTGTAAAAGGAGAGAGGCAGAAGACAGAGTTTGTAGTGAGTTAATTTGTAAGTAACGTTATGCATCAGCCATCATATTAATAAGTCTGCAAGTACGACAGTGTAATATATTAACTAAATGTCTAGTCTCCTTGCTGGTTGTTCCAAAACATTCAGAATCATTAACGCATTTTCCGTTATCCATTATCGGGTAGATGTTACGCTGCTCAAAATACTTTGCACCATTTTAATGCATATTGCATATAGTGTATATATTTTTCATTATAGTCTTATATTTTCTATTATATTTTATAATATCCTTATTTTGTGATTCTTTATTGTACTTTTACACTTCTGTTCTTTTTGCGCTACATTCCCCTATGCTGCTGTGTCTAATTTGAATTTCTCCGATGGGGATCAATAAAGGAACATCTTATTTTATTTAAATAATTAAATTATTCATCATTATCATAAACGTTCAACGACCAGTCAACCATTGGTTTAAACTAACAACTAAAGGAAAATCTTTAGTCAGGGACAGCACTAATTTGAGCAAGCCTATCTGAAACATTTTGAGGTTTAGGATAAGATAAATAACAGAAAAAAATAATAATGGGAACAAAAGGAATTGTTCTTGTGTATTTTTAAGAGGTTTGATTGAAGGTTTGAGGTTTCTATGAAGGCCCAACATCATTAAGAAGTACTAAGTTAGTATATTACTCTCTCTCCACAGGCAGTTTCACACCAATTCACACCTTGATTCAGGTGACACTCACAATGTGACGTAATAATCCACCTGTGACCCAAACGACCCACAACTGATATTAATGTGAAAACAATCCAAAAGAGCTTAAATGTCAGGATTCCCCACCAGTTAGGAGACCTGAAGAAGAGATAAAAAAATAAAAAAAACACACATGTGTGTTTTCAAGTGAGAGTGGGATTCCTACGTTAGTGTCTGGTGCAGAATGAAAAAAATAATCACAACTGGTAAAAATGAATTAATGTTAGAGAATTATGTAATGATGTAATGAAATCTTTTCAATTACTCACATACCTCCTACTACCACATGTCCTCGCTCCTCAGTCCTCGCTTGCACCGTAAGTTGTTTTGGTCTGCCATCTTGCACACCGTCCCAAAGCACTTATTTCTGCACCGAGGATCAAGGAACGATCTCTGATGGAACTATGAGCGAGAGCAGTCCTCATGGAGCTAACAGACAGACTCTCTACTGTCTCTGACTATAAGGTGATCGTATTAAACGACACTGAGTCTGATCAACTGCAGCATCCAATCAATAACTGATATCCAATAAAGGGGCCCATCGGTCAGTAAAAGGCTGCTCTTGTGTATCCTCACTCATAGCTCCTCAGAGATCGATTCTCGAACCTCGCTCCTCGCTCATCGGTGCAGAAATAAGCACTTCGGGACGGCCTGAAGAACAAATTCCAGTTTAAGCGAGGATCGAGGAGCGAGGAAATGTCAAATAAGAGACTTGGGATGTACTTCTTGCATCCCTGGTGGGAGAGAGTGAGTGTGTGTGTGTGTGTGTGTGTGTGTGTGTGTGTGTGTGTTTACATTTATGTGTTTCCCTTTTCCTCATTGAGAAGCACTATGAGTCTGGTTTTTAAAAAGTACTTCCAAATAATGAGTTCACAACATTCACATAAGCTATACATTTGTCATGTTAGGAGTTATTTTTCTAATATCGTGTTTTTGAATATAAACACTTTCTGCTCTGTTGATCTCCTTATGCTTTTCATTTAAGTTTTGAAGGCATATTTGTGGAGCAGATTCATCCTGGGACTGCAGCCATAAACACATTTGCTGAACTGCTTTGTCTTCGCAGAGTTTGACTCTTGACAAGTGAACTGGAGCAGAGCCAAAGGTTCAGTAAGGGCCATTTCTTTAAATAAGACTGTGACACAGCTGAATGGATTGTTAGATAATGATCTGGGCTTCAGCCAGCTCCCTCGTTGTAGAATTAACTGGATGTGTGTAGATGAAACCAGGTGAGGCGTATGGACCTCCACAGGTAATTAATCTCTTCCTGATGTCTGTAGATTGGATTTCCGAACTGAAAGCACACTGTGTTATCAAAGGATGTGTACAGAAGGCAAAACATCCTCACATCTTTATGTCTCAGTAACGAAATTAATAACATTTCAAGTTATACAAGGAAGACAAATGAAGAAAGAACGCAGGTGACTGAAATACAAGAACTGGCAAGGGAGACTTTTCTGAACTCATTGTCGAGTTATCATGTACTCTTAAGTGACCACCAGTGGGATGGCCATTAATCCTCATAGCAGAAATGAACTTTCATTTTTAAATATCAGTTTTTATTAGTCAGCTCATGTGTCTTCAGAGAGCTTGGGAGACTCTGTGTCCTCATATGCATTATGAATGAGAAGCAGCCCTGTTATACTGTATGGCTGAGATAGAGGTCATTCAGCAGTAGTTTGAAGTGCAGACTCAGGAAAACAAGCTGTCTTCAAGACCTTTCAGTCACTATAAAAAGAAACCAACTTCATGATGAATGTCTTGCTTAATGGGCCATCAATAGCTTTCTTTCATCGACAGCAGGTCTTCAAGTTACTTCCGTCATGCTTTCTCGCTTTTTAAGTCACAAGGTAAAACATAGGAACAATGTTTTAATAGTACTTTTGTGATAAATAATAACTACTTACCAATCATCTGCTTTGACTCAGTTAAGATTCAGAATCACATCCCTTAAAACTGGGCAGATGCTGCACAGATTAATCTCAAAGGCTAATTTTAGAATCGTGCTGCATTTCTGCTAGATCAGGTGTCGTTTGAAGTTCATTTGGGGGGGGGGGTCACAATGCCTGATTAATCGCCTGAGCAATCGACAATCTGACTGTCTGCTATCAGTTGGATTGATTTATGGCATGTCAGAAATGTTGGTCAGCTGTCTTGCAGTTTGAGTTGTTTCACGGTCCAATATCTCGCATTGCTGCAGTCAAAACGGTAGTGAGCCTTGACTTCATTGGAAATGTCAATGGACAAAACCAACAGGAGGTAACATGGCTTACTTGCTCAGTGTGCACACCCACAACATAGCTGGTCAATTCGTCCATACAGCATGAGCATAAAAGTTACAGGTTCTGGCCAAGAAAGCTTGATTAGAATGTGTAGCATGAGTTAAAAATGCACTGTGTGTGCCCAGCTTAAGGTCACATTTTTCTGCCTTGCACAAAGGAAATAGTTTTTACAGAAGACATTTTGACACAGTAGGAAAAGCACTACCACCTCTAAATACATCAAACCTTCAGATTTTTTAGGTTATTAAATTTTTACACAAATAGAATCAACGCAATTACTGCCGTAAGTAAAGTTTTTAATTAAATTGAATTAAGATAAATAAAGTAGTCTAACTATCAACCGAACTGCAGCAGTGAGTCTCTCTGTCTGAAACTGGGATATGAACAAGTCTGGCAAGCCCCTAAGAGGAATCTCCGGTATTCTTCTGCATAAGTGTAGCAGTTTGGCATGAACAGGAAGTGTTGAAGGCAGCCAATATACAGTATGTACAGGTGCTGTATCACCAACCGGTGAGTCGAGTCAATCAGTGAGCAAATCAGAGCTTGTACAGCTACAGCAAGCACAGAGGGAAAAACACGTCAGTCAGCATCTGCACTGCTGAAAGTAAGCTACACTTTGTTACAGTACTTGATTGAGGTTGTAACACTGTTTTAAGTTTGTAACGCTGCTGTCATGATCTCTGGCAGTTAGCTTACAAAAGCCAAGTTGTAGGGAAAATGTGTTCAATCATTTTTCACAGCATTATTCTACAGTAACAGGAACTCAGAAAAACATAAATTCGTTTTTTAGGTTTCAGAAATGTGTATCTAAAGTTAATTTACTGTATAAAACTGAGCTAAAAATTATATATCTCTATTTAACTTTAACTAAAAATGAACACCTTTGACATTAATCAGGCTGTGTTATCTATTACTTAAACATGGTCACCTGAAACAAGGAGTCTAAATGAGTGGCCATCAAGGGTTGCTTGCTTGAATACACTTAAATTAGCAAAAGCAGCTTGCGTCTCAGATAATTAGTGTTATCAATTACTCATGTCTCATACTATTTTACCTAATTTCCTGTGACTCTGCACTGTTAAGCAGTCAACAATCTGTCAGTCACAGCATGGACATACAAGCCTTAATTATATTACAAGAAGAGTATGATTAGATTAGATGGGTACCATTGATTTTAGGTATCAAACATGAGGTACCTTTTACTATCTAAAATCTTTAAAAGACAGCATATTTCATACTTTGTCATGCAAGTTATTTTGTTGATGTGTTAAATAAACATTTTCTGCTGTTGACTTCAAATCAGTAGAATTTCTGCTACTCTTTGGCACTTTGATCTAGCTATTTTTTTTTTCATTTTGAAGTGCTTCACTGTCTGTATGCCTACAGTCATCTTTCGTATATCACAGTAAGTGAATCACATGGTACAAATATTCACAAATATTTCTAATCTGTAATTCAGATTCTACCTACAACCTTACTTTTTTTCTAAATTTGTTTTCTGTCTTTATGGCCGTACTCTCACATTCAGTCTGGTCTGTGAATTCTGTTTCTCTAACTCAGGGGATGAAGTGAGATTGTAATCTTAATCTCTTTTATATGTCACACCTCCACAGATTCTTGTTCATGACTCGCTCCATACGGCTCAGTCCAGCCCCCAGGATTGTGTGACAGATAATATGAAGAACAGACTGAGGGGATTTAACCTCTACAGATGCAGTCCAGGAATTCTTGTTTCCATTAAAGTGCATCACCCCGATGTCCCGGCTTTGACTGGAGTGTACCATGAGGACAAAGGCTTTAAAGTGAGACATATGGGTGGGTCACTCTTGATGGTTTCATCACCATGTGCTCAGAGATGATATCATATGTACCCTTGTTGGCCTGTGGAATTAAACCTGCCAAAATGTTCTGTTCTGAATTTTTTATAGGGTTTCTCTGTCCCAGCTGTTCTGGCTGTGTCAAACAAAGTGATGAGCAAACAATCTTAACTCAAGGTCCACTTACTAAAGTACACTTAAAGTGTTCCCAAATGCTGAACCATTCCTTTATTTGCTTTCTTGCAAAGTTACATAAGCTTAGCTTAGCATAAATGCTGGAAACAGAGGGACACAGCTAGCCTATCTGTCCCGAGGTAAACTAGTTATCACATTTCATCTTGTTTGTTTAATCCATACAAAAACCGAGGTGTAAAATAAAATCAGCAATTCTTGCCTGAGCACAGTGACTTCCTGCAGTCTCTGCTGGTTGCCTGGCAACCTCATGATGGCAACAAATCTCCAGGAATTATTAAGATATTTCATTATTGTGATACATGACATTAGTCAATAATACTAAAATATATTTGGAACTTCAAAACAGGTATTACATTTAGTGTTTTTAGCTGCATGGTTAATAATAACAAACTTGACAATGTTTGACAAGGTTTTGATATCAGACTAGTTTACATTTCCCCAAAATGTAGAAATTGAAAAGATAAAATGGTAATGTAATATGACAATCATGTTGACAATTATACTCATACATCAACAAATCGTTTAGAGGTGCACATGCTAAAATGAAAATGTAATTAAAAAGGCAACTGTGATATGTTCATTTATATTCCTCAGGTTTTTGGCAGTAATGTTGCAGCAAAATCTGTATTCAGGAATAAAAGAGAACATGGCCGCTGTGTGAAAATGTTGGGCACACATGAATGTACAAATACACACAGACATGGGCTGGGGTACAAAAGAGACTCCCTCCAGACACACTTGCACACACAAACAATTACTGTCTGTCGCTCAGTGTATGTACTGTAAATCCTGACTCCACCATATCTACATGATTCATGAAGTGTTTAAATCCACATGGACTAAGATTAAGGTGTGACCCAGTTTTTTTCTTGCACAGTCTGTCTACTGTTTAGTTCTCTGCAAAAAAAAAAAAATGTCCACACATTTTCTTTCCATGAAACCTTTATGTGTCTCCTACAATCAGCAAGGTCATAGAAGGCTATACTATCACTTATACTTTGCTTGGACTACCTACCTCCTTACGTGTATAAATATATATATATATATATATAATCTCTTACATGCACTTTAGTCTTTTTGGCTATATAATTTGTCCGGTACATTTATTTATTCCTACAATATGCCACTACCTCCTTCTGTAACCTGTGCAATATTATATTTTATTTCAATCACATCTGTATAGTAATACTGTAGTCTGTACATACAACCCTAATTCTATTTTTTTCTTGATATATTGTACTTTTTTTTGTTATTTCTTCTTTTCTTATCTACTGTGTTACATCTGGAGCTGCTGTAACAAGTGAATTTGCCCAGTGTGAGATCAATAAAGTATATCTTATCTTATCTTTCCCAGTGACATGACTTAGGGGGAAATATTCTCTAAAATAATTAATTTCTGTTGGATTGATGAACAGAATAAATATACTGGCAATGGCATTTTCTTTCTGCAAATTTCCACCCTGGTGTGGACAATAAAGATCTATTCTTTTTATAAATCTCACAAATTAAAATACTGACAATTCAGTTTCTGTCATAAGAAAACCAATTCAAATTTGAAATAAACGTAGGATCCATTTTTAATAAAGTGTATTTTCTTTTTCAAGCAACACTTTTAAGTATTGCAGGAGACATGGCACCCACAGAGCAGGTCAACTTCCACATGAACCTCTACTCATGGTAGGCTGCCATACTTTGGACTTAAGTGTCCAAAATGATTCTATCTTGGTTAGTGACAAGTAGTAGGCCTGTGGCTACTGGAAGAAACTTCAAATAAAAGGTGAAGGTACAGTATAGATGAAAAATTGAAAATATTAAATATTAAGAAGGTATGGGGCTGTTTGTGAGGATTACTCATTGACCATGAAATTGTGTGAGGGAGGTTCAGCACAGGTCTGGAGCTTAAAGGGAAATAAAATCAGTTTTTCACAGAAAGTGAAAACTTCCGTCTGTGCTGCAGGGTTGTGGTAAATAAAATCTGCTGAGTTCAAATAAATTTTGACCTTTGACCTTTTGGATGTAGTAATTATCCCACAATTCAATTGTTAAATTTAAGTATTGATCAGTAAGTCAGTATGACGCCTATCAGCATTCTAATACAATTTCCTCTTACTTATGACTATATTTATCGACATTGAGACTGTTTTTGGAAGCAGGCAATTTTCTGCACCTCTCCGTTTCTTTTTCAATTTATAACAAATAGTTTGTTACAAATTTGTAATTTGTAAAATTAGGAGCTCTATTACACTTGCTTAGGCTTAATTGACATTTATAGTAATGTAAAGCAATTCATCTTGAGATAAATTATAATTTGGTAACCAAATATAACAGGATTTTCATTATTGATTAGTCTAATGATTATTTTCTCAATTAATCGTTTGGTTAATGTTAATGTTAAGTTAATGTGTTAAATAATGAAAAATGTCCATTGCAGTTTCCCTGAATCCAAGGTGAGGTCTTCAAATGTGTTGTTTTGTCTAACTAACAGTCCACATCCCAAATATATTCTGTTTATAATTATAAAAAACAGAGAAGAAGAAAATCTCACATTAGAGAGGATGAAATCACAGAATGGTTGGTTGTTTTGATTGTTAAATTACTAGAAAAATTGTGGTTGATTAATTTTATGTCATCAATTAATTGTTTAATTGGGCCTGCACTTTTGTTTTGGAGAAATATATACAAAAAGGTATAAAAATAGATGTGAGGTTGCAGTCTTCAGTATTATTTATCACAATAACCAATGAACTACCAGACAAGACAACTGCACAGGAGACAGCTCCCACCAGCCTGAGTCAGCTGCAAGGCTGTATTCACACCAAATCAGGCTTTGTAGTGAAAATGCCAGTCCTCCCATTCAATTAAATGTGGGTAGTGTGTATAGGCTGCGTGGGTGGATACTGCAGGGGATGCTGGAAAAATGCACTGGCCCTACAGCAAAAAGTTGAAACAGAATTAACTTCTGGAGGAACACCAACAGATGTCACACTACGGTAAATGTTATTGTCTGATTGTTTCACGCCGATAACGTTGTAAAGCACAAATAAGCACGCCCACACGACCAGCACAACCTTAACTAATCAACGCAAACATTTGCTGTGTATCACTCATACAGGTGTGAAAGAATCTTTGTTGTTTCCTTTTGTTTTTGTACTAATGTAATCTGGTATTGGTGCAGTGCACACAGTGGCAGGCTGGGGGCACCAATGTGCAGACAGTTGTGATGCATTAATTGTGTAACAGTTATAAATCTTGTTTAAGGTTAAATTGTTTTATTACGTGACTTAGATTTAAAGTATAACTACTACACTTGTGTAATAAAAACACACAGGTAACTATTTATTGGCACGTAGAGGCTAAATAATTTTCTAGCATGCAGGGCAGCCTAAGGCACTGAGAAGATTTTAACACATTTTCTTGCACATTGGACCACCGTAGAGGGCACTTTGTTATGTTTTAGCTTCCATAGGGGCATCCTCCCTCATGTTTGCTGTGTTTTTTCGAAAACGTGGAAATGTACTGTAATTTGTATTTGTGTACAAGTGTTTGCAAAGTCTTATGAAATGTTTAAGGCAGAACTATTATGTTAAGGTGATTAAAGCCCAGTTCACAACCAAGACCAAAAGCAGAGCTGATGTAATGTGAACAGTGCTGCTCTTATGAATGTTGTCATTAATATATTTTGCACCAGTACCCCTTTAAATATAATTAAATGTGCTGCACCAGTCTGAACCTAGTGTTTCATTCTGAGCCTGTAACAGGTATATGCACTGCAGCAATGTTGGTTCCGTCCTGTGCTGGCAAAGACATTTTGAATGAAGTGGTCACTGAACCTCACAAAGAGCACAGACCAATTTTTGGACAAAAGACTTATATGTGCTGTTTGTCGGCCTGCTTTGTCCCCATCAGTCTGCCAGAGCTGGGGCAGTAAGACTTAAATCAGGGACATTACAGGCCAACCAGCAGTCACTGACAAGTGTTCCACTGCGTGCTTGCAATGCAGCTTTTCCACCAAGAAAGAGAGAACAAAATGTTCCCTGTGTATCATCTTTTCTTTTTTGCTTCCTGCTGTAGGACAATAGCAGAGGGATTTCTGAGAGTAAACATTTTTGCTGTGTGTTATAAGAAAAGGAAATGAAAGACAATGCGTGCGGAAAGAAAACAGCATCACAGACGTGTGTCTGCAATATAAATTATAGATTTTGTGCAGATTTTTGACGTGCTGGCAGAAAATAGGCTGGTTGGTTTTTAATGCATTATACCTGGAAATGCATATTTATGTTTTGCTGTTGTTACCAGTTAATAAAAATATTTCTTGTCTGCATGTTTTGATGCTACAAAGAGTATTATAGTATTAGAAACCCCAGTCATATTACACTCTAAAAAATGCTGCATGGTGTTAACCTTGTGTTAAAACCTCTTTCAGCCAGTTTGGTGATAAATAGATAACTCTAATCTGGATTTACTGCGGAGGGTCTTTATTTTCATTTAGATTGAAGAAGACATCAGTGATTTTGTTTCATTCCTATTTTGTTCCTCAGAGACACAGCATGCATAAATAAATCATACCTTCTTTACTCTGTTTTTATCCTATACACCATGCATAATACATAATGATCATTTATACATAATTAATCTATAAATAAATGCAGTTTCTGCTTGATGGCAATCCTGTTTAAGAAATAAAATTTCACACACATTCAACAATCTGAACCGTATTGCTCTGGATTATCAATGTACCGTAAAAACATTAATGTGCTTATGTGTCAGCAAATGAAGTGGCACAATGTTTTGAGCTTGAATTTTTCAGGCTGTCTCTCACATGCAGAAACTGTATGAGGCTGTAACCCTTATCAGCTCAAGAAAGCGACGTGGGTGTGAATGGCCGCCTTGATTGTTTTCAGTGACTGTCTGCTGTCTGCTGGTTGTTGATCATGCTCCCATGTCAGTGTCTTTTAGTCTGGTGTTCACAGACAGCTTGTGTTGTCTGCTTCCAGTGAACTTATGATTGCAATAAATACATTACATAAAGGTACAGTATTTAAAATATCACACTCAATCTCCTATTGGCAGCCAAATTAATCTGCTGAGCTTTTCCAATGATGCCTAATGATTACATTTTAAAGGCTATATATACAGAATTCACTTACCAATGGATGCCACACTAGAGCAGAAACAAAACAAAATAAAAACCACCAAAACCCTTCTAGTCTTTCCACAGTCTTTCCAAAAACCACCAACACTGGTTTGGTCAAAATAAACCCTTAACTCACAGAGTTTAGATGTAAAAAATGAAATAAGGAAAAGGGCTGAAATGGCAACATAACTTAAGGTTAATCCTTGTTAACAAATCTGCCCATAAAAGTATGTCCACTAAAAGTCCAGCTGACAGGCTCAGATTGTTATTCTAAGTGTCTAACATAAAGGAATGAATCCCTACAAAGACAGACTTTTTGTTTAACCAGAAACAGCCATAACCAGACAGCATACAAAAGCATTTTACCTGCATATCATTGTGACTTCATTCAAGTGGACAGAAACCAAAGAAACCAGGCAAACCACCAGAAATGAACTCACTAAAACAAATGAACTGAAGGTAGAACACTAAAGTTTATTTAGTCTAAGAACACTTCAACTTGAATTGGAAATGTAATGTAGTTTGGTTGACCACTCAACCAAACTAAACAATTCTAGAGGACAATTGCAGTTCCTGGAGCAGTGACGTTCTTTCGAATGAGTGAAAACTGAATTGACCCCAGTTCTACAAAACAGATTGAAGAGTTGAGCAGCCTCAGAGCCTGGCGCTGGGAAATCTTCACTTGGCATTATTCAAGAAGAGGGACATGCACCACTTGACTCACTTTCCCTCTCGGTCTTGCCTCATTGTGCTTTTTTCCCTCTTTTCTGTTTCTCTTCCTACCCACATTCTCTTATTCCCTTGCTTCCTTTTTCACACCTATTCCTTTCTTAATTCTCTCCTTATCTTCCTCCCTCTACCTCCCATCAGGCCTCATGCTGGGCTTTGCTGAGGAGGTAAAGTGTTGGGTCCCATCTGGGCTAGATTTAGCTAACATCTGTTAGCTGACTCTCCTTCCTGTCTCTCCCACTGTCACTAAAGCAGACCATTATATCACATAACAGACATGCAGTGCCATTAGATGCCCGCTGCTACACTCTTTTGACAAGAACTACCCCCACATACTCTCAGTCTCTTTAACTGTTTCTCGTGTTTTTGTTATTATCATGCTGTACTTTCCTTCTCTTTTTCTATTTCCTCCCTTCTTCTTGTTCTTCCTCCAATAATATTTAAAAAAGTCCCAATGTTGCAGCTTGTCATCTCACCAGTTAGCTGCCACATTTTTTTTTCTTTTAACTGTAATTGCCTCTCTCACACACACATACTGTTCATGCACACACACTCATGCTGATTAGTCTCGTCACCTTGATGCTACAGAAACAATTACTGAGTCAGCATCATGCTAATTATGTGTTCACAACATTCCCTGGTGTGAATGTAACTCTTCACCTCTATATCCTCTATAGGAGGGATGGGGACTGCTGTGTTCATGTAGAAGCTTATCTCTATAATAAGCACCAGGCACTCTGTATTTTATGAAATGCAGTTCATTCGCAAATACTCCAAATTAAAATGACAAAATAGATTTGTGATTGCTTTCCAAAATGACCCTGATGAGCATTTTCTAATCTGGTGGCATCCTTCAACTACTTGGTTAAGGTTAGGGATCCATTGAGGTCATGGTTAAAAGAAACCAACTTTGAGAGTTGGTAGGAGACAGGATGTCTCTTGTCAAAGTCAAATGCTTTGCTGAGCGAGTCATCCACGCTGTCCTCATCATTAAAATGTTTTGCAGCACGATAATAAAATCACTTTACTTTCAGCTTTGCCCCTTCCAGGCAACAGTTTTATTTTTATATAAATAGAGTGGGGTGTTGGAGGTGACTAGACAGGATCTGTCTCCATTGCAGTTGATAAAAACACCATATGGGATCAAAGGACAAATCCAATCATTTAAAAAAGGCCATATTGAGTTGGAAGCAGCAAGGCATGGTTTTAAAGGGGGCACATTTGTAAAATGAGTAGAACGATGTTAGGATTCACATCTAAAACGGTGGTTCTTGGCAATAATAAACTGTACATTATTAATAGTTATATTGTGTATTCAATGTAATAAATAAAACAAACAAACTTAAATATTCTATTATGAAACAATATCATTCAATATAAAATTAATATATGTTATTTGTAACACCCAAAAAAACCTACAGCCAGGGAGAGATCATCAGACAGCACATCTTTTTGTGTTGCGATGCCTTTCTTTTGTTGTCATTTTGTATCTATTTGTGGTTGCTTGGATCCGTAATTGTTTAGTGCCTCTTTGCAGTCATTTGTGTCCTTTTTTGTTGTTTTATGTCTCTTTTTAGTTATTTTATGTCTACTTTCGCATCTCCTTAAAAACAAATTTGTTTTGTGTCTCGTTTCATTGACTTTCCAACAAGGAATGTTAACAGTTGCTTCATACAGGTCTATTGGGCTTGTACCCGATAGCCCTTTTCAGTGATTCATCCATGATACTAACAAGCAAACTGCCTACAACCGTCTGACCATGGTAAGGGGTTCACCAGGGGTGGCCAATCAGATTCCAGGATGAGCCTGTGATGTGAGAAATAACAAGAAGCAGAATCTATCCTCAATATGGGACAATACTTCATAGCTTGATTTATTGCAGAGGTAATAGAAAATCAATTCTGCTCTTGCCTACTCCCCAGTTGGGCATGTTGGCTATGTTGTGCATGATTCACATTTGTGACATTCCACACAAACACAGATCCTTTCCCTTCAAAACAACAAGAAACAGACTGGAGCATTAATCAGACACCTGCTACAGATAATGCTCCTCCCGTTCCAGCCTCTTTTCTCTGGAAATGTGATTAGAGAGCAGAGCCCGAGGCTGAGGATGGAGAAACAGGTCTGCTTACATGTTGACGTTCCGGTGGCCACACCGTGCATTTCTATACAGATATACTACACTAGAAATACCAGATCCAATGCATAAAAGGGATTAGATTAGGCTCTCTATGTATGCACAGCAGGAACCATAACAATGCTATTAGGGCATGGAAAGATGAAGAACCAGCATGGCATTGCATGTTGGGTTGAGATGATGTGTCGGTTTATGTTTGTGTGTTTGACGGGGAGGAGGGCTTTGACAAGGCACAAGCCATAATTTAACCCTCAGTTGTATAAAGTTTACAATGTGTGAAAGTTAATTACTGTATACGATCTTTAAAGTTGTTGAAATTCCACGTTTTTATCCATTAAAGTTATTATTATTTTAATATTTAGATTAAGGTATTTTTAATGGGTTCTATATATGGTTTAACAGCTTTTTAAGAGATACAAAATGACCAATACATAAAAGCTATCTCTACTTTAAAGGTTCCTTTTCACTCCTTAACAGTCTTTTAAACTGTATAGATAATTTATTTAAATCACCATCCATCAATTTATCTCTTAATTACCCCTGAATTTGGGGTAAATCCCTGAATTTGCACTTTAATATAAAGAATCAATTCCTGAATTGAGTTAATTAAGGGGTACCTTTCATGTTGTTCTGTAAATTTACACTCCTAATATAAACCAAAATAGATATGAACAGTACATGAATGTGTAGATTAATTAAGATCTTCTTAATTGGGCTTTTGACAGTGTTTGATTTGTTTTCAGGGGTAAATTAGGGATTAATTTGGGGTGTATTAATCGATTTTTATTTAAGTGCAGGTTTTTCTGTGCGTTTGAGAGTGTTCACACATGCCTGTGGGCTGACCACCATGAACACACAGGCTGCAGGGAAGCAGCTGCACCCCTCTGGGAGGATTCCTACTGTTCGCATTATCTCCATGGCTGGTGGAGCTGCAGAAAGGCTAAAAGTCATTGTGCTGCTCTGCAATTTTGCAATATTATATCAGTGGGGTTTTTCTATTATGCGGTTAACAACTCAACCACTCACTTATTAAGAACCTGTAGAGTCTGGTGTGTTTGTAAACGGTTAGCATTTTCTGCTTTACAAAAAGAGACTGAATGTGGGCAGAGCTATTACCAAATCAAACACTGACTAGAAGTGATCAGGTATTCTACTTTGTGTGCGATCTACCATATACCTGGCCAAACTTATAGACATGCGCAGTGACAAACACAGAAAATTTGAACTTTACTGCAGCTGAATTAAACTTTTGAGCCTCTTTTAAATAATTGTTTTTGGTTGTACGGCACATTAACTGCTTGTTTCAGTCTAACCATCTCACCCTTGTTTCAAGCATGAGCAGGCAGCTGTTTTTTTTAGCTCAATGGAGTAAATATACTGTACCTCTGTCCCTCCTGGAAGCATGTTTCTCCATGTTTCTAGACAACTCATCAGTTATTTGTTGTGATGATTCATAGTATTTTCCTGTATTTGTTGGCATTTGGTTGATTTTCTTCTCATTTCAAACAAACTGGATCTGAATGTAATGTATTTGAGTGTGTATATCTCGGACAGCTGTCACACTGCTTTAAGCCCCGTAGCCTCTTTCTGTTAAAAAGGTTATACATTATGGCGATATTTAATAATGATAATTTTTATAAAGTTTAACTATTCAAAATAACTATATCTCTTCGCTAGATGGTGATTATAAAAGAACTGCCCTACAGACTGCAGCTCATTAGGCCAAACCCTTTACAATCCCTTTACCCATCTCCTTCTCTTCCATTGAATCGTTGAATTCTTTTCCCTAGCTAATTACCTGTCCACCTTTCCTAGGTGGACTCTTCTCTTATCCTCTTGTATTCGCTCCTCTATCTCACCCTTTTTTCTGTCTCTTTTGCCTAAATCACTTCCAATTCTTCTCCTAGTCCTTTGTTATCCTCCTCTGCACCATTTCCTTCCTCTTTTCTGATCTGGTCAGCTCCCCTCCCATTCTCTCTCTGTTTCTCTTGCTAGTCGTAGTATCCACATTGACCAACAAAAGCACACTCTAGTTACCAAAACACCTTAGCTCAGACAGTAGCACACAAAAATCTGCAGATGGAAATCGAGCTGCGTCATCTCCACACTCATCTGATATCTATGGGTGTCTGTCCTGGTGTTGGTTAAATCCTTACCTGGGAGCAGGTACTCAAAGCTAGGTTACTGACTACAAATTCCATGCAGTCAGTGGGCAGTGGTGGAGGAACTATTCAGATCCTATACTTCAGTAAAGGTATTGATACAACTGTGTAAAAATACTCTGTTACAAGTAAAAGTATTGCATTGTACATATAGTAATAGTCTAGTAAAGTATAATCAGCAAAATTAATCTAAAGTACCAAAGTAAAGGGACTCATTATTTTATTTAAATGGAAATATCTGATCAGTTTAGAGGTAGAAAGTCTCATTGGTAGAACTGCTAACAACTACATCTTCATCTACATTTACAACATGAATATCTGAAACATGACAAAGACCCACAACAATCTCATAGGGGCCTTTCTTTGTAGAGTTTGCATATTCTCCCCATGTTTGCATGGTTTTCCTCTGGGTGCTCTGGTTTTCCCCACCATCAAAATGCATGTGCTAGGTTAATTAGGCACTGGCTCAGATCTGGAGCTGGTCCCTGGGCTCCACATGGTGGTTTACCACTGCTCCTAGTACTTACGTTGGATCAAATGCAGAGAATGAATTTCCCTACAGAGATTAATAAAGGATAACTTAACTTGACTCGACTCGATGTGACGCGATATGATGCCATGACATGACACTTTTTGTAGAGGGTCACAAACTGAAAGGGTTGAGAAACACTTCAACATTAATTATAAGTTTAATCTTCAACATTACATCAAGACTATCAAACGTTTCTGATGCAGAACCATCAACTGAATGGTAACTAGTAACTCCAGCTCAGTCAAATAAATATATGGGAGTAAAAAGTACAATAATTACTTAATACAAAGTAGCAGAAAGTAGAAATACTCAAGCAAAGTACCTCAAAACTTACTTTCAACCACTGTCAGTGGGGGGAAAGTATTGAATGAATATAGGATGATATGCAAGGTAAAATTACCATTTTTTTCTATGGAGAGTGGTGGAGAGTGGTTGCCATATTATGGCTGTTTCTAGTTAACAAAAGGTCTATCTCAGTAGTGATCCTTTCCATAATGTTACCAGACTCTTAGAATAACAATCTGAGGCTGTCAGTGACAAGAACAAGCACTGTTAGTGGATGTACTTTGATGAGTGTAATTGGCCCCAAGGATAAGATAACGTTACATGGCAGCCATTGCAGCCCATTTTGCAGCTATATACTCATGTTACTCTTAACTTGGTGGAAAGACAAAAAAAATATGTTTTTGGTTTGTTTTATTTTGTTTCTGTCAACTGCACTTAAATTTAAAGCATATATAATGTGCTAATGCTACCAAATATAATTCATAAAACTGTAGTTGCAGGGTAAGTAGTATTTTGTATGCAGGTTCTAATTAGGATCCACTAACTAAGGAATTAAATTTAGTTAGTTACACACAATCCTGTGTGTGGACAGGATTTCACACCAATGATCATAGCCAGCACCAGAATTTTATTTGAGCAATTAGGTCTGAGATGAGGGGAGCTGGAGGGCACAATACTCGTCTTTGTTGCAGCCGCACCTTTTGGTTGAGGCTGATAAGATGTGTATTTTTTTATGTATTTCTTCATAAAATGTTGAAAATAACATCCCCAGTTTTCCACATCCCAGCTTCCTCATCTCTCCCACAGCAGTTTTTACTTCCACCTTGTTTCCCAGTCCCACCTCATGCTAACATGCCATCAGCAGTGAGCTCCTCTGTGGTTAACTAGCACCATCAGGTTGTGTTACCTTTCATTGTCTGCTAATTGGATTTAGGTGCTGTTAATTGTGTTCAGTGTTCTATCCGCTCACAGCTGTGCTGGCTGAGGCAAAGAGCTGTGATTACTCTCATGTCGCTAATTGTGCTGACGAGCATACCAAAGCTTTGGTAATGATGGTAAACACATTTGTCAATTTGTATGTTAGAGTAAAGTGTGCTTAAATTAAAAAGGGTAACGTGTGTGTGTGTGTGTATGTAGGTAATTTGTAGATTTGAATAATTGGTAACAAATAAAAACTAGTCAAGTACTCAAATAGTTTGTCATTTATGATCATATCTGCTGTTGTGCCACTTGCCATTTATTTTATTTTTTTAAAAATGACACCTATCATAAAATGGGATAAAATAATTTAATCATATGGTCCTTCTAGATTTGGTTATTGGATCGAATGGATCAAATCCTGATTATACAGTAATTTCAGGGTTTTTATCACCACCAGCTCTATCAGTTGTGTGTCTCTCACCTTACTCTCACCTAGAGTCTGCTTGTAAAGAATGAGGAGAAGGTAGCTCCCTCCACAACAGACAGAACAATTATTACACAGAATATGTTAGACTTGGTTTCACTTACACTTCACACAAAAAAAGATTTGTGTGTGTGTAGTAGTGGCCTGTTGAAAGCTACCTTGAAAACGACTTCTCCTCTCTTCGCTATTGCAATGCTTTTAATGTTTGTTTTATGTCGGTTAAGTCCTAATTGCCCTCTTGCTGCACTGCTTCATATTCAGCAATCCCAGTTGTAATTTTGTTGTTTTAATTTTTCAGTTTGTGAATTAACCACAAACCATAGTTAGCACTGTCTCCTCACGACGAGAAGGTGCTCGGTTTGAAGCCACTGACAGGTGGAATGGATGGATAGAAATGAACTGAATGGGTGTTATGTTTCTATTACCCTGACTACCCGATCTCCCTGATATCAGTTGGGAACCAGTTTAAAGCTTAAAAACTTAACTGGTGTGTTCGTATTTTATATACGTTTTTAATGTTTGTATATTAACTACCAAAACACATATTGCCAGTAGACTCAACTTCAGATAAATTGCGTGCTTCTTCTGTCTTCCACTGATACATTGCAATTTTTCTCATATCTACATTATCACAATAATTCATTATTGTAATTCACACCATAGCAGCCCTGCCTACACTGATTGGACAGTCATGAAAATGTTTTGACAGCCTAAATTATGCTGTCATTTCTGTGAATGGCACACTGATTGCATAACATGACACAAACAATTATGATCTTCTACGCTTTCAGCTGAAGCAGGGAGCCTTGGTTTGGAGAACAGTGCACACAATGAAGATCAGCTTATGCTGACAGTCAGCCAAATGATGGTCTATTCACTTATACACAGCTTTGTCAACTCTGAATACTCTATATGAGACAAGTAGGGAAGAGATATAAGGGAGGTCATTGAGTGTAGTCTCAGTGTCACAAGTTTAGCCAGACTGTAGTGTGTGTGTGTGTGTGTGTGTGTGTGTGTGTGTGTGTGTGTGTGTGTGTGTGTGTGATGTAACTCAAGATCATCAAGTTAAAGCTGCCTCAGACTGACTTGTCATAATCTGACATCAGTTCAATTAAGTTCAGCAGCAGCATTAATAATTATAATAATCTGTCTTGTAAGAGATCTCCAGCACATTTCTCACAGCAGTAGTGATGTAAATTAAAGATTAGTGACCAGAGGAAGCTGGCACAAGTTACTCCACCAGCCGGGAAAACACCTTCTGTCAAAACTTTCTTGAGCATGGCAATTAAAGGGACCTTTACCTTTACCTTGGTAATATTGACTTTATTTTATCTTATTAGTTCAGACTTTCCACTTGAAGAATATATTATTCATAAAAATCATAAAGATATTATTCATAAAGATCATCATCTTTTTTTTTTTTACTTTAGACACTGTACATTTACATTAAATTCATAACATTTACTAAACATTATTTTCTATTTTCTGTTCCTTCAAAACAAGCATGTGAACTATGACTAAGGTAATGTCAGGGAAAGATCAAATGACAATGCCGGTCCACCATCCCAAATTAAACCTGTAATAACTGACTTTTTGGCCCCTTGGGGCAGCAACTAAAATCGAGGGATCCACAACTCGACTTTCATAACTTCACATCTCATAGCCACAGATAATATCTTCTCAACAAACACAGACCGAGAGCTCAGAGATCAGTGTGCGATGATGTGCAGTGAGTCTTTGTTTCTGTCTGTCCCTCTCATAGATAAGATCTCTGACTACAAGATAGCCAGAGTCAGGTAACCATCCTGTGTCACAGTCCAGTAAGGTGCTGGAGGGTCCTCAAAAGACTGTAACTGATCAAGTCCAGGTTCATAAGACTAGGCAGGTAATAATATAGCTATCTACATCATACAGCTTTCATCTACATTGCCTTTTAACTTAAAATATCCTTTTGGCGCATGTTGTAATGTCTTGATTGCCACACAGTAGACATTTTACACATCGTGCTGCCCTAACTGAACCAAGTAACCACGGCCTACACAGAACATTTAGCACAAATGCACCCACATTTACTGAGAAAAGGCAGAAATGAAAAGGTCAGTCTCATCGTTTTAAGAGTCGATATTGGATCATCTTAAGCTGCTAAGTGCTCCACTATGTTCACCAGCTAGTCATTAGGTAGCATACAGTGGGCTACTACTGCAAAACCAAAACAAAGAAGGGTTAACACTGGGGCTAACTTTCTCAAAGAACCAGAGACACAGCTCCAAATGAATGCTAAATTTGTTCCGTATCTGCTTGACATGCAAATAGGCAAATGTTTGCTATGCGCTGCATGTAAGCCATGATGACTGGATGAGCCAATGGTATGTCAGGACTGTTTTTCTTTAAGATATTAAAGGAAATCTAATCTGTCATTCCAGGCAGAGAATGTTTAGAGAATCTGAGAGAAAAGCAATCAGCACTTCTATCTATCTATCTATCTATCTATCTATCTATCTATCTATCTATCTATCTATCTATCTATCTATCTATCTATCTATCTATCTATCTATCTATCTATTCCTCTTTCATGCCTCCCTCTCTTCCACGCTCTGTCTCTTTCACCCTGTCCCCTTTCTCTTTCAGTTCTTTATTAGACTCTTTAGGGGTAAACAAATAAAACAAAGCACTGCATTATAGCTCTCTAATTACTCATTTGAAAGCATAGCCTCTCACAGTTTACAGGCCAACACGAATAAAATGGAGGGCAGAAAATGTCCCGAATAACATCAGTGCAAACATCACATCCATCTTGGGCACTGTGAGTAGCCTGGTATAAGTAATGTGTTTCTCTCTCTGTGTGTGTGTGTATAGGTGTGTGTGTGTGTGTGTGTGTGTGTGTGTGTGTGTGTGTGTGTGTGTGTGTGTATATATTGTACATTAGCAAATGTGGATGTCTTCTTGTGTGAGCATGTGTCTGTAGGAGTGTATGAAGTAAGATTTGGATCTGATGCGGGATGTGTGCTTACAGGATGTGTCCATTTGTCTGTCTCACTGTAAATGTCAAAGTGAGATGTGTGTGTCTGAATTACCTAGTATAACTAATGTGCACTGGCACAGTGTAATAAGAAATTTGGATTTCTATACTAGTGAGGACCCTCTCCAACACCATACTTTTCCTAGTCTCTAACGCCAATCTTAAGCTAAACCTACTTAAAATCTTAAAGGAAATAGGAAATACAGTTGGCTTTTGGTGCCAGCCTAAGCAAAATGGTGATATCAATCTATCTAACTCAGGTAAGAGAGTGTATAAGTGTGTTCCCAAAATGTTGAGATATTAACCTTAAAGCTAAGAATCAGAGGGTCAACGTTTTCTCACCAATAGGGGCATATAGCCATGAAAATTAGTTTTATTTTTCTAGGTTACCTGGTTAACTCATCTCTCAACGGTTTGCTTTGGAACTACTTACAAAAACTGTTCACATTGTGTTCTGTGGATTATTATAGTAACAGGGACGCTTCTTCCTGCAAGAGATGCTGGTGAATCTTTTAAATGTCATGTTTCATTTTTGAGCAGCACAAAATGAAACTCTGTTCACCTTCATTGTATTGAGGTGGATGCAGAAATATTGGTGACATATATTTCAAATTCTGGAAAAACAAAACTGTCTATATACTACTAAAGGTAAGTGAGACATTCTTTGTTGTATTGTATTGGGGGAACTGACTTTTTACCCTCGAAACAGCTGTACTTTGATAACAGGTAAAATATCAAAGCATCTTCGCTCCCAAAGTCCAAAGATCGTATTGCTCCAGTACAAGAGCATGTGCATAAAAACAAAACACACAACAGAGAAACACACTATATTGGCTTTCACTAAGGGTTGACACATTTGAATCTCTCACTCACATAGGCTGTAGTCTATCCTGTTACTCATTCTAATGTATTTTTTCTGTTCATTACTCATTCTGCTCGACTTCCTTCTGGCTGCTACCTCGTTCCTAACACGATGCCACGCCTCCCCTGAGCCTGTTTAAAGATGCACTTTTTATCTAGTGTGGCCAATCAATGCTCTTTTCAAGTGATTTAGAATAGGTTATGCAAGGCACTCCTAACAAGCTGATGTTCTGTGTGCGGGTGGAATAAATACAGACCTCAGAGAGAGATCTCTCTGTCGTATGGCCTCTGTGTCATTTTTCAAGAAGATAATGAGAAATTAAACTTTTACGTAATCACAGCAGCTGTTTTGTTATAACTGGTGCTTTAACTGTTTAGAGCTGTGTTGTGTTATACTCAGAGGTATTTATTTTCTAGTTCTCTTAATTCTTATCTCACTTAAATTACAGCATAGCTCTGGACAACTATTAAGTATTTACTATTAGTAAATTGGTGTTACACTTTCCAACTTGTACCAACCACGTCAACATCCAAGTCATAATTATGACTAGGAGATGAACACCTGTGCTTTCCTTACTATTACTATTATAAAATATCTGTTGTGAAAAAGGCATAAAATACAGTGTGTAAGAAAAGCAAACAAATATGGATGCCTCATATCAGTGAAAGTCTGATGTTCTAAGTAATTCAATCCAAATTTGGTTCGAAAGTTGACTGACTCAATGAGTATCTCGTAGAAAGCTGGTAAAATGTCTTTAATCAACCCGAATAACTGAAAATAGCTGTGTGGGTGTGCATAACATTTAAGTTACTCATTAAGTTTTGTCAGTAACAAATTGGTGATGGCAGTGCACTATAGCTTGCTCTGCCTCTAAAGTCCCAACTATATATACAAATAGATATTGCATCTTATAGCCTTAATATTTAATTTGCCCTCTATTATGAGGCTGTTTTTATTGTTGTTGTTTATTGTTTTTAAGTGTTGCTGTTCTAAGTAGAACTGAGTAAATTGAAAGCCAACAAACCTCCAGCCGTGGATGTAATAGTTGGTCTAAGCTGAGCTCGCTTTCTCTCACTTCCTTTCACTCTCTCTGTCAGAGCTCTTCTTCTCTTACTCTTCTACTCTTCTAATTTGCTTCTATTGTCTTGGGGAAATTGGAATATGCAAATAGGACGTCAATGGCAGAGTAGCCATGTGCCACAATCACACACAGTGAGAATATTATTCCTCGTTGCCATGCTCTGGCTAATTAGTCTGATTTGATTGTTAATGCACTGCCAATTAGAGGTGGCAGGCGTCACTATGGCTCCGCTTGACAGCCCTCATTTAGAGGTGAGCGAGCAGCTCGGGCGAGATGAGCTCTGGCTGGAAGCAGGCAGGCTGTTACACAGACTGTCTGAGTCAGTTAGCACTTGAAGTGTGTGTGTGTGTGTGTGTGAGTATGTGTGTGTGTGCAGTCAGATCAAACCTGTCTCTGACTGTCTTTCTCTTTCGGTCTACCTGTGCACTTGTGTCCTCCTAATGTGCTTCCGTGTGTGTGATTTGTTGTGTTTTGTCTGTCTTTGTCTGTTACTGTGCTTATGTGTGTCACACTCAATATATAAGTCTTTTAACAGGAAACTCAGTAAAGGAGGGAATAAATATAGAGTAGGAGATGTCATTCCAAAGTTTAATGAACACACTGTATGTGAGGCACTGTACTCCCTCCTTCACATGCTCTAAGGCTTTTAGATGCTTTCTCACACATTGTCTATCATGTTCTATACTATCAGACCCTATGTGATTTTGCCTTCTATCATGCAAAGATAAAAATGCATGTGTGCACTGTCATGCATTATGCACCTATACTATACTTTCAGATTCTGATACTTGAGGGCAAAGTTTCTAAAATATGAGTGTAGGCTTGTAAGGGAAAAATTACACCCTGTGATTCAATGTTATATCATCAATCTGTAATGCTCAGTGGGTTCTATGAATTATTTTGTTACTCAACGAAATATTGGTACCTACTTTCTCTTTCTCTCTGCCTCATCTATTTCTAATTTGCATCATGATTTTCTACACTTTGCCGAGCGATGTTTAACAACCCCAAGGGAACATGATTGAACTTGTTGCCTTCGCTATATGTGCTGTAGATCAACAGCAAAAACATGGTAAAAGCAAGAGCTTTGACACACACACACACACACACACACACATACAGAGGTAAGATGAGCTGAATGTATTTCTTCCTGGTCTATTAAGGCTCCTGTCTCCTCTCACAGAAGAAATTTATATCTCAGCTCCACCCTCTACTAGACGCCCTTACTTTTAACTTACTTTTACTTTTCTAACACTAAATTTTTGTGTTAGAAACGCCTGCACGCAAGTCAACTTGAGCTGCATTGCTATATACACACCTGACATGCCTACCTCTCCATAATCATATACCAAACACACCCTCACAGTTTGGCGGTCTACTGTGTGTTCAATGACGTTTCAGTGTGTGGCTAAACACCCTGCTAAGTGCCCATACCATAATGAAGCCTTTTAACCATGTTAACATGGTATGTCTAAATGTGTGGCTACACATCCTGCATCCTGCTAAGTGCGCAAGGCATAAGGAGGCCTTCTGACCGTGTTAGCTTGGTATGTTCTAGATGTAACAGGATGAATGTTTGTGTGAGAGTGCATGTGGCTGCTTTCATCTATTAGCACCAACTGTTATGTGAAGGAAACAAAGGAAAGGAAGCACACCACCTCAACCTGTGATTCACAGTGCACATAAGGCAGCACAGTTGCTTTGTCCCGAGATGGCAAGAAAAGCTTATGGATGCTCTCCATTGCTTAGTTAATGTGGAGCCTTATATAGTGCCCATGCACTTAAAAGCATATGTTGCATGATAACAAAACATACAGGGTGTAGACAACATGATGTATATATTTTGTGGAAAAGTGACTCTGTAAGTAGGTTTACCCTCATATTATGTTGAATGCCATTTAGCGGTATTTAGCGGCTGGAAAAGTGGCACGTTAATCACTACCATCACTGACATGTGATCAATATCATAACAGCAACCAATCATCTGTAAATGTGGTCGCCGTTTGCTTTTTTTGCTCAAGATTTTTGAGGACAATTCGGTCATTCTGGAACTTTCCTTTGCATGAGACCAACGGATAGTTACCCTAGTAAAATAAAACCCTGTTTGGTATTCACAGGCGTTTGAAGAAATGGGACTTCATAGATTGTCATAACCTTTTCTTCTCTGTGTTAAAATCATCTTTTTATGGTAATCATATAACACAGTCTGTCTGCTGTTCAAGGTACGACAGCTGTGAAAGAATTTGGCGGATGCAGACATATAATTTCCTCCAGATGAATATCAAAATCTTTTTCTTCTGAGAATCTTTTTTTTTTCAAGCTAACAGCAAACACTTTGCCGTAATCTCTAAATGCACATCTTGTTTTGTCCCCTGGAATATGTCCTGTCGCACAAAGCCATGTAATGATGAATGATGAGAGCGAAAGAATGCCTGCAGACGGCGTTATCTGTGCTGCAGAAACCTCCATCTACACTAAATCAAATCGCCCCGTTTAAACATTCCATTTATTCACATGAATTATGGCACAGACCCCTATGGCTCTCATAACAGGGAGGCAAAGAGAGAGTGTGTGTGTCGGTGAATTACAGGTGGTGTATACCTGAAGCAATCTCTTTGAACAAAAGCACCGCTAATCAGAACAAACCTCTTGGTGCCTGCAGCTTCACCTTCATGAGGACACACACACACACACACACACACACACACACACACTCAGCAGGTCAATCATAGTCAAGCCCCTTCCTCATCACCACTAAGGCCACAAGTTCCTGGTAATGACTGAAAGAATGACTTTGGGGATACAAGCTGCTGAAATGAGGTTTCTCTGCAGGGTGGCTGGTACACCACATTGAGCAAAGTCAGTTCAGTTGGGTGCAGAACCTTGTAAAGGGTCCCAGCTAAGTCATCCATTCAACCATGACCCACTGGATGGAGACCTCGGGGAGACAATAGAGACAATCCCAGGTGGCCAGTGAGTTCCATAGGGAAATCTGCTGCCTGTCACTGCCATCACAACCCTGATCCAGACATTGCTAGTGACAAGAATAATGGACAGATGTGTGGATGGAAGTAGTTTCTAGCAGCAAGGTTAACTAAGGTACTGGGTAATTATATTCTTTATTTTGAGACAAAAATCTCTATGCCTTGTAGTATCAGTAAAAAAAAAAAAAAAGTATGCAAGGCTATTATTTTGAAGAAGCTGCTTTCTGAAATGCATCTTACGTACATCTGCTCTGCACTCTGCAACGATTGGGTAGCTTGTTGCTTGAGCTTCAGGACTACTTTCTTAATATCCATATTCAGAAAAATATTTTCAAATAAATGCACCATTTTCTTTCTTTTTTTTAATACATAAAGTATGTAATTTCTCTCTCACATGAAAACAATAACAAAAGACAAAGTTTGGTTATGTCATGAAGTAGTGTTGGATCAAAACGATGTGTTTCTCCTCTAAACTGCTTCTGACTGATTGACTTCCAGCCTGGTGCCACGATGTTGTAGCGTGGAATTCAATCTGGGATCTCTATGCCGTTTCTGTGACTGACTTCCTGCCAGTGCAGTCTGGGTATTGTATTGTTGCCTTAAAGGTTAAATAATTGTTGTGGCTGGCCATCATCAAAGGGTTTGGCTTTATCTGATTAAATGCTTCATCATCTCTGTCCTTGTAGGCTGTAAGTCAACTTTCCAAACCAGCGTAGATGTTTATGACATAAATGTTGAGGAATTATAGTGTCGGAGGTCGTATGTATATGTCACAATCCCTGTGGAAAGTGAGCCTTCCACATAATATGCAAACATTTGTGGTTAACATGGCGGCTGGCAGCTGACATTTTGCTTTCTATTATCATCTCTCATTCCAGCCTTACGTTTACCATCACCTTGGAAACAGACAGAAACTGACATGTAGCCTTTCCATCAACAGCTTTGTCCTGGTTATGGACTGCATTTGAATGTTCAACAAATCATTCAATCAGGACTCTCAAAGAGCAACTTGCAGGTTGGAAACCCGAGTCAATCAGTATGTAGGGAGATGATGTAGAAACTAGATTTTCAAAAGATATACACACACAACACAGCAACTTACTACAACAAAGAGGTTGTAAAATGTATATTTATAAGCATATGATGGACCACAAACTTCATATTAATAATTTTGACTTACCCAAGAGACAGACAAGGATTAGAAAAGCATTACAAACAGAAATTGAGTTGTGGTGTGAGGAGACCCAAATATATAACAAAACTGATAGTCGTCTAATACTGGCAGGAGTACTGATAATTACCCCTAACAGAAACTAATGCACAAAGGTCAGTCTGTATCAGACTCACTACCACTTACTACTGCATATTAAGCTGAGACAGTCAGGGACACCGACTCCTTTTTTCTTCTCTGAATTTGTGCCCTTGAAAAACATTAAATACTGTATTAACTCTCCAAATGGTTATTTTCAGACAAGCTTAAGTATAATTTCCATTTAAAAACTTAAATTCTGAATAGACTTGACACAATACCAATCTACATGTTTAATGACTACCATAATTTGATTTAAAAAAAAAAGGGGTGAATAATTTCTGATTTCTGCACCCAGGAGGTTGCTATTATAGAAGAAAGTAAATTAAAGATATTTTGTTTGTTTCATAGAAGAAGAAAAAGAGCAAACAAACCATTTAAAGCCTCAAAATATTTCTGTTTTTGTTTTGACTGTCCCTGAGGTTTCAACATGGGTTAGAAAAAAAGCATTCTGCATGGAAAAGCCTGCAGGAATTCTTACAACCAGTGTTTTTAACTGAGTTCAAAGATGTAGTGGCAGCAGCTGATCCATCCTACAGGAGCTGTTGCTTTGAATACATAACCTGCCTTTCAGATCATCCTACTGTCTGTTTATATTCTAATAGGCTACGTGCTGCTGCTTTCTTGACCATGTTTCATGTAAATATAATTCAATTTAAAACTCCCAATTGCCTTTTAGATATCTATCCTTACGTGAACAATTTGGGAATTATTTCATTTATTTTCTTTTTTTTTTACTTATTTGCTTTTTAGAGATGAGAATGATTGAGTATCATCATGAGATTGAGTATCAAAGTTTGTACGGAACTCAAGTGTGGATGTGTTTAGCCTAGCTTAGCATAAACACTGGAAACAGGTGGAAACAGTTAGCTTGGCTCTGTCCACAGTTCAAAAATACACCTACTAACAGCTCTAAAGCTTATTCATTTATACAATGTATCTTTTTATGATTTGTGCAATAAGACAATGTTGTTTCAGGAGGCATAATGTGTTTTTTTGGTAAATTTTATGTATGCAAATTTGTATACATACAGGCACATACAATACAAAAAAAAAGACTGGAAACCAGACAAAAAAAAAAAAAAAAAAAACATACAGCCAGCACTTAATCATTACATAGAAAAGAAATTGTATAATTATATATGTCGATTAACTGAACAGATGTCCCAGAATGTGCATTTTAGAACCTCCAGTTCCCTCACCTTGAAGTCAATGGGTTTTTTGAATGGGTTTTTGGTTAGATGTCTCAAATAAGATCTGTAGTTAACACAAGAGATTTTAACATTTTGTTCTATCACATACCCATGAATTTTGAAGCTTTCAAGTGTCTTTAAAAAGTCGTGGACATTAAATGTCAGTACACCAAAACACAGAGACTTATCTGCTCACTAGTCCACCTTAAAGCCTACCTTTCGCTTTACAGTCTTGTTGTAGATACTTATAGATATTGATTACAAGATTACAACTGCAAGTTGGTAATTTAGTAGTGGTGACACTGAAGCCATGTGACCGTGGTGTGGTTTGTTTATACCTTAACGTTAGCTTTTTACTTCTGGAAATCACATTTAAGTGTCAAGTTTGGTGTTAATTTGCAAAGATTATCTTGCTTCATAAACCGTTGTCCACCACAGAACCTATTTTCTGCCACAATCTCAAATCGAATAGAAAAATCCCATTGGCTTTTTGTCAAAGGAACCAAGACAATGCTAACTTCAAGGTTGGCCAACAAAATTATGTCATCCCTGTAGCACTCCATTTCAGAGTTGAATAAACAACTTTCTGTATAAGCACCACTTCCCATTTAAGTCCCAGCCATGTATAAATACAGATACAGATAATAGTGTACTCGTTCGTATATATAATGTGTCTGGAGGTGACTGCAGGTGGCATATGTTTGAACCAGGCTAGCTGTTCAAACCCGCTTCCAGTCTTTATGCTGGGCTGTCTCCAGGTTCATACATAATACTTGGAAAGAAAGCAAGAAACGCTTGTGTTTTCCAAAATGTTTAACTCCTTTAAGTATTGAGCTGATTAGTGGTCTAGAGGCTTTTAGTTATAGCAGTAAAAAAAATGGATGATGCCTGTAGTAAAACAGACGGGGCTCCAGGCACTCAGCCATAGGCAGCATTACAATATTTAATAAACTGTCTTGATTGTTATGAACCCCTTTCTATATTACAAATAGTGCTTACATCGCCAACATTTTTAAGAAAATGGAATATGCATTGCCTGGTTATTTGCTATCTTCATTAATAAATTAAAGATATGTTTTTGAATAATGAGCTTTGAGAAGGAAAATGATTTGCGGCATTTGAGCTTAGCAACAAAAATGTAAATGAGATTTTTTTAATTAGCATGCAGTTTTATTTAAGTTAAAACATAAAGTATCACTGGATTATTTAGCAAAAACAACATTGTAAACATGCTCTGTCCTTAATAAACTCACAGTGGGGAATATGCCTGTGAAATACAACAAGAATCATTCATGCTGCATACCAACTTCTTCACGCGTGTGTATGCATTTATGTGTCTGTTAATGAGGTCCTGCTTATGTGTGTGTACCTGCATGCGTTTTGTAAACAATTTCTGTATGTGTGAGTGTGTGGCGGTGCAGGCATTAGTCAGGCTTGTGTATACACTCCTGATTGAATTTTGGGTTTGTTCTGCCTGGAGTGGAATCTTTATTTAAGTGTTTGGAGAGGCACTCTAAGAAAGCCGAGAGAGAAACAAACAGAGGGAGATAGAGAAAGACTAGGAGAAAGAGAGAGAGTTGGAGAGATACACAACATGGGGAGCGTAACCAGCGTCTCTAATGAGAACGAGTCGGGGAAGACTTGGAGTGCAGCGCAGCAGGGGGCCAGCCGGGGAGAGACTGTATGTGTTGAACAACAGGGGGCCAGAAATAATTAGCTGACACCGTCGGCTGAATGAAACGGCCTCCTCTGCGGCTCCCTGAGAAACAAGCACAAGGGAAGTTGTCATAACACATGTTTACCACCCTGGCTAGAGGCCTCGTGTATGAAGACTACACAGACGCCATCAGGACAACGCTAATTGTCATTTAGGCTAACATTTACCAACATCAGTTCAAATCCCTGGTCGGGATCTCTACATGAGGTGCAACAACCGGGTAACACGGCAACAGTAGCAGTAAGACAGGAGAGAACCGCAGGGTGTTTCTGGATAAATTAATAATGATCAGATAAGCTTGTAATCATAGGAAGTGATAAAATGATTTGACCTCTGGTGTGTGAAGCTGTGCATGCCAATTACACCAAAGAAGTATCTGACAGAGGTGGGCAGAGGGAAAAAACCTATTTTCTACAGTTTTATTAAAGGTCTTTCAAAGTATCTACGCCCACTCCATAAAACACTACATCTTCCAATCCACTCCCTCCTCAACGAAAACAGAAACAGAATAATAATAAAAAAAGCAAACAGACAAACAACAGAGCCAGATTGCAGTCATATTATTGACATACACTGATCAGCCATAACATTGACCAACAGGGTGCTCAGGTGGTCATAATGGTTTGAAGTGTGTGATGCACTGTGTGTTCTGACACCTTTCTATCAGAGCCATCATGAACTTTTTCAGCAGTTTGAGCTACAGTAGCTTGTTGTCTGTTGGCTCGGACCACACAGGCCCGCCTTCACTCTCCATGTGTATCAGTGAACCTTGGCCGCCCATGACCCTGTCTCTGGTTCAATGCTTTTCCTTCCTTGGACCACTTTTGATAGGAACTGACCACTGCAGACCGGGAACACCCCACAAGAGCTGCAGTTTTGGAGATGCTCTGACCCAGTCGTCCACCCATCACAATTTGTCCTTTGTGAAAGTCGCTCAAATCAGGAGGACAAAATGTTCACTTGCTGTCTAATATATCCCACACACTGACAGGTGTCATGATAACCAGATAATCAGTGTTATTCTTTATTCATTCTTTATTTTTTACCTGTTTACCGGTCATAATGTTATGGCTGATTAGTGTATTTGCCTACAGCATTCAGAAGCCTTTACAAAAAGACGAGGCGGCTAATCATCAGCATTACTAGAAACATGTTGCCCACAAACCATTGTTATTCTGTGGTACAGTGCGCCTGGCATGTGCTCTTGGCATTCAAATTCAGGGGATCACAAAAGTTGTCAGAATCCATCCTTTTAGCAGCACAAATGTCTGTACAAAATTTCATGTCAATTCATCCAATAATTGCTGATATATTTCAGTCTGGACCAAAGTGGTGGACCAACTCACAGACTGGCATTTCCTAGAGCCATGCCTATAGCAGATACTATCAGCAGAAGTAAATGGAAGGAAAATGTAATTTTTTTTTTACAGGGCTAATTGGAGGCCATATCTTTATCCAGGCCACTTTAAAAAGGCCCTCAGATCTTGTTGAACCTTTCAAAAGAGTCCATTCTATTATTACTATTATTCTAACTTTCACCAGGGGCAATTTAATCTAGCTGCTGTTTAAATCCTGGGGAATGAGCAGATTTCCATTTCTGCATTGAAAGATCACAATAGAGCATTGTCAGGGCAACTGAAAAGAACCAGTTCGTACTCCACCTGTATTTTTCTCATACATTTTAACCAAATATGGAGTAGGTGTGCCCACACATTACCTTACATCTATCACAGCTATGCAACAGTGATCTAAGATCTAAGGTCTAAGAGTATTTTGGCTGATATACCAGCTTGGGGTGAGTGTGCTGATGCAGAGCCATGCTAAGCATTCAGTGTTGCTGTTTCGTTTCCTCAGTTGACCACTCACCAACACCTATCCTCATGTAGCTGATGTAGTGAATGGTTTTTATTTTAAGTGTGTTGTCACTGTGAGTGCCTTTGAGGATTTTGTTTGGTGTCAACCACAGAGTACTGTAGTCATTAGTTAAAATTGATGATATTTCCTTAGAAGACAGGGATACTGGAAGTCAGTCACAGTTGATGATGCTGAGAGAAAGTCATATTAAATGCTACTGACATTCATGTTTTTTGCAGGCTGCAATTTGAATGGCCAGGATTATTTATATCTAATAGATACTGACCACATTTTATCACTACAACAGACAGTTAAGTGGAACACCAACATATGTATGTCAAAGCAGCCACAGCAGCGACTGCAGTCAAGCATGAAAAATGCAAGGAGAGGATGAGGGAGTGAGGCAACGTGTGCATGTGGTCAAATGATGTGACCAGTTCATATGTTGTCATACATACATTAATAATAATGTAGGACAGTTAGCATACAGCCATTTCATATAGGAGACAAGGGGATAACAATCTGCAATCAACAAGCAATGGACCCGCTCATGTGCGACAGTTGCCACTTTGGTATCTTAGAGCAACCTCTTGTTACTAGAGCTATTATTACTGTATAATCAAGAACTATAACCAAATCCCACATCCTATGATACAGCATCACTATACAGTGGTAGTAATTACTTCTGGTACTCTAACTGTAGCTGACTGGAATTGAACTCTCTCCTGTGGTCTGTCTGACCAAAGGCTTCACAAGATGTACATCTGTACAACATTCAACATCCTCTGTCCTTAGACTCTTGATTTGGGTAAAAAGAAACAACCTTTTAACTGGGGAAAAATGAAAAAAACTTCAGGAGGAGCCACAGACAAGGAATCCCTCTCACAGAACAGACAGACATGCAATAGATGTCAAGTGTACAGATTAAACCAACAAAATCACATTAGTATACAATGTTTGATAACAACTTCTGATGCATGGAAATTATACAATATATGTGAAGAATGTGGATCCAGGAGGATGTTGAAACAATGTCTATGATGGAGAGGAGGTCATATGTCTCGCTCAGTCTTGAAGAGGATAAGCCACGGACTGGATCACCAAAAATTGGATTCTGAGGACAAAAATACCAATATACATAAATTAAAAGTTAAATGTAAAATGTCAAAACATGACTTGTATCTAATTTTTTCTTTATTTTATTTATGTAAATATTAAGCAGGAAAAACACTACACCTCAGCCCTAGTATCATGACATAGCAACTACAGTATAATTCAATAAGCTATAGCCTATAATACAAAAACTGCAGCAAGGTGTGCACTTATCACAGCTGAAACAATAGTCAGTGTCATTATCATCACATTTCTGGGCTTCAAATATCCACAGAAGAACTTGAACGTGACCTGCAGGATGCAATTATGAGTATCAGTCAGTGCTATGTCATACGTCCTTACTCAACAAACAGGATACCACACAGATATACGGAGAAAGCTTTAAAATGAGCATCAACAGCATTTTCCCAAAATCGAGATAACTCTGTCCAAGGAATAAGTGAACTAATTTCAGACTTCTGAGAGCATCAAGCTCCACAGCCTAAGAGGGTTTAAACAGTCTATTCATGCTGGTGTCAGGAATAATTCCCCCACAAACGCATGTACGCCTGCATAGCTGTATGTGAGTGTATGCATCTACAAATTACGCTTATTTCGCAAGTATTTGAACAGACACAGAGACACACACACTTTAAAATACTGGCACCATGACTACTGTAGAATGGAGGTTGAATAGGAGGATTCATAGCTGTGTGTATCCTTAAATATGCAACTACAGGTTCAGAACTACAGCGGCTACAGAGATACCACGAGGAGGCTGCAAGATTGTGGCTCAGCTTGGGCTTGTGTTTTCTGTCGATAGTGAAGACAATATTAAGCAAGTTGAAGAAAGTAATCTGCTACTTTTCATTGATGTTGACTCACTCTGACCTTCACTCTGCATCGGAGTGAATGAAAGAATGTAAATAAAGCAATTGCACAGCAGTAATCTAATGTTCAATAATGAGACAGGGAAATAGAAGTTAGCAAATCTCCTGCTGACTGTAGTTTCTTATTTTATCATACAGTCATGACGGTGGAGTTAATCTTCTCATCTAACTCTCAGCAAGATATCAAATAAAAGCATATTTCCCGAAATGTTGAACTTTTGTGAAAACGTAGTTGTGTTAGAACCTTAATTTCCCCTTCATATCACACAAACCAACACATTTGTCTTCACATGTACTACTAGTTTAATATTCAGTCCATTTTTTTACTACCCTTAAGACTACACTGAGAGTCTCCTATCTTGCATACTGCTGCAGGTAATCATACTGGCTCGTCCTCCCTTTACATTCTCTGTTCTCTTAAACAGCAGTAAGATGAAATGGACTAAGAGCTGATATCCATCAGGGGATGGGACCTACAGTGACTTTACTAGACACTGTAGGATCATTAGGGCCTTTAGACTTGATGGGATATTGTGTTTTTATGAGCTCTGTGCAGTAATCCATTAATAGGGTTGACATGCCATTAGGCTTTATTGATGTCCAATGCGTGGGCTCACATGAAAACACCATTATTTGTCATGATCAAAGTTTAACACTGACACACAGTGATTTAATAGCGCCACAGGCTACTGAAACCCCTGTCTTTAACCTTCAAGGACATCTAGGTTGATGAGATATACATGTTGTACAGTTGAACTGACACAGCTTCAGTTTTTAAGTTATGTCCTTCAGCTATTTTCATGTATTATTCTACTTTTTCAGCAATCTTTTAGTGGGGCACTGAAAGGGAATTGTGTTCTCTTTAACAACAATCAAGATAAGTTTTTTCGAGGAGAACATGAGTAAATTAGACTTCTTCCTTAAATACTACAAAACAGCACATTCTTGCTCCTGCCTGAAGTACTGACTCTGCTGTGAGAAACAATTGTCCTCAGGTTTCTCATTGCTGAAGCCTCATTTATTAAAGGAGGGTACATCTCTTATTTGTTTAGCGTTATTGTAATGCTGAGTTAATACATTTTTCACCGTGGTGCAGTATTCCTGCAGAACAACTTGCTTGTGCAGACTTTCTTGGCTGCCCTCTAGGGAAATCGAATATGTATTTGCCATTCTCTTAGGAATTTTAAAGGGTTTAGCAACATTAATAATTTCTTAAAACATAAAAGAGGAAATGTGGCTTTTTGATGTGTCGTACTTCTGCCAGATAAGCATTTGGATGAGTTAAGAAGTGCTCGCTGGAAGAGGTTGAAGAGAATTTGTTCGCAGCACAGACATCATCCCATCATGATGGGGGGGTGAGAGTTTTTACTGTTCAGCTTTGACATGAACATTTGTGGTATGTCAAAAAAGACAATAATCCATGTAATTCAATTAGCTATTAGGCAACACATGGCAACAAGGGATGAAAATGCAATTTGTAGTCAGACTTAATGTAGCAAAAATGGTATTTAGTAAAGCTCTTAGTGTAAGGTTGTACCATTATTTAACACTCTTTAATTTTTAAATGTAATTTTTTGGGATCATTCCTCAAATGACATGTCATCGGCCAAAAGGGTAAATAAAGGACAAAACAATAGTTTTTCAGTCATTTCATCTCAGTCATTCCTGAATGACAGGTCATATTTAGCATATATCACCTGCTCAGATGAATAAATCACCTGAATTCAGGCAATATGTCTTTCTTATTTGATTTTTTTCCCTCTTATATTGTTCCTGATCTAATCTATTTTATCACATAAAAAGATAATCGTAAAGAGGAAACCTGGTATCAATCACCCGCCTGCAGTCATGCCAGGTTGCTAAGGGCATCCAAATGACACTGAAGCATGCTGGGACTTGTATGCTCTGTGGCTGCTGTGTGTGGCTAAGCCCTGTTGGTCAGGGTTAACTTCTAGACACCCCGATGACGAATGACAGTTATCTATTTTTACGGCTTGATATAGATCCATCAGCTTCCTCCGGAGAGGAGTCCTCAGCGTCTCACTGCCCTTTGGAGGAGATTTTCCAGGTCACCAAGCCAAGGTGAAAAACAAAACAATGCACATGACTGCTCACACATAACGGGGAAAAAAACACACACTAGTAGACACGCACACAGACATGCATGCCTGCAGACAAACTGTGTCACACACAGCTCTCCCTCTTTTCTACTGGACATATGGAAATGTCATCGCCTCCCAAGAGATGTTCGCTAATGTCAGGACATGTGGCTGGTATGGACCCGGGCCACACGTTCACTCTGTCCAGCTGTGTCAGGGACTGCCTACCAACCCCTGTACCCCCCTCTCGTGTACCTCCCTCTGCCTCCACACCCAGGAGGGAAACTAATTGTGAGCATTATTGATTGCCACGGCAGATCTGCGCTGTCCAGCGGGTAAATAAGATGGATGGAGTTGTCAGGTTGTCATCAGGCAAGGTTTTTTGACAGCATGCCTCAGGGCGTGTACAACACAGTCCAGGTTAACTGAGGCATACTCTGAGCAGTGAGGCGGTGCAGTGCTACAGCTTTGACTTTGGACAGAAATACGGGGAATGAAAGGCGTCCTACTTTACAAGATAACTTAGAATTCACAGATTGTAATACAAAGAATGTATTATCTATTATTGATAACAATCATGTTTTAAAGGATCGTGTCATATCACAAAAACATTTTCTGACTTTAGTCTTTTGGTACCTATGCAGATAGTTTGGTTTCGTTGTGCTCAGCTTTTGAGGTATCTGTCTCTGAGATTTCTGCCTCTGCCCCAGTACAGTAGAGGTGAATGGAATTTCAATTACAATGCTCAAGGCCTTGAAAAATATTTTCCAACAACAGAATCCAACAACATGTCTTTCCAGAAACAAATGTCCTTATTACTCTGGGGCCCATTTCACAAAAGTGATTTGCTTACATGCAGACTGCAAATGGCAGTAGTGGGACTTTTTCACAAATAATTGCCTCTTGCAAATTGCAGATACATTTGTGAGTTCTTCAGGGCTCTCCTCATACGGTGTGTGCATTGGTTACAAGCGTTTATATTAATTAGTTGATTGTATCAAAATTAACCAAAATTTGGTGAAACAGGCCCCTGAAGACCAGTTTTTATAGTTCCAATGAAAAATGTTCACAGTAAAGGTCTTCACAGGTCTAAAATGTTCTCCACAAAGGCGCCAATCAATAAAAGACTTTGGGTCAGTCAGTTAGAAAACCCTAACAGCCAAGTGGACTCTACTAACCAGCCCTTTAACCAGCAACAATTTATGAATCCTTTGCACTTCACCATTTTTGGCACATGGAGTAAACCTTACTTTTTGGTAAAACAAATAATTAAAGATATTGTATGTGAAATTTTATAGTGGTACCATTAAAACCGAATTGATACAGTGGCGACTCGTTCAAGAGATCTACACATTAAGACCATTAGCTACTCTGATGTGGAAAGCTGTGCATGCATATGCAAACAAAAAATGTCTATGTATTGTTTTTTAATCCTGTGACGTGTACTTGTTTTATCCTGTGATGTAACTATGGAAACCAAACTACTTCAGTCTCATCAAAAGGAATGTGGCAGTGAGGATAAACCTGCTGTTACTTCTGGTGCTGAAAAAAAGAGAGTAAGGAAGTACCACTTCATGCACTGTATCTCAGTATTGCTACATTGATGAATCATAAGTATGTTGACCGCGGCTCACCACCTGACACATGATGGTGTGTTATTTCAGTAGTATGTAATTATGCACTTCAGAGTGTAAACCCTCAACAAATGCTTTCATAGAGCTACTAACACCATGTAGACTTTATTAGCAGTTCCGTGAATCAATACAAACATTAGTGACCACAGACCCCATGTGCATAGGCCCTTTTACTGCTATATTAGGATTCATAAGGCCCCTCCAGAGGCAGAGGAGAGAACTGAATATGAAGCAGAGCCGTCAGTATTCCTGTGCCTCCTCTCTGCTCACTAGACTTTTCAGATTGTGTGCAAAGTAAACATTGCTCTGGGTGAGGATTGCTTTCTAAATGCTGTTAAGGATTTGAGCGATTATAAAGAAAATGAATATAGAGGAACCAGAGATTAACCAGAGCCTTAGTTGACCCTCTCCTATTGCGAGTATCCTCTCACCACAAGGCAGCTTTCCTGATGAATTTAAATGATTCAGAGGATGATTTGCATTTTGAGTAATGAGGTGAAGAGGGATCCAGTTATACATAACACGATCGAGAGGCACAACAATTAATGTCCGGCCTCGTGTGGAGAGAGCCCCCTTCAAAAGTTTCAATTTTATGACTCACATACTGATAACAGAAAGGAACAGATGATGACAACTATCTGCCCCACAAGTAATGTGGTCGTTGCTTTATGACCTCAATTCTCTGTGACCAAACTAGTCATTTTCCTATACCACATCTCTATCTATTTATTCAGGGTAGATTGACTATAAGCATTATGCTCTTTCAGGCAATACTCTGTTTCACATTCCTTCAGTTGCGTACAAATGTCCCAGGAAGGGGCACTATGGCTGCAGTGTGTTACTGCAGGTTACTTAGTATCAGCTGGGTATGTGTTTTGCTCAAAAGCACCTCATCTCACATTGCTGCTTCACCAGGGAGAAGCCAAACTGTATTTAACCAGGAGACTGCCCTCCCAAGAAAAATGAGAGCGTCAGTTGTTTCAGCAAATGCATGGAAATGACATGACACATTTACATTTAAGTGACAAAGTCTAGACTCTCGCAGCCATAGTAACCATCACTTTTGTCCATTGGGGACAGGTGAAAATAGTGACATTATTATAAAGCCACAGGCCACAGTGGGAGGAGGTTAAGGTGGGTCCTGTGGGATTTGGAGACCAATGTTTGTTTCCTGTTTCTTTCAACCATCTTGTTCCCTAACTTATCCAAGCCTTTTTTACTGTTACCATGACAACAAAGGTCACCTAACGATCACCTTTAAGGTTACATGTCCTTCATTATTTGTAAACAAAGAAAATGTCTGTTTATATTCAGTGTTAGGCTGCGTTTCATTAGTAGTTCCACTTCCCCTCGTTCACTTACCCTCAGCCCTTGGTATGACATAACAGCATACGTCGCACGGAGGCCACTTGGAGCGCGGAGGGAAAGTGGGCCGGGGAGGAGCGGGGGATTTAAATGAAACGCACTTGCCCTTGGAGTCTACTCATTGGCAGCCGTCGGCGTTATAGCAGCAATGACGTAAACTGCAATGCATTGTGGGTGATATCCACCTCGGAGTGACCATCGTTGTTCACTCGCTCCCTCAGCCCTCCGAGGGTCCATCTCACCAAGTTCACTTCAGTTTTCCACACAATTGGAACGACACTTATGATGGCGACGGGGATTCCCCCGAGGGCAAGTGCCGAGGGCAAGTGAACGAGGGCATGTTGAACGACTAATGAAACGCAGCCTTAGTCACCAACGTGCATTGAGTGTATCCTTGAATTCGAACAAACAAATCAAGGAATGTGTTTCATTCCTTATAAAACATTGCATGCACCGGTGTACATGGGCCCTCGTGCTTGTGTGTGTCATGACAACTGCAACTTCATTATCACAATTATATATTATATATTATTATGTATACTATATATTCTGTATGATCGTCATTCCTGTTTATTTCTCATATATCCATTCCTGTTCTGCCCACTAGTTGTCCTCAGTGTGCTCCCAGCCTTTACCAGTCACCTGGCTCCCCACCTGCCTGCACACCTGCTCCACATTACCCAATTAGTCCCAGAGTATATATACCTTTCCAAAGGCTTTTCTTTTTCTGCCACATTATTGTCCCTTTTAGCCATGGCATTTCCTATGTGCCTGGCTGCCTTAGCCCATTTGATTTATCAACCCTTGCTCACTGGCTACTTGTTAATGAGGAAAACCTTTAAACTTGCTAAAGCTGCAGTCTAAAATTCACCAGTCAAGGTTTACTTGTGTGGTGACAAAACGCAGACGGGAACAGGAAATAGCGTGGATAGGGCTGTAACCATAACTAGCTGGAGCTAGCGTGGCTAGTGGGCAAACAACAGCAGTCCACAAAAATGTAAATTATACACCATTTTATTAAACATTTTATTCATTAACCTTTATCAGTGTCATCGTACTGATTGCAACCAAGCAGCATTCTTTCTTTTCTGGCTCTTATTTTGCCTTGCAGTTCTAAAACCAGCAAACAAAACAATATTTCCTGAATGAGAGGTCAATCCCACCCCCCTCTTTCAAACCAACTGGACATTGGACAGCCTTGTGATTTTGAGTGTCAAAGTTCAATCAGATTGTACTCTGGAGAGAAGTGAAGGAGACAGGGTTCAATTTGCAACCCAAATCGAATGTGTTTTGGCCACATCCACATAGAAATAAATGGAAAGCAAAATCTTTTTTTTTTCTTGCTTCTGGATCTATTCCTTGGGTATAGAAAATAAAATCATAATTTTCTTTGTTATTAAATGTGAATTCAATCTAGGAAGAGACATCTTCTAATTGGGTTGGTGCACCTCCAATCCCACAATGTTAGTTTCCTCATGGGAAGAGCTCCATTACCAAACTGTCAGTATGCCATGAAATCCATGGGATTGGCCATGATTGTTGCCAGCCCCTACCACACACACTGATGTATGAAAATAGATACAAATTAATTCCTCTCGGTTCACATGTGCACTTTATGTGTGCTGTTCACCAGTCACCAAAATACCAAAAGGGCTGCTCTTTACTTCTTCTGCCTTCATTCAATGATTGCAAATGTACACATCAGGTCTATTTTTTTACCTTTTTAAACCGAAACAGGTGTTTTTATTTGAAGACGTTAATGCAAAGAGAAGATGTATGTAATTTAGTGGTTATAAGTTAACACAGTACTGCTTGTCTGTGTCTTCAGATAACTGCATCTTGGAGGCCCTGATTTGGATTTTGCATCTTCAGTCTTAATGGACCTTTCTGTGTTTTTTTTTTTTTTTTTGTTTTTTTACCTCGTAGGAAGGAAGGGAATTTCTGTCACCATCTCTGTGATGCAGAATTAATTTGCAGGTGTCTGTAAATTCTGACTGGTAAACACTCTTGGTCATGCCAGAAGGCGTTATGAGTCACAGCGACTCAGTGATCAACAGTAATGGAAAGGCTGGAAAACAGCAGGCATTTATGTCAAGCCAGATGAGAAGCAGCTGTAGACACTGCTGAGTTCATCATCTAGAAAATGTTATATAAAAAAAAGGTATTTACATGTTGAACTTCTCTTCCCCACCAGCTCCTATTTTCTTCAAGAGGGTCCCACATTGCCTTGCTCCGCACGGCAGCAGCCCATTCACAGCAGAATGCTTCATTCTGCTTCAACTATCATTGGTGGTGTGACAAAAGAATTGAAAGTCAACAGATTATGTTTACTTCCAGAACAGAGCTTATCAAAGCGTCATTAGGCCGCTGTGATGCTCCCTTTTATATTTGTGGCTAATGATCCGTGTAATATCTGTCCTTTCCCCCCGGATGTGCTGTTTTCCATCAAGGCAAGGCTATTTGGAATACAGTGTGAGCTATGTGCGTGCGTGTGTGTGTGTGTATGTGTGTGTGTGTGTGTGTGTGTGTGTGTGTGTGTGTGTGTGTGATCTATTTTTCAAATGATATGAATGACCCTTTCAAACAGCTGCACAATCTTGGGACACAAGGACACAATTTCTTTGCACAATCACTCTCTCTTGCATACATTTTTTTTTTTTCAACTGGTAGATTAACTTGTGTACTGCTTCTCTAATATATAAGTAAAATAGTCCAATGACTACATAATAATAATCTTTCTGTAAAATGTAGACCTCAAGGTGCAAAACTATGATATTGCATTCATGTATTACATTTTTGGCTATATTGTGTGGGAGATTCAAATGGAAGGGAAGGGTGAGAAACTAATTCAGCCTTGGCACAATGGAGACGCTAAGTGAATAAAATGTCTACTGTGATCTAGAAATGTTTCTTTCTTAAACTTTAGATCACCCTTTTATCCTTCAGTTTTAAAAGCTGCTCTGAATGCACTTAGCATTTTATTCTCTCAAACCTGTGAAGTATTTGTGCCTGATGGCAGGATTAAAACATTTATTATTTAAAGCTGCTCTAATAGATATTTGCATATTAACAATCTATCAAATGTCTAAGTGTCAGAGCCTGTTTACACCTGACATTAGAATGCATCTCCAGTGACCACTTGTGATCGGATCCTACTTCCCGCTCTATATGCAAATAAACACCTTTTTATAGGGCTGTACCCTACTCAAAATGTTGTCATTACATTGTCATTACCTCAGCAGGAATGTCCATGTCCACGTACAATAAGATGGAGCTTCTCTTTTAAATTGGTCAAATATATTTATTTTATCAAATGTATTTATTTAATTGGTGTCTAATATTTGTTTTGTCAGAGTTAAAGCTAGAAGAAGTCCTTAAAAGCCTGTGCACTCAGTAGGCTACCCAGCATGGCAGAGCATACTTTTACTGCTAATGGATGTTGACATGGTTTACATTCTTTAGAACCTCCCACCTGTCTAAATTTCACAAGCAAGAAAATGTAGTTGTGGGACTAATTTCTTTATTTCTTTTGTTTGCAACTTAGGTTAGGTTTGACCTCCCATCTAAACTCACCTTGACACACTTCCCTGCGCTATACCAACACAGACTGCTCCTTGGGACGTATGGGATGCGTGGTGGGCTCAGGCATGTGTGGAGAGGTGGATTAACATGACGGCAGGCTGTACATATGGCAGAGATCAAACAATTAACCTGCTAGTGATTGGCCCTGCCATTAGGGTGCAGTAATTAGAGCTAAGCGGCCCTGAGACCAGACTGGAGTAATAGGAAAGCTCACTGCTGGGAAGAGTCAGACTCTCAACGTCTGTGCAAGTCTGTGTGACCTCAGGCTTCATTCATCTTGACACTCTTCAAGCTCTTTGACAGAGTTGTTGTGTATGTAATTTCATGTTTCAGCATATGGAAAAATGTAATGTATACAGTACATTTTCATAGCCGTACATAACTGATTGCCTGTATATGTAGGTGTTTTGTACATTTTTGTACTCAGTACGAGCATGTGCCCTCATACCTGGTTTGTCTGTACGTATTTATCTTCCCTCGCGAGATGTCAAAGTGTTCCTGCACTGATGTTACGAAGACAAATCCATCCTGCTTTCCTGCACTCTGTGAACAAAGTGATTCTTCATCTGATTCAGATATCGATCCTTTTCGGAGGGGGCTACAAGTGTAGCTGTTTTGTTCGAAGTTCTGCATTAGAAAGTCAGCCAGTGAGCTGTTTAATCTTATCTAAGCCCTGGGACTGTAATTGATGGAAGTGTGCTCTTAAAATTAACAGAGTAAAAAGATTCAAATCCATTCAGTGTTGCCTGAAGGCTGCACACAATCAATCTGACTTGGACCATCCTATGTACACAGGATTCCTCCATCTGCAAATGCACTCATTGGTACATATTACCTATTTAAATTGAAAGTGTAGATCTAGTTCAACACACATTCCAAAACATGTTTGCTTACACGCTTGGGCACCCTGTGGGACTGCTAATGTGAATACAACCATTTATGCAAACCAAGTTTATATGCAGCGATCTCTCCAGTTGCTTATATTTCTCTCTCTGTTATTGGCCTATATTCAGTAGGTGATTTGAGGAGGCATGAAGGGGGATGCTAAGTGAAACAAAAATACATCCCCCCCTTATTAACCTGCCACCTGGGATATAAAAGAGAAAGACAGGGGAAAGGAGGAGCTAAAGCTGTTCACTTGTTAAGATGTGTTGAGATTGGTTTAAGATGTTTAATAGAGTTAATAAAAAAGAAAAAAAGGGGAAGCTCAAGCTACATTTATTTCACTTTTCTATGATTAGGGCACATTTTCAAAAGCTCTCTGTTATGTATTTTATTTTTAAATGCAGCCATTATTTCAAACGTGTATCATTAGAGTACTTATAATTATAAAGATTACAAGTCTCCACCCTTTTGGTAAAACCGCACATTGTTTATCAGTTAATGATATAATGAAGTGTGCTGACATTGAAACCGAGGAAATTGAAGACGATTGAGGGTCAGCTGATGCTCGAAAAGAATAGATTGTAAGAGATTTTGTCTGACCTCATCAGAAATCAGAAGTGGTTATAGCTATTTGGCCACACTTACTCTTACTCTTCAATACCACTAACAACAAGCTATCTCCCGTTGTTTACTTTGTCTCTTGTTCCCAACGGGGTATCACTGGCACTCTGGCAGTGTGCCAGCTGCTGCAATTAAACAGCATTTCTGATTTCTGATATTTCCCCAAAGACCTTTTTTTTTCTCTTTTTTTTCCCTTGTGAACAATAAAAAAACATTAACAATACATTTCGAAACATACTGATATTATTATAATTCTGACTTCAAAAACTGATTTCAGTTAGACTTTGAAAGCGTTTGTAGTGCCTGCTGGGATTCAAGGGAACTGTATCATAAAAAAGTTTGTGATAAAAAACTTAATGTATATCTGTTTCTGCTCTCCCATCTGTTGGCAGTTATTTGTTGTAATTATTTTTTGTGTTATCTAGTACGCATTATTTGCTTCAAGATTATCTACAGTATAGTGCTGTGAGTAACTAACAACAAACTAACAAACTAACAAAATATGTATTATCAATTTATTGATGTGTCCTGAATTTGCCTTAAACGCAAGCTTTGGCTTGACCCCTGTGACCTTTTTACCAGGACATGCTCTAACTACCAGCCCATAAATATTCAGGTGAGGGAGTTTTTGTCGTAGCAGCTGGAGCCTGAAGGAACTCTCTGATTGTGTTTGGTACCACAATGATATTGTGCTGCCAAACGGGATGTAAGGTCACTTTGGACCACCAAATATCAAGTCGTTGGGGGAGTTTCTCATGGCAGAGGAAGGAGTGCTTAAGGACACCAGCTGAGCTTAGGTGGGCACCATCTCATCTCACTGGTGTAGAGGAAATGATGCGATACCTCCCATCCCAAGGTCATCCCATGCTACAGCGATTCCCACAAACAGTTTCCAGCATCAGAAATACCCTTCTGCATGGAGAGTCGGAGAGCTGGATGATTTCAGAGCCAAGCGGTGGCCATCTCGGGCTATAATTCCATCATTTCGTGGTTGAAGGAAGTCATCTGTGGTAATATGTTTGGATGTTGGAAAATCACTCATCACAATGTTAAATTACTTTCTAGGTAAATTACTTTCTTCCTGAACTCAGCTCCTGTGTGGTGTTTTTTTTTTTTTTTTTTTCTGCATATACAATGACTTGCATCCCATATTTTTCACAGCGCATGTTTTACTTGCCTCAATCTCTGCTTAGTCTTACACTTTCCCTTTGGTTACATGTCTCCTTCAACTAATCAATAAGGTCTATAAGTCACTTATATCGGAATTAGCCGGACGAATCCATAGCCTAAAAGCAGCAACTGTCCTTCATATACTGTCTACTAATTCAGTCTCACACTGTAGGCTAAAGTTTCTCTGAAAACTGATTAATGTTCCTCTATACTCACAAACACAATCCCATCCCAGAGGCACACCAAGTTCCCTTTAACTGCATCTGTATGCTCTGTTAGTGGATTTCAAACATTTTAACATTGTCATTGTGAGCATGTTGGTATTCTGATGTTAGCATTTAGCTAAAACAACCACTGTGCCAAGCAGTCTCACATAGCTTGGCATGACTCTTAGTTTTGTCATAAACCACTGTAACAATGTTTTGTTCCTCTTTCAGCTGATCCCCACAGGAGTCGTCACAGAGGATCTGTTTCCATCTTGCTGGCAAACCATCCCCATTTATCCAGGCTTGGGACCAGCAATAAGGAATGCACTTACTTGTACATCCCCCAGTGACAGGGGCACTACTACTACTCACAGTTTAAGAACTACTAATGTATGTAAGTCTATTTTAGGGGGGCAGTTACTACCACGAAAAGCTATGGCTACATCACAACTTAAGGAAACACTTGCTACTTGCAGCATTTCACAGCACATGCACTGGATTAAGAAAAAGCTGTAAAAACGGAAAACACAACCAAATACAGGAACTGTGCAAATAGCACGGACGACAACAGAGACTGTTTCCACGGGACACTAAAAAGTGATGAACATGCCCAGACATGCTTGTTGTTGCCATGGTTTGTGAGTCATGTTATTGAAGTCTGTTATCTGTAACATAATGATGTTGGAAAATGAGCTAAAATAGTTTTTTGTGTGTGTCTGGGTGTGTATTTTCCACTTCCACAACATTTTTTCTAAAAACTGCACGTGTTGTCAAATTGGTGAAGATGTTTTCTTAATTTGCAGTGTGCATATACATAATGCTGTATCTCAGTATTTCTTTATGGCTGACCACAGGCCAATCCAAATATGTGACACTTTAAATCAAATCTGACTAAGAAGAGTGTCACATGTTACAGTGCAATTTGTAGTAGGAAAGTGAAAAAATGCTTAAAAATTAAACTGTAAATGAACCCGGGACACTGCTGAGATCCAATCATCTAAAAAATCTCTGCAGGTGGTCAGTGATGCATTTGGCCAATTTAACAACACAGAGTACAGCAATGTGTGTCTAATCAACATATAGGAGCCATGTAAACATGGAGTTTTCTTTGTGGATTCAACAGGGATCTAGCGCCTCAAACAGGCAGCATGCTTCCTGGATTAGCGGGGTGCTGGCAGATGGGGAACAAGCGAGACAAGATGTTTACTGTCAATTTTAAAGGATGTAAATATTATGAGGAGGTAATGTGCATGACAGTCGAGGGAATGAGAAATCAGATTTCAGTGCAGACATTTTAATGTGAGCTGTGAAGAGTCAAAGTAAACCTGTCTATAGACGTCATCTCTATTCTCTTTACATTATACTTGTATTGCTGTTTATTGGATCATATCTATCAGAAAAGCTATAAAGCACTTTAAGTACATAAGCACGGTTTTCTTTATCTTCTCTGTATGTACCTCAGTATCTGTAATGTAATTGGTTTTCATCTCTTTCTTTTTCTTTTTTTCACTTTTCACAATGAAATTTCATGAAGTGACCATAAAAAGAAATCACATTTTCACCAGGAATGTGTGGACAATCAGCAGCCACAACAGGTCTCCTGTGTGATTTTAAGATTAAGTTTTTCCTTGTAAATGTCTTTAGAGGGATCATTCCATTTTGGAGGAACTGTGCTATCTTTTTCTGCTTACCTACACAGGGAAGTTATGGTTGCATGGATTAGTAGTGCGCTTATTATCTAAAACATTTGAAATACATAAAATCTTTTATATCACTGCTCCGAACATCTGAAATGCATAACGTTGGGCCTATATAGTTCAGTTAGACCAGATACTTTCAAAGCGTATCTCCCCAGGAGGGCATGAGAGAGTGGAAGGGAGAGATGTGAGGAAAAGATACTGCGTAAGGTGAAAGGGACAGGTGCATGACACTGCTCCAGAAACAACGGGAAGTTAGTTTGTCCTATTTGACCCACTTTGGCTTCTTGAGGTAATTAAGCTAGGCGACCCTTAGCACTGGATTTAAGCAGTTTACATCAAAACTGGTACTGTTCTCTTGTTCTGTATTGTTCTCTGAGCCATAACTCAGTCAGACCTGAACACAGACACAGGTTCAAAGCAGTGTCAAGGTAATACTGACACATAATTAAAGTCATATTATTATTTCATAATGAGCAGAGGTAGCAGAGTAAGGCTTCCCATCTATGTACATCTTAAAGTTTGTACCATAAATCTCCTAATTTCCTCTATCCATTCTAATCTCTCAGCTTCTATACATCTGGTAGAAAAGCAATAAAACACTGGTTTTCTCTCAAGGACTACCTTTGCAGTACTCTCTCTTCACTCTTTCTTCCTTTATTTAGTTCTCTTCTTTAACTTTTCATGGAAAATGGATAAAACAACCTTTTCTTCTGTGTGTTTGCCTTGCCACCCTCTTCTTCTCACTTTTCTTAGCCTCCACTTCCCCTCTCACACCTTGTCTCCCTTCCCTCCACCCACCCCTCCTCTTTTTCCCTACCTGAGGTCATGAACAGTGGTTTTGTTATCTTCTCTTCTCTCATCCCCTGTGTGTCAATGTTTACTGCCAGCTAAAAAAAAAACAACTCCCTGTGGATCAGTCTCTCACTGGTAATGCTTCACCTGTTGGACTTGTCTCCGGTTCCTATTACCTCAAAGAGTGGCCACAGAGATTTATGTCGACTCTGCAGCTGACACAGGTTTAGAGCCGTATCAAGAGAGCCAGCTGGCTGCTTTACTCTGCAAATAAACCCAACTACTAGGGGGAATCAGTGTGAGAGGCAGGAGAGCTGGCACGTGGACGCCTTCCCCAGCTCTACACTGTCTTGTCATTTATCACAACTTAACGACTTTAGTTTTAATGTTATTGCCTTCTGGAGATGAGAGTTTCCTCTTTCATTCAGGTTATCCATCAACATGTGACATTGATTGCTGTCATATAATTTTGTATAAAGCAATCATGATTCATGACTGTCTTAAAGAGAGATTGGTATGAGTGGTCTTTTCTCCTTTTTTTAATTTTTTTTTTACTTTCAACAAATAGTGTCTAAATAGCAATTAGATCCCTTCTCTGCTCTCCAGTGAAAACATTGCATCTCCATGTGTGATTTTTTTTTATTTTCTTTATTGGAATTAAAGGATTAAATAAATCCACATGGACATGGATTTCCAGAATGTTTAGCAGAAAAAACAACCATATGTTTTGTGTTCATTTAGCGGCAGCCTCGTATCATAAACTCAAAGAAACTATTATGCACAAGCGATTTAAAGCTCCACCAATTAAAACTTCTTAAACAATATTTCTTCTCCATTTCCAAGTTCATCCTTGACCATAGAAATAGCAGTTTGTCAAAACAATGGCAAGGTCTTGCTTTCAGCCATATCACAGTCCTCAGCGATTAAAACAATGCTGAGCTCCATGACAGCTGAGCAAAGTACAGCCGCTGATGAAGGCTACTGTGATCCCGAAAAGACTGGTAAGTGGACCTTGAATTTGGGATTGTTTTGAAACTTGCATTTTTTTAAACATTTGTGTTGAAGTTTAGTTAAAATAGAAGTTTTAGTTTCTTAACCATACCTAACCAAGCTGACAAGGAGTTTTGCAGACATGAACATTACAAATATTCAGTGTAATGTACCTTAAAGCTATAATATGGGACATTTTTGCATTAAAATGTCTACAAACTAAACCTTTGTTAAAAAATGTGTTGAGTTGTGTGCATACTACAATGGTTGTCTGTCTTGTCATAAATTGACTTTTTATCCAGTTTTAAGCCACATTTTTACAATAAACTTTTTAGATCTTGGTCATTTTAACTATATATTTTAACCAGATGACGGATTTTAGTCATTTGATGTCTGGATGTTAAGTTATCATAGAAGCAAACTCAGCTAACGTTAGCCACAGCTCCCAGGCAGCCCCTCTGGGACGTCCTTTGTCTGCAGAACATCATTGAAAAAACACAGATTTTTAAGGTGGAACTGCTTTATTCCATGTTTTTACTGGTTTTGATCACTTGTTCCATTTGAGAAGCAAAGAGCTCTGTAGATAGATAGATTTTACTCCTGAACAAATTACCATTAATGGAATCCTAACCGGGAGAGTCTGACTGCAAATGATGCACTCAGAAATGGCGGTGCAGACGACTTTCTTGATCCCACGCTACTTCACAACACCATGAAACTTCATCTCCTGTTAATGTTTTGATGTGAGAGATCTAGCAGTAGAAATTACATATTGTACATTTATAGTAAAATATAAAGTATTACTATTTATATTATGTATATTTACATAATTTTCTCTTATTTTGGTGATATGTTGAGAAGAAGGGAAGGTCGTATTCAGTTTCACTCATGATATAATGTACCTTTTTGTAAATACGCACATTAGCTTTTTCTAAAAGAAATGTTCCCTCACATTTTCCTTCCCTGTGTCTTTCAGGACAATGTGAGAGTAATAACACATACTTTCATCACTGCCTCCACAAAATGTGCTAGAATTTCAGTACTAGTTACAAAAGACAATTTTCCTCCACAGCTCCTGCATTTTGTCACACTCTCAGGCCTGTACCTTTTATATGACACAGTGCACAGCACATGATACGAACCTATAACACAGCACAGAGCTAAGGGCAGGACAGGTGGTGGAAAAGCCTCTCACACGGGCCTTTGTCCAGTCTCCAATAAAGCTTGAATAACCTGTGTTAGATTTAAAGACCTGTCTCACCTCTGTTGCCCTCTGCTCCTCCTTACTCTCCAGATACGATATAAGGTGAGACATCTAGCTGATGTACAGGCATTGCTGACTGCATCCGTGTGTTATAAACCCCCACCCTCCAACTCTTGATGGGATTGTACACTTTCAATGATGGAAACAGACATAGCACAATTGATGGCTTTTCATCTGTCTCTACACTGTGAATACACTGCAGTCCCTGCTTGGAGGACAGTTGTGTATGGGAGGGGGTAGGGGGGGTCTCTGTATGGGCATGCATGCTTAGATTTAAGGCTTACCGTTTTCAGTTGTAACTAATTTTTCACCAACAAATACCCTAGTTTTGGAAGGGAAACAAAACGAAAACAAATAAGGGGTTCTTGAAAGTCTTCTGGTAATTGGAAGTAAACAGAAAAACAAAGAAAAATGCAATTAAGATGCTCGTTATGCTCCAGAGTTCTACTAGAAAGATACAATTAGAGACCAAAAAAAAGATTTTCTATTTGCAACACTACTCTGTAGTACTTTTTAAATCAAATTTTAGCTGGACTTTTTTCTTCTCCTTTTTACCCATTTTATAATATTAAAAGTACCATTTCAATGAAGTATGTTTAAAAATGCCAGTACCAACTTACTTTGAATCCCCCTATTTAGCATGTATATACAGTATATATATACTGAATTTATGATTTATAACACAGCGTTATGTAGTTGTGCTGTAAGCATATTTAACAACTCCTCCTGTTGACACCTGCAAGTGGAAACTGGTGCATAAACCTAGCTACTAAATTAATAAAGTGTCATTATATCTACTTACAACTACATGATATTGTGTTATTAAAACATTTATTAAATATTTATATGGTCCTTATGAATGCTAAATACTGAGCATTAAAGTTTTGATAAAACCATTATTCATAAATGTTTTAGCAACACAAATATTTAGCCATAATGTGTCTGTGTTGTGTGTCCATTGGGGAGAATTTCTATATTCTGTGTCTGTATGTTGTACCTTTATGTGTGCTTTTTTATGTGTCCTCTGAAGGGATCTGTGCAGCTATGGACTATAGCTAAAAACCTTGTTAGGAGCAAAGGCAGACCTTCCACATTATCCATCAGTGAATCAATGCAGCTGGTATCAATATATAGGCCCTATAGGATGTGTATGTATATGTAAGTGTGTGAGGGAAGGTGTCATCAGCCTTTCAGTCCGTCAGAGCGACAGAAGTCTGTTCACCCATGGAGGGAGAAAGGGTCATTTTCAGACAACGACCAAGTGCTGCTATTTGATAAAATCCTTCATTTAACAGCACAGTGAATAATACACTGACTGCACACCTGCTCCTTCCTTGTAATAGACTGACCATTTCAAAATGAGCGAAAGTGCTGATCCTTTATTAAATTAACCTATTAAATGTGCTTCATTAATGAAGGAAAGGATATAAATGAAGTGGAGGGAGAAGTGATTAAAGAAGGGATTTTTTTCGCTATGATGACTATGAAATGGATTTTTCAGAAGATTCTTTTTACATTTTCAGGAATTCTTCAGTTTTTTCACATTTAGTTAGAGGCTCAGATGCTCAAGGACACTTTTGACAGGATGCCTGCTGCTGACAGATATGTAATGTTAGATTTACTGATTGCTGCAGGGACTGAACGTGTCAACATAAAGTTAATGGGAGGGACTCTCTAACTGCTCATCAGTCCTAAAAGATTCCTAAAACGTTGCACATAAAGTGTATCCTGAGATTACTGCATATCAGAAGTCAGAGTGAAGTGATCATCATAAACAGTTTCAGGCTGTATAGCGCTACTTCAGCAGTTACTAAGAATGTATCACGACAGGCAGCAAGCATGATAGATGGGATGGGACAGACATTGTGACATTATACCCAAATGTGATGGGTGAGAGTGCTGAAGGTCTTTTCGAGGCTCGTGTGCACAGGGATAGCAGAGCTGTGACTAAGACATAACCTTGTTCAAAAATTCAAGACGAGGAGAGAAACACAAACAAGTACATGTGCGAGCAGGGGACACAAGGGTGTGATGTACATATGCACATACTCTATCTCTCGCGCTTTCTCTGTCTATGTCACTCCCTCTTCTACTTCTTTCATGGAGATCTGTCTTTGTTCCTGAAATAGCGACAGAGTACAGACAACGTGGTACAACCAAAATCTGAGAAACTGACAGAGATGATGACATCGGACTTGTTTACCTGCACAAAATATTCCAGATAAAAGCGCATATCTGTTAAGGTGATATTCAAACTGCGTTATTTATGTGCTTCTTCCTGTCCTTATCCCAAACAGCACAACACATAACAGGATTATTCATAATTCAGAATATTATAATGGAAAAAGTACTTATACACATCACAAAACCGTGAGCACAAGGTGTGTCAAGCCTCAGCAGCATGTCAGAGTTTTGCATATTCCATCTATGCTATTTTCCTAAGTTATGATATTGTATGTTATTTACATGCAATTCCTAATAGTTATATTTGTTCAGTGGATAGAGTACTAGATAGGAAGACAGATTGTCAGTAAAGTAAAACTAGTTTGAGAAGCAAGCGTACCTTGCTGATTGAACCTCATTTCAAGAAAGTGTAAGTGTATCCAAACTGAGCTTGACTAACATCTCCCTCATTCTCCTGTTAGCGCAGGAAGACAACTTACCTTGTTATCATCATTATTTGAGCATCAAGTTTTAATTCCCAGTTTAAATTCACTCAACTTCAGAAGAATTTTAGTTGGTAAGTCTGTTACCCTTTTTTTTAAACAGCTGAAAGGGAAATTCAGTACTTAAGTGAAAGATATGATCCTTCACTTCTACTCTAACTTGCAAAATTAAGAATTAAAGCTATTTGTCATTAAAATGATTTTTTATGTGACAGTACAAAATAACATTGTCATGGTGAACGATACATTATCTGAAGCAATAGGTTTTATTCAGTGTTACTAAATTCTCCCTAGAGTTTATGTCCTGTCCCAGTTTAATTTTCCTTCTGTTCCATCCCTATTTATATATTATGAATATATTTTGTTTTGTTTCATATTAATTACTATTGGAGATCAAGAATTTCACACAAATTAAGTGGACATGTATGAAAATAAGAAGGAAAGAATGATATGGCAACTGTAGCATGAATCCTTGTCTCTAACTGGCTAATGCTGCTGCATACATGCGATCAATCATGTGATCACTTGAGAATTAGTTTTCAGTGTTACATTGTGACACTTCGTTACACTTTGCTTCATAAGTAAGTTGGTAAATGTGTCTTATTCTTCACACTAAGCAAAGAAACGTTTTTGCTCTTAAATTGGCTCTTTATGTGTAAAAATCGTAGAAGTTTGATAAATATCCAGAGTGCACAAACTCATCATCCCGAGCAGTAGCACTGTGGTCCAGGTCTGTGGATTTGTCGAATTGCAGCAACATCAGCAACATCATCTCCACTACCAAATTCTCACATATATCTGGGAAGACATGCTGGATAAAAACCTGCCTCTTCTCTTCGTCTTTTTCCACCATGTCAGTAGTTGAGGGTAATAGTGGACGTAAGTGATAGCTAGCGGCTTTGCTTGATATCCACTTAGCTCACTAGCTGAATCCCTAATTAGTTAGCTCACTGGCAATTTTTATGTTTTGACAATTTTTGGCCTTTAAAACACAGCAATTTATTTCAATTTAATCCCACAACTGTCAGCTGTTAGCTTGTGAGTACCCATGTGAGTGTATTTGCCTTGTCAAGGAACACAGCTTCCGTTCTTCATTTCTTTAAAACTGAAAGAGAGTGTCTGTGCACTGCAATGTGGGATGGCTTTGGGAATTCTAAACAAACCAGATGACATCAAACTGTTTTTATGTATCTGTGATTGTATCCACTTTACACTTTTCAACTCTCATTTCACTCCAAGTCCCTCCAAGTGTTATAAGTCCTGTTTCACAAATGACAAATGTCAAATTAATCTCATTGATTCGACTTACATAAAACACACCACTGATGCATAACAGAGGTGTTTGATTGTGGCACCACACGGAAGAAATCTAATGTAATTTGGCCTTTTTGATTGGTTGTTGTAAATGATATTGAAATGACAAGTGAAAGTGAAACAGTTGCTTTTCATTTTAGCATATTAATTACACAGCGAGAGTGACTGAACCCAACCCCTCTGTGCCAAGCTGCCTCTCAGTCAACCATAATGACTAAGATTCACATCTACAGTATTGATCCGGCCCTGGCTTTGGCAGGGCCACCAGTCGTTTATAATCCCTCCCTGCCGCTGCTCCCAATCTCTCGCTCCTCTCGTTAAATCGTTTGGGTCTCTCCACAATCTGAGAGGGGGGAAAAAACCAGGATTATATAGTCATACTGTAAATAGTATTCTATTGTGACTGCACTTAAAAAGGTTTTTATTTGCATATTACAAAGAATACATAAAATAGGAGGACTGCCAAATTCTCTGTTGGATCATGAGGGAATATAAGAGCATAAAAACAAAAATTGTCTCAATGTGTGTAGGAGTAAAAAGAAAAAACGACTTCCTCTTTATTCCTTTCTTAATCTGTAGTTTGATGTGCAAATAAGCAACAATTACAACTGGGAAATGGTTTACCATGAGACAAAAATACTACTCTTCGAAGCAGAATGTACAATGTAGAATGTAAAGAGTCTACCTGTTCAGAGAAAACACTGGCCACTGTTATTCACACATTACACATAAATCACACTGTTCCCAACAGCAACCTATATTTGTTGTGTCATAGGGTTTTAGATTAGATTAATCTATTTATAGATTGTCTTTAATTACCTCTAGGCCTTCTTTTGTAGATGAAAATATGATATACTTCATAAGAGCACAAGCTGCAGTAATATAGTGATTCGTCTGTATGATATATCACAGATAACATGGAGTTATCATCACTTAACATTAATAATCTATTATCACTTGATATTTGTATGTGTGCGAGAGTGATAGTTAGGTATATTCCCTTCAAACTCTTGAAGGCTTACACACTAACTTGAATTTTTGTTTCACACGTCAGAAGTTACAAAGTATTTGATCACAGCTGTTGCTGCAATCTGCTACTATAGATAAATTAGCAGTCTAGCCTTTATTTGTAGCCTTTAAAAGAAGTTTTAATGTGTTAAATTTTGCAAAATCTAAGGGATTTATTATGAACTGCATTTCATTTCAGTTCTCAAAAGCTTGCCAATGTTGAAGCCTGTATATGCTGCAGCTGGAGCACCTGGCTTTCAGTCTGGGGTTGGCAAGAACGTTCTGGCTTTGAGCTGACCACGATCTCTGGCAGTTTCTGCAGTACACTGAATAAGGTATTATATTACCATTATATTAAACCTCATTATTTTAGAAATGGTGGATCAGCTTTTGGTATCATTCATCATCATTCAAATAAACTCCATAAACACTGGAATTCAGACAAAAAGAGATGACAGAACTACTCCAGAGCATTCATAACTAGTTGCCTGTCAGTTTTAAATTTGATTTTAGCATTTTATTGATTTCTTTCAAGGCTTTGCATGTGTTGGCCTCTTGTTTTCTGTCTGAACTTTTGATCCCTTATGAGCCTACTGGGCCCGGTTGACTCTTGGCCCTAATTTTAATCCTTGTTGTACTGTCGGCTCTTTATTCTGTTTGTTTTAGCCTGTGGCAGGGAATATTCATTTATGCTTTCATAACTCTTTTACCGCATTGATCATTTGTTCAATTTTAGTTTCCATAATGACTCCTTTTGAAATGCACAAATTAGTTATCTTAAGGCTTAAAAACCCTCCCATAGTTTCCCCTCCTCCCCTTCATTACATGCTGCCATTATTAATGCAGCAAATTTGATAAGTGAAATAATTAAGAGATCATAGCTCACAGTCAGTTACATGTAGAAATCTGGCGTTGTAAGTGTTTTATTTATTTGAGTCAGCAGTGTGCTGTGTGTTCTGGTCAGACCTCATTAGGACTCATCTTGATCTGACAAGAAACTCAAAGAAGTCACCAACTGACAGACTGCAGGGCCACCAGTGAGACTGAGTTTTTCATCTCCTTCTCTAAAGAGCAAAAATACTTTCTGGTTATAAGCTTACATTTCATGTTGCTTCACTTAACAAATAATGTCTTATTTAGTGATTTGTGGGCTCACATCAAAGATGGTATGAAACAGTAAGTACTCTTTTTAAAAGATTTTCACGATTCAAAGGCTGAACCTAAAAGTAGACTCAAGACTGGACTGATGACCCACGAAGGGGCCAATGAATCTGGGGGACAATTTTTTAGACTCAGATTAATGGCAGATCTTTGGCTGAAAGCCTTACCTTATCTCCAGGGGTATATGTAATAGCAGGGGTGCGACAACAGTTGGCTTGATGCTGGTAGCAACCAGAGGCTCTCAGCGAGGCAGAATGTGCTCGGGGCCAGGTCTTGTGGCAACGATGAGTGGACTTGGACTGAAGGTACAGGGATGTTCTTCTCCTCAGATGGAAATACTTTAGGTTAATAACCATAAAGGCACTAGAAGGCTGTGGCAGAGGTTGGTAGAGTGTTGTGGGCATACTCCACCCAGAAAAGTTGTGAAGCCCAAGTAGAGGGACTGACAGGCATGAGGCAGCAGAAAGTGGTCTCAAGTTTCTGGTTCGCATTTTCAGCTAGACCGTTGGTTTGGGTATGGAAGCCAGAGGAAAGACTGTCTGTAGCACAGATGGTGAAGCAGAAGGCTTTCCAGACGGCTGAGGTAAATTGGGGATCACGTTCCGAAACGATGTCACAGGGAAGGCCATGGATCTGAAAAACCTCCTTCACCAATAGGTCTGCTGTTTCCTTGGCAGATGGCAGCTTGGACAGAGGTAGGAAATGGTCAAATTTACTGAAGTGATCAACAGTGGTGAGAATAATTGTTTTACCATCCAAGGCAGACCAGAGACAAAGTCAATAGCCAGATGAGACCAGGAACGGCAAGGAATGGGCAAATGGCGTAGCAGACCAAAACTGGGCTGAGTGGATGCTTTATTCTGGGCACAGACAGAATAGGCAGACCATAGGACTTTTTGTCTTCCTCCATGGACACCCGCCAAAACAGTCTGCAGAGGAAGGCCAGAGAATGGTTTACACCAGGATGGCAAGGTTTGAAGAGTGAGCCCACTCGAGAACACAAGACTTTATAGCATCAGGAACAAATAGGCGACCCAGAGAGCCATTCACCTGAGTCACCTTGGATGAGGAATGATGCAGAGGTGAAACAGTTCTTTAGGTCCTGAAAGACTGCCTCAGTCTCAAGTGGCCACTGAAACTGGCGGAAAGCTGAGGTAAGAGCTGTTAGTGGAGCTGCAAAACCAAGGAATCTTTGAAGTTGCTTGTGGGTTTCTGGGCTGGGCCATTCAAGAACAGCTTTTACCTTGGCTGGGTCCATTTTTACCTGTCCCTTGACAATGATGTAACCAAGGAAGGACACAGAAGGGGCATAAAATTTGTATTTCTCAGCCTTCACAAACAACATATTCCGAAAGATTTCTAGAAAAGATCAGGATATCATCCAAATAAACAAACACGAAACAGTCGAACATGTCTATAAGGACATCATTTACAAGATTTTTAATAACAGCAAGATCATTGGTTAGTCCGAATGGCATCACCAGATACTCAAAGTGGCCTAGGGTTGTATTAAAGGCAGAAGACCTTGCACAACTTCCTGAAGAGCCTGGCTGTGTTCACAGAGAAGGGTTCCCTATGAGGCTACTGCCTTGCAGACCAATTCAAAGTCTGCTGGGTTCATTCAGGCCAGATCATTCTGTCACAATTCAAAGGCTGAACGCCAAAACAGCCTTAAGACTGGTCTATGATGAAAAAACAAAGTCCTTTATTCCTTTATTACTTACTTATTTATTCCTTTGAATATGGGGAAAAAAGGTGATTTGGAGGCTGGCTGATGTTTGGGCTGAGGCAGGGTTGAAATCCAAGGAAGAAGGATTGCAGTAGGAAAACCACTGTGGAGAGCTGGCAGACAGGTGAATCTGGAGGCAGAGGAAACCAAGTTACTTTGGCAAACAAACTAAATCGCTAAACTGGCTATCTTGGCTATAAAGAGAGCTGAAGCTGAATTGTAGTTCTTTAAATATTTTGTAAAAATACAGCTTAAACCAAAACAGACACACACACACACACACACACACACACACACACACACTGTACATTGATTTCCCCTCAACTTCCTCACCATCATGTCTATTATTTGTGTTTTCATCCTCTCCCATACTCTGCCCTCTCTGTCTGGGATTATGATATAACTTTTTTTCATGCACCAAATCCCCTCAGGCAGATCGTCCCTGTCTGGGAATTAAGCAGCTAAATGATGGGAATGCAGTCAGACGCCAATGGGACTCATAATCTTAATAGTGACCCTGTTATTGCAGCTGTCTCACGAGGACTGTGGTGCATTTTTGAAAAGATATTTCACTGGGAAATCTATTTTATTAGTCAGTGTTGGGTGGTGATTACTTACAGCAATGTAATGCTATTTCCAGTAACAAATGGTGCAATGAGTTGCAGGTTCTGTTTCTGTAATCATATTCCAGTAACCAATCCAAAAATAGCAATGAGCGAAATGAAAATAGAATCAATTGTGAGTCTTGTTTGATTCCTGTAATGATGATGACGCATAAAAGCCACTCAAATCTCATTATTCTGGTTTTAGCAAGAAATCAAAAGGAAATTTTGAGGTCCAATAAAATAGAAAAAGAACAGTGCCATTCATTTGTGTTATGGGGACGTTGGTTATATGGTACACATTAGATCTGGAGGCCACTATGATGCCCCTATTGAGTATTTTTACTCAACCTGTCCACATTCAGAAGATGAAACTGGGCAAACTCTGCCATTTTCACTGTATTGGTGGGAATTAATGGGTAAAGGATTATAATGCAAAAAAGTGACTCCTTTTCACACCTTGATATCCACTGGACGTGATTTTCTGTTTGCTAAATTTGGACATTATTTGGACAGAGACAAATATACCAAAAAATAACAACAAAAAGAGAGAAGATTATATATGAGGATTTACAGCATTTCTGGGTTAATGGGGGCTGTTCACACCAAAATGCCTAAACAGGATAATGTGTGTGGAATGTGATGGTAAGAGTGTGATAGTTGTCTGATGAAAGGAGAGATGGACTGTGCTTATGATTCTCAACATGATAACATTGCTCTGAAAGATGGAATTACTCTCTTCTTTTTCCATATAAAAGATGGAAACATTTAATGCTGTATATGGGCATACATGCACACACACCTACATACATACCTAAAGGGCATAACCCTATTGGTAGAGAAGTTCTACTGATGTCTTCTCCACAAACTTTATTCAGAACTTGTATCTAGATAAATACAAACCTCATATTACAATATGTTTTGAGAATGTAATATGATGGTTTCTTCTTACATTTGCTTTTATCTGAAAATGTCTCAAGTAAATACACATGTCCATGTCATAAAGGCTGAAGTGGCCTTTTGCACATTGAAGAAAACAAGAGTAATAGAAGGTAAGAGAAAGAAATGCTTGGAAGCAATAGTGACACATCATGATGCGTAGTGACAGAGAGAGACAAAGAAATCATAACTCACATTGGGTAAGGACTGTGTTTCAGATCTGTTGCAGCAAAGCTGTCTAGGTCCATGAATATGTGTTTGAGGCAGGTTTGCAAGCTCACATTACTGAAAGCCAGTCAAAGGATTTTAGGTTGTTTTAGAGAGTATGTTATCGGGGAAGGCTGAACCTTTTCACCATTTCCCTTTTTAAAAGAGCAAGAGCCTTTCCAGTATTTTGTTTGCTTGTTTGTTTGTTTTACTTTTTTGGAAGAGGAGGGGCTCTCTTAGGAGTACTAAGTTGGTACAAATTATTGTTCCATTATCAACTAAAAGTGTATAAAGAATTTATAGATGATGGTGGACTCATACTTAAGCCTTAATATGTTAAAGGTCCGGTGTATGAGACGTAAGGGGCTCTATTCACAGATGTTATGTTTTTGTTGATGAGTCGCTTTTATGTACAGCGGGAGTGGGTCCTCTTCTACAGGTATGGCCACAGTAGTTTCTCCTTCGCACTTAGAAAGGAAGGGTGAAGCGAGGGGTTGCAACCTCCAACTACTAGATGCCACGAAATCCTACACACTGGTCCCTTAAATCAATCAACAAAATCCACAAATTACACATTAGAGGTTGAATTAGTAGCCACGTGTATGGCATACATAATAAAACTGCATCCCATTTACTGAACATTGCACCCACTTTCTATTCTTGAACAAAGAGCTACTAAAGACACAGATGGAACAGTTTCCTCTTTTGCAGCTGTGCCAAAATTAAAATCAAAAGGTAAGTCAGTCAGATTCAGTGAATGATTAAAGTCCACTGCTCAACAATGTACAGAAGCAGCAAGACCTCCAAATTAAACTACAAAATACATGACTAAAATCCTGACTACATATAGAAATTTTCTGATCTGACGACCCTATCTGCAGGACAACATCATTTGTTATGAGTCACAATTGCAAAAATGAAACAATTTTTCTGATTTCACACTGCTCTGGTTAAGGATTGGTTAGAATTAAGGAAAGACTGTAGACTAGCAGTTAGTGAATGGTCATTGTCAGGGTTAAAGTTGATGTTCTCTGTCAGTAGGAAAAAGGAAGTGGACAGCATTCTTCTGTGTCAAAGCCTGACGTTCTGTTGATCCATCCAACCATCCTGACTTTGTCTGCTCGAACATCACACTATTTCTTCCTTTCTCGCAGATGGACAAGAGTCCTAATTCTTTTGTCTCGAGGGCTTTGTCACTTAAACGTAAACATGTCATTTTTAGCATTTGCTGAAATGACTGGACATGTTTATGAAGGAGTTTCTAATTTTGTGAACAGCTGTAGTTTTACGCACAGGCTGCTAAGTGTGAGCTAAGCTCTAAATATCTTTAATTAACTGAAGAAACAGACAATAAATTGCTTGTGTGTTCAGATCATTTGTGTGCATTTAAACTTGTTGGGAGCCACTGTAGGTTGGTTAACAATATCTAACATTTATTCACTAATAAATCAACATCTATTTTGCCTGTTCAAACCGACATATTGATCTTATTAACCACTAGTTGATTGTGAATAACAAAACGGCAAAAATACATAGCACTGTTGTCCTCTGTATATAGTCAAAAGCACTTTCTTTTTTATGTAATTATTTGATTTATTTTTTATTAGAATAAATCTTACAAGGGAAGAATGATGTGAAAACAACCCTCCTCTGCTCACCCAAAAGAAATGTAGATTACAGGAAAAAGAAAAAACACGTAACCCTCCCCCATTTCTGATTCCTTTTCATCCTAATCATTTTTGGACAGTCCAATTAGGAACATAAAGAAAGACCAACAATCTTTTTTTATTTCATTGTGATTGGTTCTGTTCTGCAATTTGCACGTAGTCTTGCATTAGCATATTTTTTTTTTCTTTTTGTTTTGTCAAAGCATATTTTTGCACCCCGCCATATCCTATAGTACATGCACAGTGGCTTGCTTGCATGGATAATGAAAA
>NW_026136705.1:23339651-23409651 GCF_905237075.1 Dicentrarchus labrax | reverse complement strand
AATACTAAGAGAAGGACACAGAAAGCACAAGTTAGAAAATTAGAACACCTGTACTGTAATTTTGATTAAAACACTATTACTATGTTTTCTGTACAATGATTATTGACAGAAATAAGAAAACTATTCCCCAGTGACTGGCTAAATGCTCAAAATATAAAACGAGTTAAAGCTGTAAGCAGCGTTGGGCAGGACCTCGCACTCCGCGTCACGTGCTGTCGCAACACGTCCACAACATGAAAATTTCACGTAAATCAGCTCAAAATTGCCACGCAGTGCTTACTTCCTGTTGCCAGTGGGTGCCGCTATCACTATGTCTGAATATTGTCATGTAGACGTGTTCAAGGCGGGATTGTTATCAAACACGTTAAGTTTCATTGAGATTGGACCACGTACGCTGAAGTTATGAGGACATGTTCAGGGCGAGACTTACAGAATATATGAAGTTTATTGGAGATTGGACATTGCACACTGAAGTTATGAGTTCTGTTTTATGGCGAATCGGCTGAATTCTACAAGTCGTCACTGGCACGTGGTTTGACGTACAGTCACAAATAGCTCAACTTTTCATCTACAGTTTGTATGACCACACAATTCAAAATGGCCAACTTTGACGGCATGCCACAGACACGCCCTTCAATGTACAGTCTCAAGTAGCACAACTTTTAATCAGCACCCTTTTTTGACTGTATTGACCAATTTTGAAGTAGATCCAATAAATTCCCTAGGAGGAGTTTGTTCAAATACAAGGCGAAAAATCACAGAAAATGAGCACGGAATTCAAAATGGCTGACTTTGATGCCACGGACATGCCGTTTGACGGAATGTCGTAAATAGCACAACTTTTAATCATGAATGTCTTTAGATTGCGCTGATTAAATTTGAAGTTGATCCGACAAATTCCCTACGAGGTGTTTGTTCAAATACAAGGCAAACAATCACAGAAAATGAGCACGGAATTAAAAATGGTTGACTTTGATGCCACGGACACGCCCTTTAATGTACATGCACAAATAGCACAACTTTTAATCAGCACCATTTTTTGACTGTACTGACAGATTTGAAGCAAATCCGATAAATTCCCTAGGAGGAGTTCGTTCAAATACAACGCGAAAAGTTCACCAAAAGTGAAAATCTAAATCAAAATGGCCGACTTCCTGTGGGGTTTGGGGTATGGGTCCAAGAGGCTTTTTTGTACGTCTCGGCATGTTACACGTGCCTACCGAGTTTCATACATATCGGTGAAACGTGGTGCCGGGGTTGCTTTTTTCTTATCCTGTAAGGGGCGCTACAAACACGATTTTTGGTATGTGAGCTTCAGGCACCAGTCTTCACGTGCCCTGTGAATTTCATACTCATAAATATTACCGTCTCCGCACAGTGATTTACCATGCCACCAGAGCGCCACCTAGTGGCGGATTGTTGACACATTTTTTAGCGAGCCTTAGGGTGTCATGGGCAAGGATCGCACCAATTTTCATTTTAATCACACGTGCCGTTGCAGAGATATAAACTTCTTCATTTTAAAGAGCGCCATCTTGTGGTGATAGCCTGAAATTGTGCAAGATGCCTAAGGAAGACATGGGGAACTATCGACCCAAGCTTGGTGTCAATCGGACATACCAATGTGGAGAAATGGTACACTTCCTTTTTTTGACGAAAAATCTACAGGAAGTGCTAATTTTATAACGTGCTTATTTTTTGAAATATCAAAATTCTTTGAATTAGTTTTTTATTAGGACCGTCCCCAGATTTCCTGTGAAATTTTTTGTGCGAATCGGACAAAGCGTATGGGAGGAACACGAAAAAGTAGTTTATGGACATTTCGCGCTCTAACAGAGAAAAATGATAGGCGGAAGTGGGTGGGCTATATGAGGAGATTCAGCTCTATTTACCAAACACGTGGATACAAGGTTTTTGAATGTGCGACAAACTATGCAGAAGTTATTAGGCTAAACACATTTTTTATGATAGTAGTGCCACCTAGTGGCCAACCTGAAAGCGACGCATAGAATATCCCCATTTTCCTCAGGCCTGACAACTTTGCCAAATAAAATTGAGTTTTCGTATATGTTCAGGGGGGCAAAAATGCAGTCAAAGGGGCTTAAAATAATAATAATAGGTAAGAAGAAGAAACACAGCAAATCCAATAGGGACCTCCAGCGGTCACTGGCTCGGTCCCTAAATATACTTACCCAGATAAATGATAAAGGGAGAGACGATGGTTCCGACACGAGCAGCCATGGAACAACACCCCATTGCTGTATTTCTGATAACAGTGGGGACAAGCTCTGATGAAACCGCATACACCACACAAAATGCGGATGTAATGCCAAACTTCCCCAACATCTCAAGAAACACAGCCACACCTGGTAAATCTAAGAAAATAAAAAAATAACTTTAATAACAACAAAAACTAAAAAAGTCAAATGACATACACAAAATATCTGAAGTCCGTTAAACGACCAGTATGTGGGATTTAGTCGCATTTATTATAATTATTGGATGGATTGCCATGAAATTTTGTACAGACATTCATGGCTTCCAGAGGATGAATGATGCGCCATCAGCAGACCAAATACCTGCCAAAGTACTGACATTCCCATCAGCCTCAGCTGTACTTTGGCCCAGTTCCAATGCGCCTCTCTTACTCCCACTGTGACACTGGTTTGAGGTCACAGACTTTTGGAGCCCTTTATAAAAACTTTCCCTAAGTCTGCAACTCTTTGCATTTAGTGCTAAATACCAAATGTTAGCACGTTGGCATTCTAAAATAAGATGGATATGGAGGTACCTGCTAACCATCAGCATACAGCTCTGTCATTGAGAACATGTTTGTATGCCTAGTTTAGTACAGCCTCACAGAGCAGCTAACAAAGCTGCAGGCTCTTAGTGTTGTTAAATTTCTGGTGAAAAAATAAATCCATTATGATGTTAAATTGTCTGCCTGTCTACTTTGAGTATTACCTATTGGAATGAGTTGAACACAGAGGATCATAACACCTCCAAGGAAGAGTGTAGAAGATTGGCAGATGTGCCTGGAACAGTACTGGAGTAGTAATAAGGCAATTATGTAAGCTGGCACTTCTGTCACAGCAGACAAGAAGCAGTTCATGTAAGGGTCGCCGTGCAGGTTAGAAGTGTTGAGGATTAAAGCATAGTAACTTATGGTGATGATGATCCTGCAGAGAAAGTCAAAACAAAGTGAAAACACAGGATAGGAAACACCAAAAACTAAACCAAAATCCAAACACTTAAGGGTGCAACTGCCGCCTAATAGTCGACTTAATCATTAGTCACTGAGAAGAGTCTTAGTTGAGGCACTTTTGATTAGTCAGATAGTTGCAAAAACAAAAACGATGTCAAACTCCATTTGAGAGCTGCGCCTTGTCAGCGGGACCCTGCTGCATATGTCAATTGTATTATCTGCTACCACTAACTAGTTAGCGGTCTTATTAGCTGTCTGTTCCTGGTCTGGGAGCTCTACTAGTGTAGGAGTGGGGGATACAGCACCTCCGACCAGGGCTTTGATTTTGGCAGACACGGCGGGTTCAGCCAGCGACAGGAGAGGAATGAAATGGAGGGAGAGGAGCAACTTTGTAGCAAGGTATTTTGTAAGTAAATGTTAACATTATACATCATCCATCGTATTGATGAGGCTGTGAGTATTTGTTTTTGCGAAGTTGGAAGTGGTTTTGAACAACAAGACTGTGTGATGATATCCTGTGTTGAAAGAAAGTAACTAAATGTTCAATATCCTTGCTGGATCTTCTGACACATTCCGAATCAATACTGCTTTTTCTGTTATCATGTAACAGGTTTTTTATATATATTCAAATAATTAAATTCATATTATAAACATGCGACGACTAGCTGACTGTTGGTTTTAGTTAATGGCTGCCAGCCGTCTAGGAAAATCTTTATTCAGGGAGAACCCAACTGTATTTATTATCTATTATAACCAACACATTTTGATTCTAATTTAGGCATGAGCTGTTAAGGAAGGTATTAAGTATTTATGTCATGAGGAAATCATAGACATACCAGAGAAATGAACACAGTAATATAACAGAGAACACATTGCAGCTGCTCAGGATAACCCAAATGTTGTATTTCTTGTCTTTCATAGCCAGTGCATCTTCGACCTGGGAAAAACAAGAAGAAATGCCAATCAAACCTGAAAGGTCCCACCCTGATACTATATATATGAAACACAATCCCTGCCACACAAACTTATATCATGGTATTGTAGACATGAATTATTCATATTTCCACATAGATCATTCAAACAAATTGCAGATGCAATTAATATCCCACATCATCATTTGCTCCAAGTATTTAGCATAATATAGGTGTTGATAGAATCACCAGAATGGCAGCAGACTGATGTTGCTCTAGAATACGACATGAACAGACTGAAATTCTCTGTATACACTGTCACAAAGAAAATTCCCTGAGCGGCCAACATTGTTTCGAGGTTAATTCAGGGAAACCAAACACAATGACGTAATACCTACAAATATATAATATAATATATAATAAAAACAGGGCAATTAAGAATCACACGCTAAACTTAAATGCACTAGTGAGTCAAGACATAACAGGAACACTGCTATACATGAAAAAAGTATTAGATTAATTTCAAACTAATAAACATTTTAGGACTTCTGAGGCATGTATCATTTATGTTTATCACACGTTAAAAATAAAAACTAGCTGATGAACGTACCTCATCTTGTGTAAAAATGTCCTGCGGAGCCTCTATGTTATTTGCCTTGGCGGCGTCTCTCAGTATGGCCTCAGCCTCTTTCAATCTTCCCTGATAGAGCAGCCAGCGAGGAGACTCCGGGACCAACCTGCAGAGTTGAAACACAGGGGTACAACATTATCCACAGATACACACAGAGATGCAGGTGTACCAAACCAGACCAGTTTGTGGTCCTTCACCATAATCCTAGCAGCAACAATTTTGGTGATGTTTCCCTTTAAGGGACCAGAAAACAATATGGAGGAAGCTATCATAGCATGTGCGTCTTATCTAATTTTAAATAACAAATCAATATCATTACCACCACAGAGGGATGTAGATCAGGCCAGAGGCAGCCATGGGTATCAGCAGTAACCGCCATTCACGGAGGAAGTAAGCCACAGCTGGCATTGCCATATACCCCAAAGCAGAGCTCATAAAAACCCCAAGGGAGCAGAAGACCACTCTGGCTTTTGGGCTTAGAGTTTCTGTACCTGCAGGTGTAATACAGTAAGGGGAACTTATCATGATATTATTATTATTATTATTAATAATAATAATAAAGTAGTGTCATTTCTCTTCTCCTAGAACGAGAACATTCGTCAGAGAATCATTTTTCTGTTTTACCTACAAGGTCACTTGGGTTATTGTATGTTCAAAATCCTTAATGGAAAACTTACCCAGCACATATGCAATGGTATAGTTGGAGAATCCCCCTGCACCCGCGAAGAAGAACATGAGGGTGAAGATCTCCCAGCTCGGGGAGAATATCTGCGCTGTGATCGCCACATTCTGAAGAGCCATCATGAGAAAGAGAGCTGGCCTCCTTCCAAACCTGTGTAAGACACACAGTTTGTAGCTGACTAAGTTTCATGATTGTTCTTTATCTCTAAGAGAACATTTTTGCTGTTTCAGACAATGTAGTGGACAGTACGTACCTGTCAGAAATCTGGCCTGAGACAAAGGCTCCCACTAGCACACCAATGTAATGGATAGAAGTTGTCAGCGGAGATTTGTATCCATTCTCGCATACCAAGTCCCACTGCAAAATCAACACATTTTAGTTATTATCACTTTTAAACACTTGACAAAAGTGAATCATTTTTTCAGTCATAGTCTTAACCGCTAAACATCAGATTTCGGTCAGAGAAAGTCAAAGGAGGGCAGAGGGCCGCAGTGGAGAACCACTCAAGATAAACTTGAAGATTACTCAAGTAACTGCTCTCTTTAAGTGGAATAAAACCTTGCCAAATAAAAAGGGTTGGGAGTAAAACTGATCCATAATTCTTAGTAACCATTAACAGGTAATTTACAAAATGGGGTTGCACTGACTATGAAAACTTGACAAGCTAGTACAGACGTGTAAACGAGAAACATCACAAACTGTAACACAACATAAAAGAACAGTTTTATTTGATTATGTTGATGATATTTGAAAAAAATAAAAATAAAAAAATATATATATATATATTTGCCTCTAACCGGTGTTGTGTTATGTTGTGGCTATCAAGCCGGTCAGAGCTTCTAAGTTTAGGCTATAACATGTTTCTTCACTGACATCCTGGAAATCTGCACAAACTGCAATAAATAATACATTTTTCACCTAGGCTGAACTCCTCTATATGACTTCCTCTCTTTCGGACTTTTACATACAAGAGTGTGTGACAGATGCGTTGAGTCCATTCATGGATGACTTGAACAAAACCTCACAGAAAGACAAGATCCTACATTGTATGCTTTATTTAACAAATAGCCACCACAGGAGTGAAACACTAACCAATGTCACCCAATCCATTGCAAAATGTACATACTCTTTTCTTTTCCTGAGTAATGAATCAAAGTTTGACTCTTTTAATTCTGCTATTAAGTGCTGTTGTAACTGGGGTGCTTTCATTTTGAAGTCTCATTTTAGTTAGGACTATAAAAATCTTTGGTCTGAGATTTTTCATTACCACATTAACTCCCTGTTGTAAAAAAAATAACAAAAGACATTTTTAGATATTTAGGTTTTCAGGTATATTTATATTAACCTTAAGCTCCTTGAAAAGTAGACATAATCACCAAAAGGCTACTAATACCTTGATACTTTGATAACATTTAAAAAGGAAGTTAACTGATGACTTATCACTCACCTCTGTGACAATGGTTGACTGGTAGATTTCCTTGCTGTATGTCCACCCATCCAGACAACTCTCCAAAGGAATTTCACTCACATTCACGTCCACATTTGGGATGATATTTCTTTGAGAGTAGTTCCTGACGATTTCCAGGTTAAGCCGTGAGCAAGAGCTGCGCTTTGCAATGCCATCAACTGTTTCCAGTGGAATCGTCACATTTCTCCACATGTCTTTGATGCTGTAGTTTCCAGGGATATAGCACTCATGAGGTGGGGTATCAGCTACAAATACTATATAGATGCCAACAAACCCATTTGGTAGGATGCTGATCGCTAGTGCTAAAAAAATCCTTCGCTGAAAGGCTCCCCAAGATCCAAGAAAAGATGTGATGCTGTCATAGTCTCTTATTTTTAAGCTGCCCATTATTAAAAAAAAGAAATAAAAAGACAAGCAGACATTTAATACTGAGAGGCACAAGGGAGACTGTGTTCTACTGCTCTATGACCTGCCTTTGAGCCATGTGAGCTGTAAAGTTCAGGTTTTATATGCCAGCCTCACCTTAACTGGGAGGTTACACAGTTACATACAGCGCTGTGCAAAAAACACACAACATTACTTGAGCTGATGCTCAATTTGCTTCGCTACAAAATGTTTTCAAATAAATCATCATTTAGGTTTAGATTTTTTTCTATCAAACTTAAAAAGAAAATTATATTAATTATATAAGATGTAACAAATCTTTGGAAAAGCAGTTAATCATTTTCAAGCAGAGGTAAAACATTAATGAGGCCTGTTATTGTCATTTTAAGGGACACTGTCGTTTTGTATGGTTTAAAGATAACGTAGTTATGGCTCTTTTGCAGACCTTGATAACCTGTCACTGAGGACTTTTATTCAGTTATTGTGCATTGCAGTTTCATCAGAACCTTTACATATGACTTCATCTTGCAAACAATACAATTTGTGAATGTTCCAACTGCTGTTAATATCTGGTTTGGTAATCACAGTTTACAGCCATTGCCATGGGAATATGACAGACTGTAGGATACTATTTTAATGGCCCATTAAACAAAGAAACAAAGATCAGCACAATACGTGATTGTGCGTTTCACAATGCGCAATAAAAGAAATTTGTATTCAACAGATGTTGAGTTTGACTTTTATTAGAAAACCTAAAAGTTAACAGAATTTCTCTACAGTTGTAAAAATATTGCTAAGTGAAAAGAGCTTGCTTTATTAGCCTCTTTTCACTCAGAGCAACAACAATGGAGAACCATATCAATTCAGGATCTGTTTTCTGACAAAAATAACTCAAACTGTTTATATGTTCGCATATTAATCACATATATTGTGTGCCAGACATTAGATGATCAATCAGACAGATATTTAGATTTCAAACAAAACCTAGAAAGTGAAGCAAGGTCATTAAGAAAATCACACCCATCAGGTTTGGCGTTTGGTTGCCCCTTACTTTATTTTCATAAGGCTATTTGATGTCCATTCAGCATTCAGAACCACTGACCAACACAATCCAACCACACAACCAACCACACACATGACAACAAAATAGGCTACAAGTCTAAAAGCAATGTGTGTTCTACTATATTTACTATAAATGTCCTACAATAACCACACAGACACGGCGGTCTACACCAGAAGCAGCAACAAACAACTTGTGTTTCAATAAAAAGGTCAGATTGCCCGCATCTATAACAAGCCTAATAAACAACCAATGATGTTTTCATCTAGCAGCTTTTAGTTTGAATCCAATCCAGTAAAAATGACATGAATCCACTGTAGCGTATATGAAATGTCCAAAAAAACTCTATATTTCACTGCACAGTTTACAGCAGGACTCTGTCAGACTTTGAGGGTTGAGATGTTGAGTGAGAACACACATTAGGCCAGGGTAAAAGAAATAGAGCAGGCAGATTTTTAAAACTCCTGGTGTTGTACCTGTTCGCATCCAAATTGACTCAGAGTGGCTGGCGGGGGCCCTGTTAAGGGGGTACTAAGGGGGCGAAATCAGCGACAAACAGGCCACAGTGCCCCCTGCTGGTGCTCGCTACTGCGTACCGTCGAGAACCCCTTGGCAGTGGTGAGGGCTTCTTTGTGCTCTGCAGACTAGTGAGTCTGACTCATTGAGAGGATGGTCTGACTTTTTTTTTTTTTTTCATAATCAAGACACAAACAAACTTTATTTAAAATAGGCATGTTCAGTCCCTCTGGGCCCTTTGTAACTGCAGAGCAGTGGTTCCCACAACCCTTTTCTTTAAAGAACCCCCCCTTTTCTACCATTGAGTGAACTGACGACCCCTAACTAAGAGATATATTTTGTGGATATTTTATATTATATTAAATGCATAACAATAACAGAAAAGAATAACTGATAAAAATGTGCAATTAAATAGGGAACACAATAACTGCAGAAAGATTATGTCTTGTGAATGTTACATCAGAGATGAGCTTTCTTTACGTTTTATATCTATTTTCTTCATTTTTTTTAAACAATCATAAATACTTAATGATCCAAAGGACAAACTAGACATAAAAAAAATCATTATTGTATTGAGCTATATTATGTGTTTTACTTTATATATATATATATAATATATATATATATATATATATATATATATATATAATAACAATATAAAAACAAACAAATGTAATCAGAGGACTAACAAATTAGTGCTGAATAAAACATGCAACTATTTGGGTTAGACAATAAAAAACCTCTAAATCTGATTTATTACTTTTGGGAAAATGCACATGCTTTAACAAACAAACCTAAGAAAAATTATGAAAGCATACAAGACACATTAAAACATGCTAAGAGAGGGCTGCTTAAAGCTGTTTTTAATTAATCCATTTTTTAAACAAAACTAGTGTTTCACAGTATGTTACATGGGTTAAAAATGCAGTTACAATAAAGGATATTTCCAACAAAACAGAACTTCACATAAAACAAAGCATTTTAATAAGCAAAAAGGTAAATAGGGCAATAATGTATTACATGTAGTTACAGTCAAACCTGACCATCACCATCATTTCATTACAGAATCTTTCACAGTAAAAAATAAAAAACAAAACAAAACTACAACTTGGATTCTTTACTCTGATAATCGTCTGGACTCTCCTCATTTTCAGCTTCCTTTTCTTGTTTCCCTCTCCTCCTATTAGAACATTGAGAGGACATTTAGTAACAGTGTAACAGCAGCAACATTAAAGATCATGTCAGGTCAACTCTTAGGTTTCTTCATAACAATACACACAGCTTAGCATGCTGCACGTGTAAGAACAACAAAATAAAACGTATTTATGTAGCACTTTTATGAAGCAGTTCACAAAAGGCCTCACAAGATATATGCTATAACATAAAAATAAGGTAAATAGTAATTCTGTGTCAATCATTAAAACTGTCTGCAGTTAACTATTTTTTTTAATTTCATTCATTTCTCCCAGTGACAGTGGTATAAAGTGTTTCTCCCAACGTAATAAGAATCTGGCATAAAAATGTAAAAGCTTAACTTTAATTTCCCTGAATTTTGATCTGAAAGTCATGTGATCTTTGCAGTATCTACATCTATGTGGATACTGCTATAAACATACAGTATGTCCAGTATGTAAACTCACCTGCATATCGGCTGCATTTGTGATATGGTCTCTGGCAAAGCCTTCCCATATGTTTCTGGCAGCAGGAGACATAAGAAGGTACCAGAAATGGCTAAACTTCCCATCAATATGTATGGGAGTGCCTTGTAGTATTGTCCTGCAAAAAAGAAGCAAAAAATACCACGGGAAGGGAAGAGAAAACATAAATTAGAAATACACATTTTGCAGGAAACTAAATCTTGACATCAAGACAACAGATTTTAATCAAGAACTTCATACTGCAGTAGGGCTGCAACTAACAATTATTTTCATTATTGATTCATTTGATTGTTGTGTTTGACTAACAATCTGAAACATATTCAATTTACTGTTATGGTGTAGGCTATATTACTGAAACAATTATCAAAATAGAAAATTATTTTTCTATCGCTCAGCTAATCAATTAATAAACTAATTATTACAGCTCTATACCACAGAATTTTTTCGGTCGGAGAATTTGTCCTGTCACTGGCTAAAGGCTCAAAATATAAAACGAAATATACTTACCCAGATAAATGATAAAGGGGGAGATGATAGTTCCAACACGAGCAGCCATTGAACAACATCCCATTGCTGTATTTCTGATAACAGTGGGGAAGAGCTCTGATGAAACCGCATACATGTAATGCCAAACTTTCCCATCATTTCAAGAAACACAGCAACACCTGGTAAATCTAAGAAAAAAAACAACAAAACAACTTTAATTACAGCAAACACTAAAAATGTCACATGAGTTAAACACAAAATATCTAAAGTCCATAAAGGAATTTCTTCTACTTCCCCCCATGTGAACATTTATCAATTTGCCCAAGTGTTTTTTTTATCAAACAGTGATGGAGCTCTCACATCGTCCTGCACTTACACACTAAAGGGATGTCACAGATTCTGCGAGGGTTCAGTGCTTAGCGCTAATTAGCAAATGGTTAGCATGTTAGCACCTGCTTAACATCAGTCAGCACTGTCATTGTGAGCATGTCTGTATGATGACTTTAGCATTAAATCACCACTTTTCCTAAAGTACAGCCTCACAGAGGCGCTGGCATGGCTCTTGTTATGTTTTTGGTGACAAAATATGTACAAAAAATAAATCCTGATGACACTAACTTGTTTCCTAATCAACATCATATGCTTCAGGAGCCAAAGCATTTAAACATTACCTATTGGAATGAGGTGAACACAGAGGATCATAACGCCTCCAAGGAAGAGTGTAGACGATTGGCAGAAGTGCCTGGAGCAGTACTGGAGTAGTAACAAGGCAATTATGTAAGCTGGCACTTCCATCACAGCAGACAAGAAGCAGTTTATGAAAGGGTCCCCGTGCAAGTTTGAAGTGTTGAGGAGTAAAGCATAGTAACTAATAGTGATGATGATCCTGCAGAGACATTGATAACAACAAAGTGAATAGCCATATGATTGGAAAAAACAAACAATTATGCACTTTGATTGTAATTTGGGCATTATCTGTCAAGGAAAGTGTGAAGTATGACCATTATTGATATGATCATCTTTTGGTTTTAATGCTTAAAGGATTTATGTTAGAAATCATAGACGTACCAGAGAAGTGAACACAGTAATGTAACAGAGAACACATTGCAGCTGCCCAGCATAGGCAAAATGTTGTATTTCTTGTCTTTCATAGCCAGTGCATCTTTAATCTGGGAAAAATAAGAGGAAACGTTTGCAAAAATTAAACCTGGAAGGTCCAATCCTGAATCTGTAAATTAAACACAAGCACTACCACACAAAAAAATAGCACAATATTATAGACATGGGTTATTTATATAGCTGTGCAGATTGTTAAGACATTGTACTGGGCGTACGGACTATGGGGGCAACTGCTACTTTGGTTCATGTAGGTACAGCACCTACATGAACCAAAGTAGCAGTTGTACTTTTGTACTTTGTGCTGCAGCACAAAGACGATATGAACACAAATATGCAACCAAAGCCAGATGGTGTGGGTTTTACTTGAATTTGTTCCAATCCAATGCTACTTCAAGAGTGATTAACAAAAATAGGGTCATTTGTGGTATAATGACAAAATAAACAGGCTAACCTGAAAAGCCCACTCTGCTATAAATTAGAAACGGTTTAACGGTTATTTTAGTCTAACAAACCTTTTAGGACCTCTGAGGAAAGTATAAAAACCAGGTGATAAAGTTACCTCATCTTGTGTAAAAATGTCCTGCGGAGCCTCTATGTTATTTGCCTTGGCAGCGTCTCTCAGTATGGCCTCAGCCTCTTTTACTCTTCCCTGATAGAGCAGCCAGCGAGGAGACTCTGGGACCAACCTGCAGAGTTGAAACACAGGGGTAAGACATTATCTGCAGATACACACAGAGATTAAAGACTAAGTGCACCAAACCAAACAAGTTTGTTTTTCCATAACCATAAGGGGCCTGGTCACACTAGCATTCATAGCAGAGACAAACTGTTGGCCAAATCCAACTTTTTTTTTCAATGCATACAGGAAAACAATGCATAGAAAGCTATTATATTAGCTGTGTCCATCATGTAATTATATAACTCTTCTCTATTGAAGTATTAGCCCTGTTTGGGTTTCCTCAATGGCGCGAGGAAAGCAGATAATATTTTCTTTGAGTATGACTTTTTTGGCCTCATTCTGGCGCACTAAGCTCTTTATTACTGTTTCTAGGGGGCGGAGAGCAGAAGACTATGCTTGGTGAGAAACTGCAGTTATTGTGGGTGTTCTTTCCCTGCACAAGTCCACTGGATGCAGCAACAAACCCATTTCACACTGGAAAAAAAACTTGGACAAGTTGCAAATGTAAAAATGTAAAAACAGATTGTGATGTGCTTTAACAAAAGAGAAACAACCAACCTAACCAAGTGATTTTATTGGTAGATTACATGGTGTTTTGTATCAGGAATGTCAGACATCTCTGAATGAACTGCAGCCCTCACACCATCTTAACTCAATGAAATCTTTATCCTGATTAAAGTAACTATCACTCTTGGACAGTGTGTTTTACAATTATCCTTGAGGATAAAATCCCTGGTTTTGTAAATGGTGTCTGGTGGGCCATAGCACCCATTTGTTTTGGTCTGAGATGCTGGTGCACTAGTGTGACATCTAGTGGGAGTTCTATCTATCTATCTATCTATCTATCTATCTATCTATCTATCTATCTATCTATCTATCTATCTATCTATCTATCTATCTATCTATCTATCTATCTATCTATCTATCTATCTATCTATCTATCTATCTATCTATCTATCTAAGCAGTTTCTTATTAGTTTTACTGTATTGTCTGCCCAGGTGTTATAGTATATTTTCAGCCAAATGTGATAAACATGTGAAGAGAATTTACACTTAAACCAAGCAATGTAATGGTTTCTGTGTAAGAGGGCAAGCTGAAATACAATATGTGAATATTCTTACCACCATATAGGGATGTAGATCAGGCTAGAGGCAGCCATGGGAATCAGCAGCATCCTCCAGTCACGGAGGAAGTAAGCTGCAGCTGGGGTTGCCATGTACCCCAAAGCAGAACCCATAAACACCCCAAGAGAGCAGACGACCACTCTGGCTTTTGGGCTTAGAATTTCTGTACCTGTAGTTGTAATAAAGAAATGGAGAACTTATCAAAATAAAGAGACTCAAGTTTCTGGGTGCTTCAATGACAGTCAGTTCTGTTCAGGAAAATGTGAGATCAGCAACCAAGAGCAATTGCAGATGCATTAATAAGCAACCATATCTTAAAATTAAAATCTATTACTATTTTGCATCAGTGAACAGCAACTGAAGAATAAGTTATTCCATCCAGATTATGTTTATAAAAATGCTGATGTTGATATATGAGATGAGTGGCACACCCAGGATGCCACTTTCAAAAACAAGCACTAACACAAAGACATCTTACATAGGCACTGAACTTTGTATTTAAACGTATATTTAATATATATAGCTACATTGACCTGTGTTTCAAGCGGGCATTACACAGTTGACATCTTTTGTACACTACATATATATACATTTTATTCGTATTGTATCAGATATTGCATGCTCTAGATCCTTACTGGAAAACTTACCCAGCACAAAAGCAATGATATAGTTGGAGAACGCCCCTGCACCCACAAAGAAGAAAATTAAGGTGAAGATCTCCCAACTTGGAGAGAATATCTGCGCTGTGATTGACACAGTCTGAAGAATCATCATGAGAAAGAGAGCTGGCCTCCTTCCAAACCTGTGTAAGAAATACTGTAGGTAAGTTTTATGATTGTTCTTTATCCATAAGAGAACATTTCTGCTGTTTCAGACAATGTAGTGTAATTGTCAGACATCTGTCCTGAGACAAAAGCTCCCACTAGCACCCCAATGTAGTGGATAGAGGTGGCCAGTGGAGCTTTGTATCCAGTCTGACATACCAAGTCCCACTGCAAAATCAACATATTTTCTCACTTTGTTAGTTGTCAATGTTACACAACAGAAGCTATATCCAAAGTCTAGCACTAGAAATATCATCAGCAGCAGTAGTCACAATAACACGATCAGTCTTTTTATTATTATTTGCCGCAGCAGTAAGGGCAGCTGTTTTACAAATGGTAAACAAAAATGATAAAGAGGTACACCATTCCCATAACAATAACACAGAGGTACAACGTAAGCCAAGTAATGTATGACCAAAGATGACACTTATCCTGCTCTGTTTTCAAAACCTGCAAGTGCTTCAGCTCGTCAATAGTCCTCAACAGCTTTTAGATAAAAAGAAAAATAGTAAAATACTTGTAAACTGTAGCATCACAAGCTGTAACATACAGTAACTGCCAAAAAACGTTTTAGGAGGGTAAATTATATGCTACATTTAGTCATTTCAAAATGTAGGCAATTCACTAAGCTTTGATCCAGTGAACTCCTCAGCAGTTACAACTCGCAGTTACAGACTAATTGAAACTTTTTTAAAGATCTAATTGAAACTTGAAAAAATAGATTGTGGTGAGTCTTTTTACAGTTATATAAACTTTTAGCTCATTGAAAAGTAGACATACTCACTAAAAGGATAATACATAATTTTTTTTTGTGGAAACCTTTGGAAGGGAAGTTAACTGATGACTTGACAATGGTTGACTGGTAGATTTCCTTGCTGTATGTCCACCCATCCAGACAACTCTCCAAAGGAATTTCACTCACATTCACGTCCACATTTGGGATGATATTTCTTTGAGAGTAGTTCCTGACGATTTCCAGGTTAAGCCGTGAGCAAGAGCTGTGCTTTGCAATGCCATCAACTGTTTCCAGTGGAATCGTCACATTTCTCCACATCTCATTGATGCTGTTGTTTCCAGGGATATAGCACTCATGAGGTGGGGTATCAGCTACAAATACTATGTAAGTGCCAACAAACCCATTTGGGAGGATGCTAATGGCCAGTGCTAAAAAAATCCTTAGCTGAAAGGGTCCCCAAGATCCAAGAAAAGATGTGATGCTGTCAAAGTCTCTTATTTTGAAGCTGCACATTATTAAAAAAAAGAAGTAAAAATACAAGCAGACACAACTGCTCTTTGACATGCATGTGTGCCATAAGAGCTGTAAAGGTCAGGTTTTATATGCCAGCTTAATCTGAAGTGGGAGGTTACACAGTTACATACAGTTACAAACACCACTTGAGTTTGTGCTCTATTTATTGTGCTACAAAATGTTTTCAAACATATCCTTTTTATATTCAGATACTTTCTATCAAACTTAAGTAATAAGATAAATTAATTCATTATATAAGATGTAACAACATTTAAGGAATCCTTCATGAAGGAGTTAATTTTTTTCAGCCTGAGGTAAAATAGTAATGAAGCCTGTTATTGTCATTTCAATTGATGCTTGAGTTTTATTTTTGCAGTCAGATAGTTAAAAGATAACATAGTTATGACTATTCATATCTGGTCCTCAATAAACTCACACATGACTTACAGATGGTCAGAGTCCTGCAGGAGAGGAACCCATGAAGACTTTTGTTAAGTTATTAATACAGTTTTGACAAAAGATGAACAAGCTTGAAATACATAAAATGTATATATTTTGTAACCAATAACTTTTGTAAATGCTCTAACTCCTGTTAATATCCAGTTTGGTAGTCACCGTTTATAGCCATTGTCATTGGATTACAACATAATGTATAAAAGTAGCACATCTGCAAAGATCAGTGCAAGGTTGGAAGTTTAATGATTTCTTAATCTGTATGCCAATTTCAAGTGTATACACTCTTTAAGACATTTCAGACTAGATAAGGTATTAAAACCTTACAACATGCAGTGTGCTCCAAAGTTCACCACCATAAACAAAAAAACTAAAATATGCAGTATGTTCAGTAACAGGATCTGTAGAAATAAGTGATTTATTAACCAGTACAATTTAAAAAAAAAAAAAAAAAAAAACCATGTCAAGTAATCATAATCATTTATTCAACATTTTCAACAGACATGGAGAATCCTTTTCAAAATCTTCTGAACAAGTTCAGTGTGGTCTTTGCTCTTTCTTGGACTATAGAGATGCCTGATGTAACAGCATTACATCATTGTATTATTAGGGTCATCAACCTGCTGGGAAATGAATCCTCTCCCACACAGCTTTCAAACAGAGACATTTCTCTAAAATGCAACATTTTCTGAAAAAATCTTGAATTAGAGAGCATCAATTGTGTAAAAAAATAAAGAGTTTTTAAAAAATGACAAAAACTATGGAGTAAGTGTTTGCACGTCAGATTTGGCCTCACGCTGTAGGGTTGGGTTGCCACTTCCTCCATTTTCTACATACTTCTTATTTTTGGGTCCATTGCACAACCTGTAATCAAAAGAAACACCATGGTAAAAATAGTAAATAAGCTCCATTGACACATATTTATATTTTCTACTTGTCATCTTCTATTTCATTCCGCTCTTTTGACTGGTGAAAACTAGCCATTAGTTTCTTTTTAAATTCTCTGTTTATAAAGATAGCCATAGTTTGATATGGAGTCAGCTTAAATAGAATAATAGAATTCCTGTAAAGCACTGTAACTTCTCGGCTGTTAATACAGTTCTCAAGTGACTGAGTTCGAAAGTTGATCTTGTTTAATCAAGTGCATTCGAAAACAATTCTGTCATGTTGGCCTGAAAAATATGTGAACTACAGTAACCTGACTGAGATGCACCTACCCCTGACATTCTTGCATCTGCTCCACTGTTTCTGGAAGATCTCTGTTGAGGGTCTCCGGCAGGAAGAAGTTAACCACAGTTGAGGCAATTGTGAGACTTCCCATGAGAATATAAGGTAGAACCTTATTATAAGTACCTGTAAATAACACAGGGGCACAATTCTACATTAGAAAATGACAAGCATTAACTTATATTGATAAACATTCACTTACTTGCACACATCACTAATATTGTCCTATGCAAACTTTTGTTCTTTCATGTTCTTTTACATACATACAGTATATAAATACAGTGAATATGCAGTGTCTTTGTGTACTCAGCATCTACATACCTAGATAGATGACATAAGGAGCTGTGATACTGCCAATGCGTGCAGCAGAGGAGCACATTCCCATGCCGACGTTCCTGAGTACAGTGGGGTAAATCTCAGCAGTGTAGATGTAGACGATGCTGAAGGCCATGGTGAAGCCAAACTTCCCAGTCATTTCTAGTGCCAGAGCAACATGCTGAAGGGCTGAGAAGGGCGAGAGAGAGAATATATTTTGAGTGATTTTGGTACAGATGAAAAAAACAGGTCCTAGAAAGCATTCTTATGCAGAGCAAGACAAATATTTATATATTTTCATATAAGTTGTGCTAATTAAGTCTGGAATATTGGTCTTCATCAAGGCAGAAGGCTTTTATATATAACTTGCTCTGCCAGACCAGTGTCTTTCTGTGGCCTAATCTTTTGTACTTTGACACAAGAAGGAGTGAAAGTGACATAACTGTTTCACTATAGGAACCTTCTTGAACCCACCTATGGCCAATTAAGTAAGAGGATGCAATAATCTGGAGTATGGCTTCTTTATTGTCTTGATAAAGACAAATAAATTTTACAGGACATTATAGAACATACAGGTGCATAATTATTACTCTCCCTTATTACTCAAACAGCAATGAACATCATGTAAGTAGCTTATTTTAAAATGTTGGGGGATTATATGGGTGACGGTGGAAGGGTCAAGTTGCTAAACCCATGTGACAGTGTTTAATCTGTAGCTTCATAAATACCATCTGATGAAACACTCATGTTATATATTAATGCCAAACAGCACTGCAGCATGTTGCATGTACTTTATAATATACTCAGTATTTAGTAACACAGTATATTGAATTACTTTTTTGGAAAAGGGGTATGCTTATATGCTTATATACATCAGGTTTCCAGTCTTCTGTGAATATGCTTTGGCTGACACTGTGCCATACCTACAATGTAGAGATATGAATTGCACAATCAGCAGCATAGACAACATACTCTATGTGATAACACTACCTGCAATAACATTTCTGAGCCTTTTTATAACTACTTGGCTTGCACATTTACACAACCCTCTTATACAAAGCCTACTTCTTGGAAAAATCCTGTCGAAGCTATACGTTGAACCATAGGTTGAACATAATCTCCTTAAGAAAGCCAGTGGTCAAAAGAATGTAAAATGTATTTTCTAGCTTTAGTAAAAATACTGAGATTTTATGAGTATCTTTTCAGAAAGCCTTGTGGTTTTGATGAATGCACACAGCTATGTGGCTCTTAGGAAGCAGCTGCTTTTAAAGAGTCAGTTTATTCAAATTACAAATATATGTATACAGCAAACATGTCACTGTCATCGTGTTTATGCATTATAACATACATTTTCACCCCTACATTAATATCAAGACATGCAGATGCTGTGAGTGTTAGACAGGTTGTCATACTTACTATCAGGGATGAACTGGATGAGAAGAAGAACTCCTCCCCCAATGACGAGGAACGTTGACAGAAGTACTCTTCTTGGACATTTCCTTAGCAGCCAAGTAGAAACAACATAGGCAGGGACCTCAGTGGTAGCTGATAAAAAACAGTTCATGAAGGGGTTGCCACTCAGGTTGGAGGTGTTCAAGGATAATCCAAAATACCCAATGTTTATTGCCATCCTGAAATGAAAAGAAAGAAAAGTATAATTAATGTCACATATTTGTATTTTTCTTCTGGTTTGTTGCCATACTTGGTTTATTTATATGCATATAATAGCTGTAGCATCATTTATTAACAAATGTGTGCAAACGGTGAATAATAAACTTTTCTGAATGTCAGAATGAGGAAAAAAATAACCACTCACCACAAAAGCAGACACATCAGAGTGATGCATCTGATGTTCTTGGATTTGAGAATATCAAGCATGGTATATGTCCTGCTTGGAAGCATTGCCTGTAGCAAAAAGCAATGAAAACAAGAGAATGTGAACATGCGATTACATTTTACACACTTGAACACAGAATATCATAACTCAAATATGTTCAGAATGAATTCCATTTAGACATTAGCCAAGGGATAATCGATGCAGACTTGAAAGGGTTTGGGATATGGGATTACATATACCTTCTTTTTATTAGAAATTACAGAAGTATACTTAATTCAAAATACAAATGATTGGTTTCAGTGTAAAAATAAATAAATAAAATATAAAGAAAAAATATAAGGTATATGTCAAAAGGTCGATTAAATTTTCATTCCCAGAGTCACTGTTTGGATGAAAAAAAGGTTAAGGGACATTCAAATGTCACAAATGATAAAATTAAATTATTGAAAAGAAAACTCACCTCAGACTCTTTAAAAATGACTGGTGGTGCCTCAACTTTATTTTTCTTTGCAGCATCTCTCACGATGGCCTCGGCCTCCTCCACTCGTCCCTGAGTGATCAGCCACCGAGGAGACTCTGGGATGAACCTGCACAATCAACAGGTTGTTCGTTATCATATCTGTTCAACCATGAATGCAGACTATGGGACCATTTTATTCATGCACAAAATATTAGTTTAGAAATCAGTATGTATAATGAGGTACATACCACCACAATGGGATGTAGACCACAGAAGTCATGGACAGAACAGCAAGAAGAGTCCTCCATTCTCTGATGCCGTATGCAATCCAAGGTAGTGTCATGTACCCAATGCAATAGAATAGAAAAGCCCCGAGAGTTGTGAAGACCACACGCATAGTTTTACTTAACAATTCCGTTCCTGTCCAAGATAAAATAAAATGTAAATGTTTAGTGATAAGCACGATATCAAAGATAAACAAGTGGACAGTAAAAGCCATGCTGAAATAAGTAAGTAACTATTTATGCAGGCTAGAATAATTTTTAACAAACATAGGAGAAGAGTGGTTTACAATTCATACCTAGTACAAATGCAGAAATATAGATGGATATCTGGGAGGCTCCAACAAAGAGGAACATGATGCAGAACATCCTCCATGAATAAGAAAAGGACTGAAGCAGCACCGAGACACACTGGGCCGCCAGAGAGATAAAAACAACTTTCTTCCTCCCGAACCTGAATGGAGAATAATTGCATATCATTGACAGTGATTCACAGACACAGTGCATTTTGAAAATATGATGACAGTGACATGTTTGTTATTACTTTTGTATATGCTTTATAAACTAAAACCCCTAATTTGAGGAAATGCAGCTGGGCAGTGATCATAAACAACAAGTTTTTTATGGCCAAAACAGAGGAATGTTCTTCACTCGCCTCCTGACTTCAATCCAACTGGCTGTTTGTTCCATTTACTGATGCCCAGACTGGTTGCAAAAAAACCCCTCTAAACTAGCAACAAGTGAATAAACCTGCAGATGGCCACAGTATCACAACTCCAGAACCCCAAACACTGGTTTGTTGTCTGACCTCAAAAAGGGAATGTTAGGGGAGACTATTTTAAAGAAGCATTTTAACAGCAATCATACAACATGTGGACTGCTGTAAATGTGCCTGAATGGGGATATATTAACATCTATTCCTGAAATGGAACATACAGGTATACTCTTCAACAGCTCTTTATTGCAGTCCTTTGAATCATCGATGATCAAAAAACTCACCCCAAGCCTCTAACCCCCCCTTCTCAACCATTGAGGGAACAGTTTTCACAGCTGCAAAAGAGCTGAGTAATTAAACACACATGTGCTCCACACTGCTGTGTCCTGAGCCCCCTGCTTTTCTATAATCAAAGGTACACAACACCAATGTCTGTCAAGACCTGAACCCTTAACACATCAAATACTCTACAAATACTTTATAATATTATTATCACACCTGTTAGGATCAGTAGAAAACTATAGCACCCACTGACACATGACTGTCTCCTAGAGCAAGTTAATTTGCATTTAGTTTCAATGGGCAGGGAGCACAGCCAGTACCCTAAGACAATGCTGGAATAAAACAGTGATACAACTAGCAATTTAATAAGCTTCTTGGAGCATTTAAATTGTACCTTTAATTAAATGACCAACAAAGAGCAGTTTCACATCACTGCAAAACTGGTGATGACTTCAAAGTAGGAGACTTCTTTCTCAGCAAAACAAATCCTTCCTTCAACTTCAACAGTAGATGGAGCTGTTGTCATTGTAATGACAGCTTATTGGGTCTAAGCCTCCAGTGACACTCACTACAGTGGGAAATCCTCACCTACTTAATTGATGATTTTCAACTTTAAACAACACTTCATGAATGGTAAAATAACACAGTGTGTACTAAATGACAAAAAATGTCTTACTATAAATAAAGTACATTCATGGTTCGTATGACATGAGTGTGTTTAGGGGAATTGCACTGAAAAGGAGGAAATACCTGTCAGAAAGCTGGCCTGAGATTAGGGACCCAAAGAGGTATCCTACAAAGAGAGTTGAGGATGCAAAGGGAACCTTCCACTGGTTATCACAAACGAGGTCCCACTGTGAAAAGATGTGAATCAGACACATATTTCAAAAAAAGGAAACAGAAATTGAAATTTCTAACAACTAATAACTCACAGAGAAACTCACACATGTACATTCATACTGACCTCAGTGACTATGTTGGATTGGTAGATCTCTTTGCTGTAGTTCCATCCATCTAAACATCCCTCCAGCTCCAGGCTAGTGAGGTTGACATCCCTTCCAGGAACATATCCCTCGGCGGAGAGATTTCTCACCACATCCAGCTTGTATCTGCTGCACTGGTTCTGCACCTCCTCACCATCCACTAGCGTAAAGGGAATGGCGGCATTTGTCCACTCATCAGTTAAGTTCACGTCTGGAATGAGACAGTGGTGTTTCGGAGCTGCCCCAACAAACACAATGTAAAGTCCGTTGAATCCAGTTGAGACAAAAACTGTGTTTAGGAGGAAGAATGTGGTCCAGAAATAGGGACCAGTCTGTCCGAGGAATGCAGTGTCTTCATCATAGTCTCCCATTCTTTATAAAAATGCCTCCCTGCTCTCAAGGGAGAAAAGAAATCCTCTAAAATTCTTCAGAATATGCGAAGTGGTATCCCTCCTAAAGTGCTCAGCTTTGTACCACAGTGGTATGGTTGAGCTCTCTGTGGGGCAGAGTGAGCTGGTCCCTCTGTGGGACTTCAGTTTCTAGTCCTGAGTATTAAACCTCCTTTTCAAGAGGATAACTTTTTCATCCCAGAGTGACCTACAGTAAGATAGTTTGAACCACTGACTGAGCAGACAGGGAAGCAATTTATCTAAGACTAGTGAATGAGAGACCTCTCCCTCACTGATTTGATTTTATTTACTGAAAGAAAAATGATCAAAAGCTTCAGAGTGGCCAATCTATCCACCCAACCCCCGCACCACTGTGGTCAAAGTGGTATTTTCTCTACACAACATTCCACACTTTTAAATACCCCAAAGAAGTGCACGTGCCTGTACTCTAAATGTTGCTAAGTAGCATTAAGACTCCCAGTGGACTATTTTTAAGGCACACTGCAGAAACTGTAACAGTAGTGGAAATTGGAGGAATCCTGTATATAGGCTTTATATAATAAATATAATACGTAGGCCTTTAATATGTATATATAATATACATATTAATCATATATAGGTATATTTAGAATTGGCTTATTAGCTAAATTACTTATTTTAAAACTACCTATAGTTTTACAGCAACATTTTAGTCTATTGCATTAATATGTTCATGCTTATAGTCAGTAATGAAATGTAACTAAGTACATTTACTTAGCACTGGCACTTGAGTATTTCCATTTTATGCTCCCTAACACTTACACTAACACTACTAAGCAATATTGTACTTTTTACTCCACTACATATACATGACAACATTAGTCACTACTTTGCAGATTCAGATTAATAACACAAACCAAAAAAAAAAAAAAAATTTATTATGGATTAATATACCCTGCAGTAAAATGGTTGAAATGAACCCCAACTTTAGTGACGCTTACACATTAATCCATCACTAATTATAATCCAGTGATATCATATTTGATATTCTGAAATGGACCATTCTGCATTATGAGTACTTTTACTTTTCGTACTTCAAGTACATTTTCTCATCAGTACTTTTATTTATGCAGGACCTTTATTGTAACTGAGAATTATTACACTGTGGTACTCAAGTAAAAGATTCACATGCATATTTCCTTAATCGATTATAGTTTGGTCTACAGTGCAACATCACTGGTCAATTCAGGCATTCCTCCTTAGGCACTATTAATCAGTTTAATCAGTACTTGCATGAGTTATCTTTCAGGAAGATAATCAGGAAGGTTTCTACTCAACCAAAGGATGCAAATGTTTATTCTCCATTTGCAATATTTCACACAATGGTGGTGATTCAAGACATTAAAGCATGACAAGATTAGGCCATTGTCATCTGTGGCCTTTTATCAGTGAAGACGCTAAATGGCTTTCAGAAACAAATCACCAAGTCTACAGATAAAAACACTGTAAACCAGCACTGAAGATGCTCATATGTTACTGTAGGTTTAATATTGGAAAAAGACTGTATCCAAACCAGGTTTCACATAAGTGGATAAGGAGATTAAATAATTAATTCTAACCAAGTTAATCACATGACAATCTGGACAAACAGCAGTTTACTTCTAAAACAAGTTAAGCGTGATCTTTAATTTATCGCAGGAGTAGATATAATATGACAGATTTTACGATAAAATGATTATTTACTATAATCATTAACACTGGCTTTCACAGCATGTAAAACATTTGCCATCATGACCAAAATGAAGTAAGCTCGCTCTGAGAAGGTCATGGTTCACACAGTCTTTGATTGCTTGTGAGAGAAAGTGACTTCCCTGCATGTAAGAAGAGCACAAGAATGCCATCAGCACATACATTGTCTAAATATGAAAGGTTTCAGTCTGGCATTGTTTTTTTTCTGCTTGGTGTGTGGGGGATAGGGTATCTAAGATTGAGACATTGTTTCAAATAAACAATAGTTTTTTTTATTTCAAGCAAAAAATACTCTGGTGGAAACAATTGTTCACCTTCAATGAAATTACCTGAGGAGATAAACTAAAATGGACCTCTATGTAATTTACTTGCTCGCTTGAACTCGCTGATTGACATGAACATAAAGTCATTGTGAATCGACCTAACCTTTCGAGCCCATTTTTGAGAAATCACATCTTTCAAAAATATCGTGTTTTAAGTTTTTTGGCTGCACAGCTTATCTCAGCTCAAAAGCTATGGTTCTTTCACATGACCAATCACTTTTGTTAACTAACACTAATGAATTAATAACTAGATGCATATAATCATTCATTTGAGTCAGTGGGTAAGCATACTGTTTGTACTATACAAAGGAACATGCATGTTAATCACGTTTGTGCAGCTGCTTGACTCTGAGGAGTAATAGATTAACACAGGATTGATACTTCATTGAGAATTCATTTATTCTTGTATATATAAGATTAGTATTGGAATATGCTATCCTTCTCTTTAAATAGGATGCATTGCGATGACACTAGCATGAAATATGGAGAAAATGAAAAAAAGAAAAAATTCCCTGCAACTTCAATACTAAACTGATGAGTTGGTTTACGGAGCAACGTTTAATTTAACAGCCGCGAATGACTGTTTTCACCCATTGGGTTTTGTACGGATTAAGAGGAGTTGGTAGGTTTTGCTAGTGGACAGAGCCCAGCTAGCTATTTACCCCTGTTTCTAGTCTTTGTGCTAAGCTAGGCTAACCGGCTGCTGACTGTAGCCTCACTTCTATATACCGGACAGACCTGAGGGTGATGGCCACCTTCTCATCTACGTTAACGCTCCTCCAGAAATCCCATAGCTCCCAAGAAGTCAAACTATTCCTTTAATGTTTCATATAACCAGCTGTCAATGAAATGATGTTATGTTCAAGGGTATGTGAGGTAAACAGGCACCGGACAGACACACACATGTGTCTGCTAGTCTGGGAAGAGAGACAGGAGTTGTAACAGATGAATGCACAGGGCTTTACATTCTAACCTTTAACCAAAGTTGTCATTACAGAGATAAAAGGGTTCAGAGTGCATCAGAGTCTTGTTAGACAAGTGCAAAGTAGGGAGTGTAGAAAATCTCAAGTTACTGGTATAGTGTAGGGGAGACAGCTGCACTTGATGGCCTTTTCCAACACATCCATATATGTTTTAATGCTTGCTCTTTGATACAGCTGTGTTAAAAAAAGTTCTCTTGTGCCTCCAGCTAGAGCTTAAAAACATATCTGTGTATGGTGATGCCACTCATTGGTATACTTCTGAATGACTCATTATAAACACATTATCTCATACCGGTTAGGAGGCTATTCAACTTTTTGATCCTTTGAAATACAGTGTTTGGAGGGGACAATATGGGGGCTGAAATGTTGTTTGATTAGATGTGAAGTGTTACCAAGATTACTAATAGAAAATATTATGATATTATAAAAAAAATAAAAACTATGATATATTATAAGTATAAGCCTAAAAATAATAATCACATGTGCTTGCTTGTCTCAACTGCGCAAAGTTTGAAGTTTAGGCTTTTTTAATGTGGCACAAACAAACCTGTATGGATCTCGTGTTGTGCCTTTAAAGATTAATTTAGAGTGGGTGGGATGGCTTTGTAGCTCAAACAAAACCACTGCTTTTGAAATGCCCACTCCAAAGTCCCTCATTCGTGTCTGCTTTTAACTCTACCCCACTTTGTGTGCGCCGGGCGCGTGTAGCAACCACAAACATGACCGACTATGAAACCGCAACAGCCTTCCTCGGGGAATGGGGACGTTTCCAGCAGCAGGTGTTTTACCTTCTCTGTCTGAGCATCATCCCTAACGGTTTCGCTGGCCTGTCCATAGTGTTTGTCGCCGACACACCGCCCCATCGCTGCCTCATTCCCACGCACATCAACCTCACCGCAGCATGGAAGAACAGCAGCATCCCGCTGGAGGAGGACAACCACAGCGGCGCTTTGGTGCCCAGCAAGTGCTCCAGATACAAACTTGAAGATTTACTGAGTTTCTCGGACAGAGGCTTGCTGCCCGGGGTTGATGTCAACCTGTCAAATGTGGCAACAGAAGGCTGCTTGGATGGGTGGGAGTACGACCGGAGCGTGTACATTTCTACCATCGTCACTGAGGTTTGTGTACCTGCGCTGTTAGAGGAAGCTGCAGCTGCTTCCATGATGAGGGGGGGTTATATTGCTGGTGTTACCTTTTACATGGAGTATAATGGTTCAGAGAATAATGTGCTTCTTTTAATCCACTCACTGAGAATAAAATCACTAAATTACTTGATGGGTGAGTTTAAATTAGGCTACTCCATGTGAGTATCATTTTGATGTCAGAATACATTTAGAGACCTTTTCCAGATATACAAAAACAAAATTAAAAAAAGAATTAAAAAAATAAGATAAAAAAATAAAAAAATATCACACACTGGAAATGTTTTTTTCTTTGCATATGTTAACACAGGTGTTTCTCATATTTTGTTCACCCTCCCTTGACACCTATATCCAGTTAAACAACGCCAGAAAATTTAAATTTGACCGTCGAATTTCATACAAATAGAAAAACAGTCTCAGTAAAATGTTTAATTAAAATAGTAGCTATTGTTATTTATAACTGTTATGCTGTTTCCCCCTGTTTATTATTACAGTTTATAATTGTAATCTTGGATATATATATACTATAGCCTAATTGGTATACTGTGTTTTTCTTGCTTAGAGACTGCAACTTCAGGATTCAACTTTTGTGTACTTGATGTACTCTGACCTACGTACTGCGTGTGTGTGTGTGTGTGTGTTTGCAGTGGGACCTGGTGTGTGATGACAGGTGGAGGAACCCGCTGACTTCTTCTCTCTTCTTCTTTGGAGTTCTCACTGGCTCCTTCGTTTCGGGACAGCTCTCAGACAGGTCATGGAAAAAAAATCAACTTCATGTATAGATATTTGAATTATTGTCCATTATATGTCCATCTCGACACTCCAGCGGTAGGAAGATGGATGGCTGAAAAGGCTTTGCAACAAGACAACACAACTTCTTTTTTTAAACAAATTTTCATTGTGACCACCTGAATCACTTGCAAGGGCCCATTCTCCGCCTAATACATTGATGAAGGTCCTCTCTCTACAGGCCCCCAACCCTATTGCCCCAGTGTAACCGTGTCTGTGCTATATATACGCCCCTACAAGGACTTATTTTCTTTATATGGTATAAACTGGTAGCAAAAGCACAATCTTTATGAATATAGTCTGACTTAAATGGAAAAACAAATGCAATATGTGAATACTGGCCCACAACATCTGTGACCCAATAAATGAAGCAGCAACATAAAAATATTCCAGGATTTCCGGGACTACACTGGTGTTGTTTTCCTGCTCACTTCTCAAGGGAACTCCACCGATTTTACATGTCAAAGTCTGTTTACAGGTCTTAGGGAGTACCAGCCAAATGCATATGTGAAAAAAAGTTATAAAGCCTTTTGTGGCTCCAGAGGGAGCTGCGCAAAATCTGATATATTGCCTCAAGTGATGTCACTTGAATCAGCCTCAGTTGGGAATGAAAACAAGTTTAAGAAGGAAACAAATATAGGGGTGTGGAGTTAGAAAGAAGTGCGTTTACCTGAGCTGAATAAAAAAGTTCTGCTGTATTGACTTTTTTGAACTATCCATTGCCAGTCAGACGCTTTTATAGGAGTGCACCGCTAATTGTTGGAGTACTCGTTCAAGTGCTCCCCAAAAATTTATTGTTTTAAATTCTGCGTTAATTGAGTTTTGGCTGCTTTGGGGCAAAAGATCTTAAATAAAAAAAGAGAAAAACACTGTCAACCCCTTGGAGTCATGTTTCTGGCCACCTCGTGAATGTAAGTCCCATATTCACTCTTCTTTTAGCTCTGGTGGTATCAACTAATTAAAAATATATTGATTAACTGAAAAAAAGATTGAGATGTTTGACTTTCTTCACCAGCTAGTCGCTAACTTTCGTTTGGTGCTGGGCAGGTAGTGTACAACTGCCTGCTGCTGGATACAAGATTAACGAGAGCAGTGAGAATGGACTATTTACTTGTGCTTTGTTCCATTTCAGATATGGGAGAAAAAAAGTTTTGTTTGCTACCATGGCAGTCCAGACAGTGTTCACATTCATTCAGGTCTTCTCTCCATCCTGGACTGTGTTCTGCGCAGTCTTCTTTGTTGTTGGGATGGGACAAATTTCCAATTATGTGGCTGCGTTTGTGCTAGGTACTTGTTCGCCCTTACTCATTGATTCTCAGATGTATTTAGTTGCTAACTTGTTCATTATAATGCAAAAGACTGTGCAATTCATTCCTTGTGTGTTTTGAATCCCCTCTTTTTCTTGTGTTCAGGAACAGAGATATTAGGCCCACGTGTTCGGACAATTTTCTCCACCGCGGGTGTGTGTCTTTTCTTTGGTGTGGGATACTTGCTGCTGCCCCTGTTTGCTTTCTTCATCAGAGACTGGAGGATGCTTCTCCTAGGACTCACCCTGCCTGGCTTCCTCTATGTGCCTCTCTGGTGGTAGGTGGGTGTGTGTTTGTCTGAGTGGGTTTTTATTTTTAGAGTTGATGTTAACCATTGGCCATCTATGATGTCAACTGAATTCATAATATCAAGGAAATGTCTGTTGTGCTGTTATGTGTATAGAGTGCCTGGTAGCAGTGCATTCAGTGGATTCAGGCAGGGAACCTGAGTGCTACAGCGTGTTGATCAGTCTCATCTCCTGTCATATGTAATTTTTAGCAGATTTTTTGAGTTTTAACTGGCCAGGGACAACAGATGACAATTAGCCATCTTAGCTGTCAATCAGTTGGCATCATTCCCAATGGTCTCAGCTTCTCTAAGGTGAATATTTGCAAAGACAATTAATTTGGAGACATATCCTTGGACAAGAAAATGTATAGACTAAATGAATAAGTAATCGTCTGTACAGCATGTTTTCCTGTGTTCCAGGGGAATGAACCCCTGTCTCTGTTGTGCCATGAGGCAGGTATATCCCAGAGTCTCCTCGGTGGCTGCTCTCTCAGGGAAGAGTAGAGGAGGCTGAAGATATACTGAGAGATGCTGCTAAAAGGAACAAAATTGAGCCTCCGGCAGTCATCTTTGATCCTTTGCAGGTGAGATTTCACCAAAAAACATGCTTCTGTAAGTGCATAAACACTAAGCTACACGGCACTTTCCAGACTTTACAGACTAACAACCAGATGTAGGCAATGCTTCCATGGACTGCTTCTCAGAGTTTAGTTCATCATGGACTTATTTTTGTTTTACACTGTGGAAAGTCCTGACATATTATTCTTGACACATTTTTGTGAACTGTGCCTCCGTTTGTCAGTATTTCTGGTAAATGTGACTATAGCTTTAAAGTTACTACTTGCCTTCTCTTGGAACTGGAGACACCTTCTTGAAGATGACTTCTGGCTGTCCAGATCTTACCATGCTTTCTAAAAACATTATTCAGGGATATAGACAAAACTCAAAAGACCTAAATCAGTCAAGGGCATTGACAGTCACAGGAACACCAACCCAAAATCTGTCACTATACAAAATGTGCATAAAAGTTTTAAATGCAGATAATTGGTGATGTAAAGTTCAAATTTCTGTCTGTTTTGCCAAGCTGAGGAAGAGGAATCATTTAATTAATTATTGAGGATAGAAAAAAGGTAATTTTTATTTTATTAAATGAGTGTTGGACTGGGAGAGTCAGAATTGAATCAAAGCCAGTGAGGAATGGCGACGAGAACGTCTCTTCTGTAATCTTTATACCCATCTTTTATTGTAGATTAGCTTTCTCTTGGTATGTTTACTTCCCAGATGGGGAATGTGAACAAGAATGACCCTTTTATGGTTCACTGCTCAGTGTGATATAATCATTTATTATTCTACACACAAGTGAACACTAATCTGGATGGCAGCTGACTTTACCTGAGACTTTACAAAGATTTATCCAACAGATTTTATTATGTGGCTGGAATATTTTGCCAAAATATCTAATCTTCAACTGTAAAACAGGTTTTGATTGAAGGAAATCTCCCTCAGTTACAAAGGTTACTCCACTGTGGTGGAATGACATTTATGTACCAAGACCAAGCTCTGATTTCTTGTAATGGTAGTTATGTTATTGTATAGTATTTTACATAGATTTTATGTATATTTACTTACAACTTAATTTTTACATTTTCAAAATTTAGGAGCTTGTTGACAGTCCAAGAAAAACATGCAAAAAACATTATTTTATAATTATAGTGAGGAAATTTTGTTGAAGATAGCTAATTGTTTTAAATTAACTGTAAAAAGGCATCTTTCTTTGCATTTCATTCTTCCATCCAGATGGCCTCTCTGACACATGACCTTTGAGCTGTGAATTTTATTCTTGAAACAAAACTGCCACATTGATGGCCTTTCCTCTGTGCAGATGCATGTTGTCCTGCATTTTCCTCTTTGAAAGAAAGACAATGGACCATCTGCATGAGTCAGAAAGTTTTATCACTTTGGAAGATAAATGAAACATAATTTACTATAGAATCCACTCAACAGTCCTGCTCTATGTTTATATATGTATGTCATCTAGTAATATTGTTTTACATTCTTGACAAACATTGTACCCCTAATCTTTGCTCTCTGCTGGAAACTGGCAGCAGACCAGAGGAGATGTATGTCAAACCAGTCCATAATGTAGTGATTTGTGTGGGGTGGGTATTTCTTTTTCTATTTCTGGCAGCATTTTTGTACTGCTACATGCAGAATTTTTGCTTGTTTTCTGTTCAAAATCCAGAATCAAAGTCCACCACAAGTTACGCAGGTTGACATGCTGTGTGAAAGCAGTCACATTAATGCATGAATAATACATATAATATGGTAGCATCATTGATAACTGACTGCAACAAAATGTCAGTGGGATGAAGGTACAAACATGAAGCATTCTAATTATAACCTGACTGATACTGGATTTTCCATCTATTAATCCTATTTTTGGCATTTGGATACTATAAGTGTGAACACGTGCACATACATGTGTTCACTCAGCAAGTAGCCATGCATTCACAAGCTTCTCTATAATGAAATAATTTCCAGACTCATGGCTCTGCTTAAGTGTTTATTGTTCCACGTGTTCCGCTGCCCCACAGAAAGAACTTCAATCTGAGAATATGAAGGCCCACAACATCTGTGACCTGCTTCGTTCTCCGAACATCCGCTGGATCTCTGTCACGCTGTGGTTGGTCTGGTGAGTCCCTGCTGTCCCACCTGACCTCCACATTCAGTACAGTGACCCAACACGCAAAAATACACACACATCCTGACATGTACTGTGCAGACACTCTTACGCTTTTACAAACACATACATACACACACAGTTTCAGCCTGTTCATGCATCACCTTTGACCACATGTCAGCCCATTTCACTAATAACAAATAATGACCTGTCAGGTGCTGTGAAGCCTGCAACCAAGATCAAAATCAGGTTTTGTAACTGCACAGTATGCCTGTATTTTGCCTGTGCTCCCTTCCTCACTGAATCTGAAAACAGATGCAGTTTGATTTTTGTTTCATTTAGGAACAGGTTCTGTTTAGTCTTGCAGAAAAGTCGTGAGCCAATCATAACAGGTGGATAAGCTCTAAATTTAATATAATTTCTTCTACAATTGTAGGAATTACTAACTTTATCCAGTCATAAAAAGTTTCCTAGTTTTCTAATCCAATGTCTGTTAAACTAGTGTCATCACACAGAGCTACACAGGATAAGAAACATCTTCTAGTTTGATATTTATGCTTAAACATTATCCCCACAGGAACACTCTCACCATCGCCTACTTTGCCCTTTCCCTGAACACGTCAAACCTTCATGGCAACGCGTACTTCAACTGCTTCCTGTCAGCTCTGGTAGAGATGCCAGCTTACACTTTGTCATGGGTTATGTTTCGCTGGTGTTCCAGACGACTGAGTCTTTTCTTAACTCTCTTCATGGGAGGAGTGTTTCTACTCTTAATACAGCTCATACCAGGAGGTATGACACTTCAATGGGCAACTTTTAAAAACTAGATAAATATAGCATTGATTGCTGTTTGTTCATGTAAGATCATTAACAGTATATCATTATATATTATCTTGAAATGCAAAATGTTTACTTGTTAACATGCAGATATACCATTTAATTTGAGATATTCTTTATTCCCTCTAGACATGATTTATGTAGCCATAACACTCGAGATGATGGGGAAGTTTGCAGTGACGACAGCATTCGCAATCGTGTACGCATACACAGCAGAACTCTACCCAACCGTACTGAGGAATACTGCTGTGGGCGCCTGCTCTATGGCCTCCAGAATAGGCAGCATCATTGCCCCCTACTTCATTTACTTGAGTAAGGATGTTGTTACCTCTGCTAAAAGTACAGAAAGTTCACTCCTCTTAATGAGCTGTCTGTTGTGGGATGAGTGCGAGCTTGCTATAGGAGCATCCTAAATATACAGTTCTTTTTACTTATACCCACATTTCTTTCTCTGTTTTGATCGCCCTGTTCGCTAATGCGGTGGAAAGCTGAGAAAAGCTGTTTATCTCCCAACTGACTTGCACTAACGAAACGAGAGGCTAACAAGAAGCTGGTGCCTCTACAGAAACAAAAACAAGAACAAAACTCACCAGAACAAAAACATAAAAGCAGACTTGATTTGCAGTCAGATCAGATAGATCAGTCTGCTGAAAATCCCAAAGCTTTCACTTAAAATTTAAAGTGTCTTTTAAGATTTAGTGGATTGGATTTCAGCTACTACACATCAAACTTCTTTAAGTCTCTCCAACTTTTCTTAACTGCTCCTCGGTACCATTGTAACCAAGGTTGTTTTTCACCGTCTTGTCCTCCTTTGATGTGTTGCCACAGGAAGCTATTCCGTTTCACTGCCTTACATCCTCATGGGAAGCCTTACAGCTATGTCAGGGTTGCTGAGTCTCCTGCTGCCTGAGAGCTATGGAATGCCTCTACCCGACACCATCACTCACATGCAACACTTCCCCGGGTAAGACTACAACCTCCCTGTCATGGTGTCTCTTAGAGACCAGCATTATTATGGATTTAGATTGATCATCAGTTTATATTTTTGTACAGTTGTCAATTTTTATGTTGATTTGAGCATAGTTTCAGTAAGTTTGTCTGTGTTTGAGACAGTACTGTATCCAGTTTTTATTTAAAATTTAATATATTTAAAGTTACACACCTAGTTTTTTACCTAGTTGATGGAAAACCCCCATGCACCTCAGAAGTCACTTTATATGTAAAAGTTATGCAGGATATAACAGATGCTATGACTTTTTTGCACTCATACTCAAATCTGGTTATTTTGTTGTTCAGGTGCCAAATGATTAACTTTACTTTCTTTGACTGTTTTGCAATCCAGTTCAAACTGGATAGAATTTAAACTGTAAAAAGATGAGAGATTGAAGCCGCTCAATAAGTAACTACTGGCAGTTCATGTGCTCTCCAAGATGTACACTCATCTGCAATCAGGTTTTTACATAAGTCATACACCCACCACAGCCACAATTACGTGTAACCAGATGGCAAATAACACACTAAAACCAAAATTTGACACACAAAACATTTTTGGAAATATGCTTCTTCGCTTTTTTGTCTAGATCGATACCACTTTGGTATTGAGATCAGTTTTGATCTTCTCATCCAACTTTCCACCAGAAAGTGAATACACGTATTTCCCAAAATGCTGAACTGTTCCTTTAAACAGATTATAGTGTATTCAATCCTCAGTGGTATTAAAAATACAGAGTGAGCACCACAAGCATATACTGTCAGTGGTCAGGAAAATTTGAGCAAAACTGAGTTCAGCTTCCCGCCAAATTCACCTACATTAAGTTTATAAACAGGCTTGGACAACACTTTTCTGTATTCTGTGAATCATGACTGTAACTGTATCACTGTGTTGTTTTACTCTAGATGTTGTCGGAAGACACCTTACACACTCACACACACTGAGGAAAAGGAAAACAATGCTGAAAGGAACGAGGAGAAGCACTGATATCCGGCTTGAAGCAAATAACTGGACAAACATCATGTCTCTGTCCGTGTTGGACCACGGAACATGACACTTATTCAAACTATATAATGGTACCTTGAGAAATGTTTTTTTTCTATGAAAGCATCAAAATACTATGAAATGAAAAGTGTCATAATCTTCCGTGCATTATGCATGTTCAGCACCAATGCAGTTTTTACCATACTCACATATTACGGCTGTTCACTGATGCAAATGATGAAAATAGGCTCGGTAAATATACATAAAAGGTTTGTAATATTCTGATGTCAATGTAATCACAACTAGAAGCCACATTTAAGGTTTTATGGTACAACTGCACCTTTAGCTTCACATTTAACACTTTAATTTTTCATTTTTTCACAGTGGCTTGTGAATATTTTGTATACATCTTTCTTTCCAGAACAATTTAATTTACTCCAAAATAATGATATATGTTCAAGCACATAAGTATAAGCAAATAAGTCAAGCTTCATGTAATGTAGCCTAAATTGTAGTCATTGACATTTTCTGATAGGAATTTTAAATTATAAGAACAGTAAATAGTAGGAATTATGACTTAAAAAACTCCTTTGTCTTCTTCTCTGGTGTAGTAGTCAGGGAAAAAGCAACAATGCAGCAAGGGAGGACTCGCACACAAAGAACAAAAAATATTAAGTTTTATTTTAAATATTTCTATTAAATACATTACAGGGCTGCAAAAAATAAATGTGTGCAAACTTTTCACTCAATGTTGGATTTTCCTTGAAGTGTGAAGTATGCATAATGAGTCACCATATGTATGGGTTACTTCACGGGGGCACCTGGTCAATGATCTAGGACTTTCTCAAACACACATGAAGTCAATTGGCAGCAGGTCATTACAAACCTATTACAATAATATAGATCCACAGCATTAACACATTCTCATGCAACTACTTATCAAACTCACAGACAAAAATTGTTTGACATTTTTCAAGCTATCATTCTGAATTGAATTGATTTTCGAAATGAATGTAGGGGCACTTCCCAGGGACTTGCTGTAGGGACAAAAGACGAACAAACTTTTGGTTTAGTGTGCTAAAAAACTAAGATGTTTGAAAATGTTTTCACTCCTTTCATCTCCTGTCAGAGTGATGATGATGACTGTTTTTGGTGGTTATATTAAAAGAATTATCTGCAAGATTTACTTATCATTGTAGGTCTGGGTGTGTAATTCCTCATGCAAAGAAAGATAACTGACATAAAATGGGCTTAAATCAGGAACAAAACCACGACAGGATGTCCGTCTACATGAGGACTAACACACAACCTAAACAACACATAAGGAACACATATATATACAGCTTCATGACTCCTACAGTATTTTTCAACTTAAACTATCACTAAATAGATCACCTTTTTTCCAGCAGTGATCCCAATACTAGAGTATGTTATACCATATGAAGTATTTAAAACTTTAATCCACAATTGACCTTTGTGTTTAAATGTAGAATGAAGAATGTGATTTATTTTGGCTTGGTTGTCTTTTGGAATTGCTGAGGTGAAACGTTTATGAGAACAAGGTTCCAAAACAGGAACACTTAATTACCTCTATTGTGATGTTGCTATATGGTTAACCACCGAAATTAGGGTGTAGTGTCATCATAATCGTTCGTAAACCCTATCTGTGCCACCCACGGTCTTTAGGTGCTACAACAAAAGAAGATGACTACAAAGAAAATAATCTGCCTTCACCTCACCTGCCACCTAGCCTCGCCCTGTACTAGAAAAAACATGAATGCCAAAACATAATTTAAAAGGGGGTGTACCTTCCTCAAGCAATTCTTCACACCCAGGACTCATGTGAACTGAGAATCGGGCCAATATTATAGCTACAGTATTAAGCCATAGCTGGCATGGATGCAATGTGTCAATAGTAGTGACCTTTATACCAGTCACAATAGTAAAATATGTGTCCAGACAAATGCCTAAAAAATAACTTGAGCTGCTGTACACACCCTAGCAAAGCTTTTGTGCCATATCCAGTCTGAAAAAACTTGCTTGAACTTGTGTTCTACAACAAACATGAACCTTTCAACCTCCACCTGACTACTGGAACATTTATTAACAGTCAACTCCTGAGAATTTTGTGTTGTTTTCCATTAAAAGATAACAAACCTGTAGCTTGTAACTAAAATACATCTTGTAACATGGTTATGGAGATGTAAGATTTGTCTGACATTTAAACCTTTATTAACAGCTTTTAATTAATATTTTGTGTTAATGACTTCAAAATAGCCACATGTAGAACTCAACTCCATGTTTTAATTATATTATTTCAATTCCACATTCGTTTTCAAAAGCATAAAAAAGGAAAACTCAAGGTTCTTGATGAATAACCTACTACACTTTAAAAAACTTAAGTTCAAATATTAACAAATGTAAACCATGATACTCAATAGCAATATCATCATATGACCTACATCAGTAAAGCACTAGATAATCATAGTGGACTGTCCAGGTGTGACACTGGTATTGGGGTTTCTTTTCCAGTGATGCATGGAAACTGTAATCTGTTATAAGGAGAAAGGACAAAGAAATTATTTTTCTTGTTGGTTGTAGTTGTATGTATAGAATACAGGGCAACTAAGAAGAGAAAAATGTATAAATATTTATTCGCTGCTCTCTACTTCTTTATCATTAAACAAGCAGCTGCTTTCACTACTGTGGCTGGTTTCATTACCACATACATTTGTTTTGTACATAATTTAGTGGAACGAAACAGACTATTACTTAACTACTTAAATATAATGACAGTCTTAAGATAATCCTTCAACCAATTTTTTCACGCCACCAGGGGGCAGCGGAACCAAGTTGTGAATGCAACAGACACATTCAAACATTTTCAACTGATGTGGTGAACTTGATTAGCTTATTAACTGTTAACTGTTGCTTATTTACACATATCATTTATTTTGGAGTCGTCTTTCTGGCCACCTGAAGAGTGTGAGTTTTTGGTCCCTATCAACTCCTGGGGGAAATATCAAGCTCTTTAGCAGCTAAATGCTCCACATGTTCACCAGCTTGTCGCTGACTTTGGTGCCATTTGGTGATGAGCAGGTGGAGTACAGTCCGTTTATAGAGCTTTTCTGCTGAAAAAAGCTGGCTGCTGCGACTGAAACAACACTATGAGAACTGTAAGAGTCTGTAGGTTTATCACGAGTGACTCCTTCCACATGTTGTCACATTGTCATATGATATATTGTTATTATGACAATATTGATTATAGCCATTTTAACATAAGGAGCCTGGAGTGTACCATTGAAAATAAATTCAAACTCTAAATTGAAAAATTTTAGTCAATTCAATTTGCATGTATTCTGTACAAGTAAGTTAAAAAGTTAGTTAGCAAAAAACATGATGACAATTAAAAGTGCCAAATTCCAAAAAGTATCTGTTTACAGGGTTTTCAGTTTTATATGTCTTCTTATCTTATTCAATCACCAAATTAATTTGTCAACTTCACTCTCTTTAAAGATATGTAACTAGAGGGACACACTAAAAATTATATAAAGTCTATGACGCAGATTTATTTCTACCGTGCTTTGATATTTATTTTCTACTGTGAATATTGAACTCCTACTGTACATGTATAATTGCACATAGTGTATAATCAGATTCACTAATAAGCTAATTAATAACATTGTTGCAACGGCCCCACTCAAAGTTATAAATGGTACAGCCGGACACAAATAAAATGATGAAATGAATTTGGGATACTGCATAATAGGAACAAATTCAGCAGTATAACAGAAAGTAAAGTATTTGGCGCAGGAGCAGCTTCATAAAAAGGTGCATTTCTCTTAAATAGCTTACCCTTCTCTTTGATGCATCTGTTGTATAGTTTCAGGTAGAGGTCGTCCAAAACTCTCCGGGAGGTAGAGAGTGGCAAAGGCAGCCACAACAGCCAGAGTCCCCAATGTAATGTAAGGAAGATACTTAAAGTATACACCTAGAAAAGGAGAAGGGGAAGTTTGGATAGGTCAGCATCAGTGCGTATGCTTAATTAATAAAAATAAAAACTAATGGTAATAATTACTGTCAAAACCCAGTTTACTCACTCAGCTTTAACAAAAAGGGTGTAATGCAGCTTCCCACTCTGGAAACTGTGGTGCATGTTCCTGTTGCTGTGTTCCTGAGCACTGTAGGGTAAAGCTCTGATGTGTAGGCAAACATCAGGGAGGTACCAGTGGTAATAGCATATTTACCCAACATCTCCAGTGCAACAGATATAATTGACAGATCTAAAGAATAAGGAAAGCGCTTGTTTTTTTTAACTTAATACAACAGAATAGAAACACATACACACTCTGATTGAGTCTGTAGCACTTGATTAACACATATTCACTGTTTGAGTATGTATCATGCAGCCACTTTCTCCTCCAGGAACACTTTATGCAATCAGGTTACAAAACACATGCTTAAGTAATGTAAACTAATGGCTGACTCGTGGTGATTTAATGCATGAATTAATGCAGGACATATAATTTATTCCTGTTGCTTACTATTAAGAAATGATCAAGTCACTAAGAGTTTATATGATCAGTTATTCCCTAATCGTAAAATCGGATAATGTCTCTGGATTTCACCGCATGGACCATCACTTTCCATCAAGAATAATTCTGAATAAAGGCCCAGGCGTTCAACAGGGAAATGAGGGGCTGGGATGCAGAGATGTGCCCGTTTGAATTAGTTAATTTAAGGCAAAAAAGTCTCAGTCTTTAGTTAATATGAGTGTATTTTCTTCCTGCTTACGTTGAGGCACCAGTTGAATTAAGAACAGTGACACTGCTCCAAGAAGCAAGGTACAGATGACAGACAGTCGTCGTGGAAGGTATCGCAGAGCCAGCCAGCTGGAAATGTACGCTGGTATCTCGACAGCTGCTGAGATGAAACAACTGATGTAGGGGTCAGCATGGAGTTGAGATGTGTTGAAGGACAGACTGTAGTACCCAGTAGTCAAAGTGAAACTGGGTAAGACAAAGATGACAAAGATAATGATGAAAAAACGGAATACATGAAAAGTATTGATTGATGCCACCAATACTATGTGGTGGCAAATTATAACCATTAGACCCAAGCTCTTCACTCCTAACATAGACAAGAACTGTACATGTATACATATTATTATGAATCTCACTGAGACTTCATGGTGAGCAATACATTCACACACTCACCTCACCAAGCAGAGAATGAGCGTTGTGCTTCTGATGCTGCTCTTCCTCACCAGGTCGAAGATACTGTGGTGTTCTTTAGACTCTGTCTTTTTAACCTGCAAGATAGATATAAAATCTCAAGTCTCAGCCTTGTGTGGTGGAAGTGATTTTCAGACACAAATACAAATGTGTCTATAATATCCTGATGCTAGATGATGTTCTCTCATGATGTTTTGAGAGAACTTGACATGGTTTATAAAATAGCAAATTTATTGGCTCAACATACTATATGTCCTAAAATACCTGACTGAGAATGTGTTTTGTATCTATATAAATCTAATTTCATTTTTGTTTAAAATATACTAACTGTTTAACGTGAGATCAAATTACATAGGTTAATTAGATGTGTGTAGAATTTGCTTTTGAAATGACTAGACTGATTCAAATAACCTCTAGTGGGTCCTGGCTGTTTTGTTGACACCCAATGCAACACACCTGAAAGCGATAAGATAATTGTTTTGTAGTGAGTGCAAACAAGGTGCAGGATTTACAGAATTAAAGTTCCCCCAGGATTAGGTTCATTTATTTATTTTTCAAATAACATTTCTTGTTGATTAAATTTTTTTTTTTACGTTTACCTCAAAATGGGCAAGAAGGGAATGTCAAAGGAATCATCTCCTTCATACATTTCTAGTTTTCAGTGTTAACTATAAATTTATGTCCGAGACGTTTTTAAGACTGTTGAGTGTCTTCAGCTCCTGTTTGTAGCCCTGCATGATTTATGTCAAAGTCAACTTACACTGTAATCTTTAAAGATGACCCTCGGAGCCTGAACTTTGTTCCACTTAGAGGCCTTTCTCACTATGGCCTCTGCCTCCTCCACTCTTCCCTGAGAGAGCAACCACCGAGGAGACTCTGGGATGAACCTGCCTCAGTACACAACAGACAGAGAGGTGCAGTGTGGATCAAGGATAGCTTCATTTTCCCTGAAGGGCAATTTGTTGCACAGGCAGCAATAACTGTATAACCAAATAACCACCAGACAAGAGTAAATCAGTCATTAATCATGATCAAAATGCACCTTTTTCAAAATGGCAGGTCTAAAATCATATAATCAAGTCTTACCATCTGAATGCAGATTACAGGGCCATATAATCATCCTAGACTTTAGTTTAACACTTGTATTGGTAGGCATTTTCTGTCTTGTCTGTGGTTTCAACTGGTGTTTAACTTGAAATTGAGTTTTAAGCAACACTGAGAGGCCAATTATTTAGTCAGTCTGCAAATCAGCTTTAAGATTTTTTTTATTACCATAAATACCGACCGAAATGCACAAAACTCTCCCATTGTAAGAGACAAAAAACAAAATAAAACTGGTAATTCATGGTAAGCTTTCTTGTAGTGAATGCAACCTACCACCAGAGGGGGAGGTAGGCCAGGCCAGGCACAGACAAAGCCAACAGAAGAGATTTCCAATCCCTTAAAAAGTAAGCGAAGAGAGGCAGCATCATGTAGCCAACAACAAAGCCTAAACATGTGCCCATAGATGAGTAAAGGACTCTTACATTGCTAGTCAAGATCTCCGCGCCTGCACACAGAGATAAAGAAAATACAAAGGAAGGGACAAATGAACAAGTAAAAAGCAAGGAGATATGTACAGAATGTTTTTAAACAAATTAAATTATCTGTATCCACATATATTCAAAATCTGACAAATGTGTGAAAGTATTGTGGCAGTATTTATAGAATGTTCATATGTACCCAGCACTAAAGCAGCTACAAAGTTGGACATCTGTCCCAAACCATTGATGAAGAGGAGGATGGTGAACATAATCCACGAAACAGAGAAGACTTGAATAAAGGTAAAAACCGTTTGAACTGCCATGGTTGCAAAAAGAACAGGTTTCCTTCCAAATCTATTAAGAGAAAATAAAATTAGACATAAATCATCACCAAAGTACATTTAATGAACACAAAGGGCAATTGTTTTTCTTCTACACAACTGGCAAATGTGCTCAACAAAATATATTAAATGCGCTTTAAAATTATTTGGATAAAAATGTCAAATGTTATACGGTATTCCAAGGCTAAATATAGTATAATCACATGCCCATGTAGCAGCCAATACTGAAGTAACTACTGTTAATTTAGTAACTGACAATAATGTAATCGTTTTTCTATTCTTAATATAACAAAAGTCATTAATGTAATAACTGTCAAAAAATTTTTTTAAAGTTATTATTATTCAAGATAAAGTTATTACATAATTTGCCTGGTAAAAACATAAAAATTCATAACTAACTGGAGCCGACAAAGTAACAATATCCTCATACATTTTATGTTAACAACCTGACTCCTGAAAGGTTATATGATAATGTATGACCAAATCAGAATCCTTGCCTTATTTACATCCCTGGCTATTTGAATACAGTCTAGAACTGGAGCAAATAATGAAAACACAATAAATTATATTTTCACGTTATCATACACTAATGAAAACATATTTAGGAATATTACATTCCATGTCTGACAATATACCCTTTTAAATCTTATACACTGGTCCTTTCAGAGGTTCAAAGTTGCCAGATAATATGGCCGGTTTGGTTGAAGAACTTATTACACTTTATTTTATAAATATATACAATTATTTTTTTCATGGAAATAAGTGGCGGTCTTTTTTTATTTGAATACACAGCATCTTGAAGGAGCTATAGATGACATATTATACAATACAAGAGTAGGTTAATTGTCTGTGTTTGCATACATGCGTGCTCCCTCTTCATTTGGTACTCAAATGGCTAAGGGGTAGAAGGCAGAGACGGAGAAGTAACACAAACAAATAGTCTTGATTTGTAGAGAGAGAGAGAGAGAGAGAGAGAGAGAGAGAGAGAGAGAGAGAGAGAGAGAGAGAGAGAGAGAGATGAGGTATCATATAGCACTGACAAAAATGCAACACAGCACCACTTAATGTTATATTACATAATACAGCACTGCATTGTAACCTCACATTGGAATAGGTCTGTACAAGATCTAGAAAGCAACTGGCAAAGCAACACAAAGCCACAAAACCAGTTTCTTTCTTTTTATTACAACTGTGTAATTTAATGCTTACATCGCCACAAAAGGATAACTGTCATCTTGTCATGGCCTTCACCATTGTCAAGTCTACAGTTTCTCTCTCTGCAGATCCTCACCAGCTGCCACTCAGTTCCTGCTTACTCTGTCTGTGTTTCAAGCCACTCTACTTTTCTCATTTCCTGTAACCTTCATTAAGTGAAAAGTAGTGAAAGTTCAGGCAGGAGGACCATTCTTTTGCATATAGGGTATAGTTAATTTCTCATTTATAGTTAATCACTCCTCTCACGCATCCCCATGCATAATGTCTTTGCTGTCATTATCAGGGGCCTTCAATTGTGATACCAACTGTTCTCATCAGCTCGTCACATCTATCCAATAGCACAGTGACACACCGTCATTGTTAGCCTATCATCTTGCTGCTGTATTTCTAAATATGATTCTCTCACTCTGCCTTCAGTTCATTTATGCTGCTGTTATGCACCCCCTCCTCCATTACGTATTTCGTAACCTTTAACTCCAGTCTCTTTGCCTCTCTGTGTCTCACACTTGGGTTCACTAGGTCAGCTATAACACCTGTTCTTCATCTGTTCCATTCCTGACATTATTCTTATGAGGATAAGTGAAGCCTCTTTTTGTTTTGTTATTATGCCATAGGTGTCAATGAACGAGGTACAGCAACACCTCTGAAATTAGTGGTTTAGTGTCCGGAACTACTGTACAGTACAAAAGGGTAAAAACACTGCATGTATTGTATATACTGTATATCACTACCTGTCTGATAGCTGTCCTGAGAAGAAGGATCCAAAAAGCACTCCCAGGAAGAAAACTGTGGAGGTCAGTGGCTGCTTCCACTGCTCACTGCACACCAGGTCAAACTGGAAGAGTTACATTACTAATTAAACATACTAAATATGGGTTATACACTTACTTCTTCATCTGTGGTACTGTATTTGAACCTTTGTGTTTCCTTGTTGTTGACTGTCCTTACCTATGATGATGTGTTAGCAGATGTTAGCATCGTATTACAGATGTAAGAACATTTCGTTACACAAAAACCGGCGGAACTTGTTTTTTTTGTTGCATAACTTACATACGGCATATAAAACACACTGGAGTTACATTCGAAAGCAAACCATTAAAAAGACAAGTTGGAGCAACTCATGAATGCAAAGTATAATGATAATTAAAGGTTTGTTGTGTAACATTTAAGAGGATCTACTGGCAGAAATTTGACATCATATTCATAGGTATGTTTTTATTAGTCTATAATCACCTACTGAGCGGTTTGTCATCTGCAACTATACTGCTAAATGCCACTAAATCCCACACACTGGTCCTTTGAACATAAAGCTATAACAATGCTTACATTTGCTTGTGAAGGGATTCTTCTCATAGGTACAATAATGGGCAAGCATCGGCAGGTGTAGTGACTGACTCTAGGTGTGTTCACAGTGCTGTTTCTGGTGTACTCGTATGATGTAGGTATTATTGGATCATAGGAAATGGGTCACTCACTTGACAATGAAATAATTACTGAACAACAGATGCATACATACAATAAATACAATAGACACATTCAAATGCTGTAGAGGGAACAGACTGAGGAAGAAGAAGAGGGAGACTAAGAAAAGACTGACAGTAACATGAGCTCATTCACATTCTTAGGCACACAAACACACACATGTAAACACACACTACCTCTGAGACTATAGTGGACTGGTAGATGTCTCTGCTGTAGCTCCACCCGTCCACACAGCCCTCCTGCTCCAGGTCTGTGAGGTTGACATCTCTGCCAGGAATGAGTCCCTGAGCAGAGAGATTCCTGACCACATCTAGCCTGTATCTGCTGCATCTGCTCAGCTCCTGTTCCCCATTCACCACCTCACAGTCACAATGACACAAACCTTATTGGTAACATTTCTGTGGCAGATGCCCTATACCTGTATTGTGTATAGCGCTGACAACTATGTACTAAATGTTGCCATATTGCTTTAACAGCCTCTGTATGAGTTGACTTATACTGCAGATGCAGAAACAAATACATAAGTGAAAAAGTTCAATAAGCATGGTCTTAATAAGGCACATTTTCTTTCATTTGGCCTTCCCTTTTTTTTCCGTCCCGTGAAAGCAGCTGTGCCAGTCTCACCTTTACCGGTATGATGCTTTTAAGCCAGTCGTCGGTCAGGTTGACGTCAGGGACAACGCAGTGGTGATTCGGTATGTCTGCCAGGAAAACAAGGGTGAAGGCACCAAATCCATTGGGCACGATGCTGGCACAGAGCAGGAAGAAGACGACTTGCTGGAAGCGACCCCACTGACCCAGAAAAGCGATGGCGCCAGCATAATCCGTCATAGTCAAATTATTACTTTTACTTTTCTATTCCTCATCCGTGTCCTTCAAAGTCACATATCCTGCACCATCATCAGAGCTGAACAAAGCTGTAGTTACGTTGCGACATGCCTCCCGAGCCCGCATGCAACCCGGCCAGGTAAGAAAACCAACTGCAGGGGCGGATCTAAATATTTATGCATGGAAAAGCTGCAATGGAGATATTTTAACACACATTTCGTGTTGCCAATGATCTAAGATATTCAGGAATGCTGATTTAACAGGATTTTTTCTTTGACCTTCAATTTGATAACGTGGTTCCTATTGTTTCCAAAAGTAGAAATGAGAGCCAGAGACTTCAGGTGCCAAGTTCCTATCCTGTGGAGCCAGCTTCCAGTCTCAGTTCAGGAGGCAGAAACCCCTCTGCATATTTAAGAGTAGGCTTAAGACGTTCCTCTTTGGTAAAGTTTATAGTTAGGGCTGGATCAGCATAATCCGTCATAGATTTTGTACAGTGTAAGCAGAGCTGATCAAAGCTGTAGTTATGTTGCAACAAGCCCGCCTGCCAACGAGTCAGGTATGACAAAAAAAACAAACCGACGGTAGGGGCGGATCTAAGTATTCATAAGGTGGCATGGAAACTTTAAGGGATGGGAGAAATACACATATGCATATTTAATCACATACATTGCATGGTAAAGTTGCCATGGATATATTTTAACTTAAAAACATTACATTATTGTGGCACATGAGAAAGGGATTCAACAGAAATATCTAAAGGTGGTATCTGAAATTGTTTTATTTCCAAATCGTCATTATTTTTTCCAAATACATGTCTTTTTGTTTTTGCCTTTTTCATTTAAAACAAGCCCATTGCTTTGCCTAAAATGTAGGCACTTACTGTGTTTTAACCTCCTGCATGCCACTCAGGTTTCCTGACATTCCTGAAATAAGATTAAAACTGTAGATACCAATGCAAGTCTTCTTTTCTCCAGGAGAGTAAAGTCAGCAGGCTCTTTAAGACACAGAACCCCTGCAAAGCAGCCGGACCAGTTCTGTCTCTCCGTCCAGCCTGAAGTACTGTGCTGATCAGCTATCTCCAGTGTTCACTGACATCTTCAACACCTCACTGGAGACATGTAATTTGCCAGCCTGCTTCACAGCATCCACCATAATCCCCATCCCCATCCCCAAAAAGCCAAGGACCACAGGACTCACTGACCTGTCGCCCTGCCCACTGTGGTCATGAAGTCGTTTGAGTGCTTTGTGCCTTCCCACCTCAAAACCATAACTGACCCACTCCTGGGTCCCCTGCAGTTGGCCTACAGAGCCAACAGGTCAGTAAACAAGGCTCTACACTTCATCCTCCAGCACCTGTATTCAGGAACCTATGCCAGGATCCTGTTTGTGGACCAGCTCTGCTAAAGGACAGGACATGAATACGCAATCAACTATAGTCAGTACTTATTCTCATGGCTTGTTGGGTTAAAGAATAAAAAGGTCTGGAGAACAATTTTACCTAGAATTAATTGAAATAAAAATAAAAGTATTTTAAATCCTGAAATGGAAAACAGAAAAGCCCATATGTAAATGCTCAAATCAAATTTGAATTCTGGTTAAAATCATCCTTTATGTTACAAGATGTACCAATAGAGATATTTGTGCTTACTTGTTAAGGAAGGTACTTACTTCTTGTGCTTTATTTTAATATCCTGATGTCTTACACTTTAAGTACTGCAATATTATCATATGTATTGAATAGAATAACAGCTAATTTCTGATGAAAGATTATGAAAACAAAACAGTAATCATGATACACAATTGCAATATGTCAATTTAAATCATGTATTAATAAATCACAGTTGACTTTCCAAAATCACCACAGGCTCTGGTGTCCCTTTTCGAGTGATGCAGGGACACTTCACCCTGTTAAAGAGAAAAAAGACAAATAAAACATTTGGTTTAGTGTTCTGTACAGGATGTGGGGATACTAATGAGCTAAAAGCTAGTGAGTTTTCTCACTGCTAGCAACTTCATTATTGCTATCTCTAGCAGCTGTGTTTACAGTAATGACCCAATGTCTCTAAATGTATTCAGGGTGCAAATACTTCACAGATTATTATAGAAATAACACATATTCTGTTATTGTTTTACTGACAGTTGTGATCCTTTCATCGTTAATTTAATCATAAAAACATCTTAAATGCATCAAGTTTTTCTGTAAGGAGACAGTATTAGGATCTCACCTTTCTCTCTTATGCATCTGTTGAATAGTTTCAGGTAGAGGTCGGCCGAAACTCTCTGGTAGGAAGAGTATGGCAAAGGCCGACACAACGCCCAGAGTCCCCAGTATAATATATGGCAGGTACTTAAAGTATACTCCCTGTAGGAGGTGAAGGGAGAATTAGGATGGGAGGGAGGCATGTCTGTACTGTACATATGATACTGTATGACAGAAATGGAAAGACCTCACCTCCTACGTCAACAAAATAAGTACTTTTAAAGTTTAAGACCAGTTCACTCACTTAGCTGAAACAAAAAAGGTACAATGCAGGAGCCCACTCTGGAAAATGTAGCGCATGTCCCTGTCGCTGTGTTCCTGAGCACTGTTGGGTAAAGCTCTGCTGTGTAGGCAAATATCATGGAGGCACTGGTGGTGAAGCCATATTTACCCAGCATCTCCAGGGCAACAGACAACTCTGGTAAATCTGAAATACATGGAAAATAGTTTATCTCAAAAATAGAATAGGATGATTCATGCATTCGAGTCCAAGTTAGCAAGGATACAGTAAAACTGCACCGTGATTGTTCAGTTATGGAAATGGGGTTCACTGTTTAAAATATGAAAGCCAGCTCTTGTAGTCGTTTTTCATGGTGTATTCCTTTAACCATCAATGGACTATATGAGTCTATTTTGGGTGATTGCAGATTGGCATTCCGTTCAATCATAAAAGGTAGAACGCTTTGGCCACTTTTTGGGCACGACAAATATTATTTAGGTATAAGTCAAAGTAAAACATACACCCCTATAGGGGCTCAATAAAGGAACATCTTCTCTGTGACTTTGACTTTTCTAAATAAAAAGTATCCACCATCTGACAAAATAATACTACAAGGACAATTTTTATTGAGTGATTCATTTTCGCTACTTACTTTCAGGCACCAGCTGAATGAAGAACAGGGACACTCCCCCCAGGAGCATCGCACAGCTGGTAGAAGGTCGCCGTGGAAAGTACTGCAGTGCCAACCAGCTTGAAATGTACCCCGGCACCTCTACAGCTGCTGAGATAAAACAGCTGATATAGGGGTCAGCACTGAGTTGTGATGAGTTCAGGGACAGGCCATAATATCCAATAACAATAGTGAACCTATGCAAGATACAGAGAGCAGAGATATTGAGGATGGGACATAAGTCGGACACAGTAGAGTAGTGGTTGACAACGACATGACTGCATTTACAACCTGCTTGTCATATGTGAACTGTAAACTGTATTTGGGTGCGGGTGTTTTTACATTTTTATGATACATATTTGTCAATGGGGATACATTTGGGGTCCTTCAGATGTCTGTATCATCATGACAATCAGTGCCCAACCTTATTTACGGTCCAGTGGCTGCATCGCAGTAAAGCCCTGCAGCTACGTTCTGAAATATAGTGGATATCCTTCACAGAGGCAGTGGCGGTTCTATCTTGAATGACACCCTGGGCGAGACCCCCTTCAAGCTATTTTATTTAGCCATTTCACACAATTCAGAAAAACAAAAATGTGCATTAACTATAGGCCTTTATTTATTATATTATGAATGAAATGTGCGTTATTTGGAAGAAAGTCGAGGTGTGACTGACTTACAGTGGATCCCCGTTCCCCTCCTTGTCCGTTCCATTAGGGAGACCCAGAGGTGAACTGTCCCCCGCCCCCTTACCCTTCTCACACAGCTTCTGTGCATGGCACCTTCTCAGCAAGCAGGGGCCCTTGCAGCTGTAGGGGGCGCCAATTTGCCAATTCCCCACACAGTGATATATGATAGAACAGATGGATAATAGAAAACCGCTTTGCTCGTGCCGCCCCCCATGTGTCATGAAAAAATGCTGCCCTGGGCGGCTGCCCACTTCACCTATGACCAAAACCGCTACTGCACAGAGGAGTGGAGGATGTTTTAGCAAGCAGATCGACAATTATATAGGAGGATAAGTGCTTGAGTGTCCACATACTTTTGGCCATACTTAATTCAAACTAACATATACTACAATGTGTGTAAACGTGTAGTACATTCTCAGACTCACCACACCATGCAGAGAATGAGTGTTGTGGCTCTGATGTTGCTGGATCTTATCAGATCAAAGACACTGTGCCGTTCCTCTTTTGTAGATGGTGTCTTTTTCTCACCACGCTGTAAGATACAAAACCTGTCTCTCAACTTGCTGTGTTTTTTTTTCCTATGTTAGGGTGGTTTTGACTGAAGCCATTTACTTGTAACAGGGCTGAATAAAATCTCTGAATTATCCTACAGCGAATTCAGATAAAGTAATGGAATGTTAAAGGACAACTGTGAAGGATTTAGTGGCATCTAGTGAAGAAGTGACTGATTTAATAAGATAGTCTGGTACCCATATGAACATTAAAACAGATTTTGCTTGGTGTAATCTTTTTTTTCTGTAATTTTCTCCTGTTTATACTGGCTATTGAAATATCCTTCCCTTAACTATTTCCCCAGTGTTTCCTTACTCAGCTGCAGTGGAGGTACTACAAATACAGTAACTTTGGAAAATAACAACTTCAGACTAATGAAGCCTCATATTAGTGTAGTATAAAATTTAGTGTAGGTTAGTGCATATTATAAGTTAGTAATCAAGTAATCACACAAAAGTTTGGATATTATGTTGTAAGCACTATAGTTTGTTCACACATAACTGGAAATCAAGTAGAGAGCAATATGTTTTAAGTAATGATGATTTTGAGTGTTAAGTAGAATAGATTTTATATAAGCTCACAATGATGTTAATGAAGGCATTATGTTTTAAGTAAAGATGATTTCATGATAAGCACAAATACTGTTGATGAAGTAGTAAGCACCATTGTTTTTAGTAAAAGTTTGATTTAATGTGTGAAACATATAGAATGTAGTTGTAGCAAAAACAAGCAATGATTATACCAAATGTATGTGTGTGAGTGTAACACAAGTTTCTTATCATATTAGAAAGTTTATAAAGTTTTTTAAAAATACAGTAAAATACATCTGTGACATAATGGTGTAATAAAAAGGTAATAAATGGTTTTAAAAAATAGAAGTACAGCAAACTAGATTCTAATGGTGTAATCCTGATGAAAGGAGAGTAAAAAGAAAATGTCATGGCCTACTAGTGTAGGCCATGAAGCCTGCGGGTTCTATGATAGGAACATAGGCCCGACGGGTGCTGGATAATGAGGCGAGCAAGACACCAGTAGAATGGAGCATGGGCCCAACAGGTGCAGGATAATTGGGCTGATAAGACACTAGTAGAACCGAAAAACCACAGGTTGGTGGAATTTTAGGGTCTTTGCAGAGTGGAATTTACACCATTATGTCATGGGTTTAAAAGGTAGAAGATGGGCAGGACTTGTGACACTTGTGTGCAAGAGTATATAAGGAAAAGCTTTGTGAGGTTGAATTCAGTCTTTCCATGGTAGTTCGGGCTTTGTTTGTCTGTCAAGATAATAAAGCTCAAATCTACTGCCAACTTTGATGAATCCTGATTGTTAGTTTTCCCCCTGAAGGAGAATAACTTTTAAACCTAATTTGGATTTAGAATTTGTGATGTTGGTCATAATCTTCTGATCAAAAAGAAAACTTGTTTAGACCGAGACCCAACATTAGCTTTGGAAAAAAATATAAAAAATATTGTATTTATTTTTATGCTGTAACCTCTGCAACTGGTCCAACTTACACTGTAGTTTTGAAAGATGATCTGTGGGGCCTCAACTTTGTTCTTCTTTGCAGCATTTCTAATTATGGCCTCAGCCTCCTCCACTCTTCCCTGAGAGAGCAACCACCGAGGAGACTCTGGAATGAACCTGCCACAGTATTCACACAGGGACAGATAGGTTACAGACTAAATCAACTTTAGACTGGTCTGTAGTCTTAGGCCAGTTTTATTTTTGCTTTTAGACAGTTTCACAGAAATGAAGATAAAAAGTTAGCCACCTGCCCCGCGGTTTACTTAGAACTAAGAGCTTCCTGACGGCACCCTGACTCTCATGCTCAGCTCTCTCCTGTACTTCCTATTCACACATGACTGCGTGTGCATTTCCTGGCTACAACCTGCTCTCATTACCTGCTCTCATCATGCATATACATTTCCTGTTTACATTACAGTTTATTATAACATTAATTTACAGCTGCCACACTATTATATATATTTTTATTATATTTTTTTCCTTTTAACTTCTGCACTATGTTATGTCCTTATGTCTTAGATTTAAATTATGACCTATGTGATTTTGTTTTTATAAAATTTTTTATGAATATTGTTGGAGGGCCCCTGAGAACTAAGAATTTAATTGATAATGAATGCTTCACTGTAATTGTGCATATGATGATAAAGACCTTGAAACACATTATCATTATTATTATCATTCAAAAAAAACTAAATGCTTCTGTAGCTCAGTCTCTATGAGTAATGGGTGTCATCTTTACATAATGTGATGTGATAAGTACAACTCACCACCAGAGAGGGATATAGAGCAGGCCAGATAGAGCAATAGCCAACAGCAGAGATTTCCAGTCCGTTAAAAAGTAAGCCATGAGTGGGAGCATCATGTAGCCCATTGCAAAACACAGACACACACCCAGTGATGAAAACAGGACCCGCACATTGCCAGTCAAGATCTCCGTTCCTGCAGAGAGAGAGAAAAACAAAGAGAGGGATATGTATGTAAGTTAAATCAGATAAACTGAATGTAGAGCAAATGTGCCAATAGTTACAGGAGGTTATTATATGTACCCAGCACGAAAGCAGATATGTAGTTGCCGATCTGTCCCAAACCACTGAAAAAGAGGAGGATGGAGAACACCGTCCATGTAGGGGAGAAGACTTGAGCAAAGGTAAAAATTGTCTGACATGCCATGGTTGCAAAAAATACAGGCTTCCTTCCATATCTATATTGGGGAGACCAACAATAGGACCAAGAAAGACAATGATATATGAGAAGCTGGAACCACAAATCTGCTTAAAAGGTTACCTAAAGGATTTCTATAGAACATATTTCTACCAGTCTATGTTTATATCTGATTTAAGATGTAAGACAGTTAACTGCAAATATAGTTAAGATAATTTTAGTAAGTAAATACTGTTTCTTCATCATTAACACAGAATAAACAAAAAGGACTTCCAAACAGAAGGTTGACAGGTGTGAAAGCTCAAACTGGTTCATGAGTATTTAAATTACACAACAGTGAAGGGCATATTTCTTGTTCAGGATAAAACATTTGTTATTTGCTTTCTTTCAGAATAAAGTACAAAAGCACATATTTATAATGATAAAAATACTAAAAAACATTTTGTCAACAAAAGTTAACAACTATATAGGTGAGTTTTTAGTTTTTATATCCTATGGTTATTTTCTACTTCATCGTCTAGGAGATAACTAAATAAATAGGTACAAAAGTCACATTTCAAAGCACTACATATATGCATCCCACTGAGCTTGCATTATCAGTACCTGTCTGAAAGCTGTCCTGAGAAGAAGGATCCAACAAGAACTCCTAGAAAGTAAAGTGTGGACGTGAATGGCTGCTTCCACTGCTCACTACACACCAGGTCAAACTGGAATAGCAATTCATTAAACAGATATTTAGAAATAATAAAAGCACAAAAAAAGTCACAAAAATCTTTCAAAGAATATTGAAAAAAATTAAATACATTGATGAGAGGGATATCCTTCCTCACTCTCCTACCTCAGAGACTATGGTGGACTGGTAGATGTCTCTGCTGTAGCTCCACCCATGCACACATCCCTCCTGCTCCAGGTCCGTGAGGTTGACGTCTCTGCCAGGAATGAGTCCCTGAGCAGAGAGATTCCTGACCACATCTAGCCTGTATCTGCTGCATCTGCTCAGCTCCTGTTTCCCATTCACCACCTCACAGTCACAATGACACACATTTTATTGGTACTACTGAGGAATTTAATTTGAATAACAACACAAAAGCATCAGCATGCAAGTGTTTCATTATATTGTGAAAATTAGCTGCAGACAACAGCTCAATATGTGACATGGCCATTAACTTGGATGTTACTGCCTATAAATAAACTTAAAGATATATGTGGTCATACCACTTTTTATGTAGACTTATAAGTTGATTAAAACAGCAGACATAAGCAGGAGTACAAAATAACATGAAATGGTACCATAGAATCTGTAAAGTCTAAATTAATGCAGGAATCAAGTCAGGACAGGAATACATGAAAAAAAAAAAAGTTTATTTCCTCACTTTTACTTCAAAACATACTTTATTTTTCGGATCCTACTGAATGCAAATGTCACAATGTATCCACTGTTGAAAATGCCTGTAAGAATAGTAAAGGAATAATTAAGACATACTGTCCCATAAAGAATTCACTATAAATGTGCTGGTGGCAAATAAGTGAGCAATCTATTTGTCCAAAGTTGTAATCAACACTTTTCTGACAGTTGTACACTGATTTACCTTTATTGGGATGATGACATTCAGCCAGTCTTGGGTCACGTTCACCTCTGGAATCATGCAGTGGTGACTGGGAATGTCAGCCACGAAGACGATGGATAAAACTCCGGATCCATTGGGGATGGTGCTGGCACAGAGCAGGAAGAAGACAATCTGCTGGAAAAGTCCCCAGTGACCCAGGAAGGCTGTGGTTTCATCATAATTATACATAATCTCAAAATTCTCTTCTTTGTAACACCTCCGTCTTCTATGTCTTCCTGCAAATGTGTCTTATCTACAGTCTGTATATGTGCAGTTGACTATGCCCTATTGTGCTAGTAAAAATTCATTATAGCTTTAAACACATTACAACACAAATTGTTATCAAATCTTTTATTATTATACACACATTGAACTTTGTTCCTGCAGAGACAGAGAGAAATACAAAGGAAGGGAGATACAATGGTCAGGAGCTCCACTCTCAAGGTTGTGTGTAACATTTAGGGAGATCTATTGACTATAATATTCATAGATATGTTTTTATTGTATTGTTGTATAATCACCTGAATATATATAATATATATAATATAATAGTTTTCATTACGCGGGTCACGGCCCGCCATGTTGAACCACCATGTTTCTACAGTAGCCCAGAAAAACCAAACACTGGTTGTAGATAGGGCCTTTTCCCCGAGTTTTGCAGCCACCATCCTTTCTCCTACACACTTTACAGCCTGTTTTCATTTCCAGGTAAACACATACAGACGCCAGTGGTGTTAAGTTAATCTTTAACTTCACTGGTAGATGCCACTAAATCCTACACAATGGTCCTTTCCGTTCCCCCACATATATTATATTATTAGCCATATGTTGTGCACTGATTTAAAGAAAGAGAAGGGAGACTGAAAGAAAGAATGAGGAAGAGAGTCTTGGCTATCCATTATACCACTAGTCACCCATGCTCTACTAATAGAGTTAATCTACACTACACTGTAGCAACTCCCTTTCTTTTTCTACCTTTTCTCTTTTCCTTCTTTTTCTCATCTTCCTTTCTCAGTCTCTCTTTTTCCCCCTCTTTCTTTATGCAACAGTGATGTTTGCTGTAAAAAGAACGATCCGTTTGTTCTTGTCTCTTACTGTCTTGTCTTCATTTATATCGATCAGCTGCAATTTAAACCAACATACATCTCCTGAACCAGAGGCACAATTCCATCAAAACTACAGGTATGTTGAAATAATAGTATTTATTAGTTCAAAAAAATTTGTTTAATAGTAGTAACTACTGTTTGTGCTTGAAGCAGCATCGATTCCAAGTATTTGCACTGACATACAATATATGACTACCCAGCTAAATTGCTTAGTAACATGTTATTGTAATCTCGCAATAATATTTTGTAGTTGTAGCTTAAATTATTAAATAACAAAAAAAAGCAATTAGAACTACTTTATTAATCCTACAACTACCTGAGTTGCAGTTATAACTTATCCTGCTGCGCATATAAATTCTACCAGTACAGTCCCATTACAGGCACTAACCACTTTTAATTCTGTGTCAGTTAACCATAATTGAGGCCCTCCAGGAGCTGACCATGGAAACTCCACCAAAAGCACAGCGAGTGAAGCCAGTGGTATCTGGTCTCTGCAAAGTCCCGCTCCTCTTTCTGCTCCTGTACCTCTTTGTGTGCTCCCTTGACATTTTAAGCTCTGCATTCCAACTAGCTGGGGGTAAGTAGTCTCATCAATGTCCTTCATCAACTTTATCCTCATCAACATTTTAAAATTGGCAGTGCTCACACTAACTCACATTGTCACATTGTCATTTATACATTATAAAATATATCAATATGCGTAGTATTATGGACATGTAATTGTATGTTTTATTTTGCTGTAATGGCTTCTAAGCTTGATTTAAATATCAAATGATCTGTCTCTTTGTCTTTCCCTTCCAGGCAGGGTAGCAGGTGACATCTTCCAGAAAAATGCCATCCTGTCTAACCCAGTGGCAGGGCTGGTGGTGGGAATACTGGTGACAGTGTTAGTCCAGAGCTCCTCCACCTCTACCTCCATCATAGTCAGCCTCGTCTCTTCTGGCTGTGAGTTATCAGCATCTAACAATTTAACAACAGTGTTATTTACATACACTTAAACATGAAACCAGCACTTTGACAAGACACGGTCAACAGAATACCACATTTCACATTCCTCCTAAATTTATATGTACAGACTTTGTCCAATTATGTCTCTCTGTACAGTGCTGGATGTTCAGTCAGCCATTCCTATCATCATGGGCTCCAACATCGGAACATCAGTCACCAATACCATCGTTGCTCTGATGCAGGCTGGGGAGAGAGATGAGTTTGAAAGGTACAGCTGTGTGTGTATTTGCCATGTACATGTTTATAGGTATGTTCATTTAAAAAAAATATCTGAAACTGTTTGTTTGCTTATTTGTTTATTCCAGGGCATTTGCTGGAGCTACAGTCCACGACTGTTTTAACTGGTTGTCTGTTTTGGTGCTTCTCCCTCTGGAAGCTGTGAGTGGGCTGTTGAGGCAACTGTCACAGGCCGTGGTTGACACACTACAGCTCAGTACTGGAGAAGAAGCTCCTGAACTTCTTAAAGTTATCACTGAGCCACTCACTAAGATGATTATCCAGGTACTGTTGGCATATTTCCACAAGCACAGGAAATGTTTATTTTACAATTCAAGCGAGTGAGGGGCAGAGACAATGAAAACAGTCAATAGGAACTCTCAAGTCTAATAAAAAGCATTAGCTTTAATAGTAAACATTATCTCCTTTAATTGAACTGGTGGAAAATGGAATTTGCACACCCCAACCAAGTAGAGAAAATAGAGAGAAAGAGGTACCTCATGAAAAATAGATCTATTTAATAGATTTTGCATAATTATTCCACATCAAACAGTTACCTATTATAAAGACTTTGCATAATTATTCCACATCAAACTGTTACCTATTATTATAAAGATTTTGCACAATTAAACAAGGAAACGGTGCTCAGGGGCACAAGATGGAAAAAAATGTCAGACAGCAGAACAAAGCAGCTTAGGAGCAATAAAATCAAGACACCTTTCTCAGGTGTATCATTTTATAGTTTATCATGAGAACAGACTGTTGGCAGCAATAAAATGTAATTCTAATAAACTGTAATATAATGGCATTACATGATTATCTCTGTGTAGCTGGATCAGTCAGTCATTACAGCCATTGCTACAGGAGACCAGAGTGTGAGGAACAAGAGTCTGGTGAAGCAATGGTGTCAAACCACAACTGTGAAGGTACTGCTACCATACAATATGTCCCATATGATGTCATTACTGCCCTAATTCTTCTTGTGTTCCGTTCCCTGAGTGAAATACGTATTTGTCTCACTTTTAGTTTGTGTTAGTTAGTTTACAAAACTGCCCAAGACCAGGTGGGTTATGCGCATCATGCTCATGTATTAGATGTACAAAAGTAGGACTTGTGTAGTTACTAATGTCACTGCTATATAGGTTACATTTTGAAACTGTCCTACTATCTCTTTGCCTCAGTCTGTGCTCTACCTGCTTATCATTGCTGACAGGACAATGCAACATCTTGGGGAGCACACAACTTTTCAGAACATTCACAGAAATGTATGTCATTTTTGTCAGTTTTTAAGTATTTCTGTGATTTTAAGTCTGTGATAGAATACTGTCCCTCCTTTTTTACCCCCTTCCACTTGTGTGTTCAATCACTAGATTTGCCTTCTGCATCAATCATTAACATGCACTGTAAATGAAACACGCTGATTCAACGTTTAACGTTTTCTCAGTTATTCTCAAACAATTGGGGATTCAATTTAGTTTTTCGCTTCAACAATCTTGTTTTCTGCATCTGTATCTCTCTGCCCAGGTAGGCATCTCTTTGTGGACTGCTCTTTGTCAGACTTGGCCATAGGTCTGATCCTCCTGGCTTGCTCCCTTGTGGTGATGTGCAGCTGTCTGATACTCCTGGTTAAACTGCTCAACTCTCTCCTGAAGGGCCAGTTGGCCAGTGCCATTAATAAAGTTGTTAATACAGGTGATATTATACAGTAGGAGTATTAAAGCCATTTTCCTAAATACACACAGCTAAACCCATAGTTTTTTAAAATTGAACCTTAATTTCAACAATGACAATGTGCAGAGGACACATCCATGCTCTGTCTTATTCCTTCCTGTCCTGTAGATTTCCCCTTCCCTTTCACCTGGCTGGCAGGTTATCTGGCTGTATTAGTGGGAGCAGGCATGACCGTTTTGGTTCAGAGTAGTTCGGTCTTCACCTCTGCTATCACCCCTCTCGTAGGTAATGCTCACATACACACACACACAAAAAAAATCCAATATCATGTGTCAAAAGATTTTTATGCCTACAAAACCAAACTGCACTCATTTGTAATAGTGTTTTCCTATACAGTTCAGAAAATGAACAATGTCTTTACTAATTTATTATTTAGTATATGTATATTACACATGGAAATAGGCTGTTTGTAACAGGAAATCTAGCAATATTCTCCTCTGTTGCTGTCCTTTTCAAAAATTAATAAATTACCATCTCAATGTTTTTACAGGAGTTACTTTCCTGCAACCTTGATTCAGTACGGCATTAACAAGACTGTAGCAGATAATAGTTAAGCATGTTTGTTAAAAATCCTCCAATTCTTCACTTCTTATATTATGCCATCAGCTGTAAAATGCTTACAAAAAAACAGACTGGGATTACTTTTAGAATATTTTTGAACATTTTAAAATGTTTGCATGGACCCGGTTAGGCCCATTATGGTTTTACATTTTCTGCCTTTTAACAACTCTTGTCCTGAAGCATGACATAGCTTTTTTCTTTGCCCCCTAGACTTTGTAACAACCCCCAATGAAAGCTAGGTTACCCATTGACATCTTAAAGTCCTATTTTGATCTTTCAGTTGGACTCTTACTCATGTGTTTTACCTGACTGTAGCTAATACCGTTGATCTGTTATTTAGTCATTTGTGTTTTTTATGTGATAAATGCAGAAGCAGAGCTATTGTAGCTTTTCTTAATCAAACTATACAATACTATGAACCCTCAGGGATTGGTGTGATCAGTATTGAAAGAGCCTACCCTTTAACCCTGGGGTCCAACCTCGGAACCACTACAACAGCTACACTGGCAGCCCTGGCTAGTCCGGGAGATAAGCTTGTTGCTGCCACACAGGTACACACACACACACACACACACACACACACACACACACACACACACACACACACACACACACACACACACACAAAATATATACTTTCATGACTGTTTACTTTGTTTACTACATTACTGTACAACCTGTCTGCCTTTTATATATATTCTATTTTATTCCTATATATTATACTTTTTAACTTTGGCACTATCCAAAAAATAAATAAATCAAAAGCAGTAACACTCTCCATGGTGCTGTAACATTCAAAACCAGTCTCCCATTCAAAAGTAACTAAGCATTGAATTAGGGCTTCTCTTTATATGTCTCTCTATGGTGCTAAAATTTTCAAACAGAAATGTGTGTGGTTAGCCGCACCTTCAAAAACCCTACAACATCTGACGAAAAACCAAAGCAATCCAAAACACTGAAGTTCTTTGAAAGAGACAAACAGCATAAACCTGCCTGGACAAGATTTGACTAAATGAAATATGATTGGGTTTTGTACTGTTGGTCAGACAAATCAAGACATTTGAAGACATCACCATGTGCTCATGGGTTTTGATGGGTTATGATTAATCAGTTAATAGAGAAAATAATCATTAAGGAAAATAAGTTGGAGCCCTACACGGCCATCGCAATGTTTCTCAAAGAACTGTATCTATCAGTTATTCATGTGTTTACTGGGATTTGTTTTCTGTCATAAAGGTTCTATCTCCTCTCAACCTGTTGGACTCACTCTTCTGTAGTTTTCCCTTTGTCTCACTTATATGCTGACATCTTTTATGATCACCTTCTCTTTTGTTTCAGGTTGCCTTATGTCACTTTTTCTTTAACCTCCTTGGTATCTTGCTATGGTACCCCATACCAGCCACCCGCTTACCCATACGTATGGCCTGTGCCCTTGGCAAACGCACTGCCAGGTACTATTAGCAATAGTTACACAAACAAAATGCCAAAAGGATGGTGATGCTGAACCATCAAAGAAAATCTAAATATTCTAATACTAACTCACACATACACAGGTATCGCTGGTTTGCTGTTTTGTACCTTCTCCTCTGCTTCCTGCTACTCCCATCCCTCGTGTTTGCCCTCTCCATGGCTGGGTGGAAGGTGATGACTGGGATTGGTGTACCAGTCATTATGGTGACTATATCTGCTGCAACTGTGAACATGCTCCAGGCACGTAGACCGGGTTGTTTGCCGCTTAGACTGCAGAACTGGGACTTTCTTCCTGTTTGGATGACCTCGCTGCAGCCCCTGGATGACCTCATCACCAGAGCGATCCTGTTGTGCAGGCAGTGGAGGGGTAAATATCGTAATTGAGAATTTTAAACTTAATTTGTTATTTGACTGTACCATTTATCCTATTTCTACTCTTTCACTCTTGGCTACTATTTTGATACAACTCAACCACCTTATTTTTGTTGTTGTTTGCATTATGACACCTGTATGTACCTCTTCCTGGTTTGCTGTTCCTGAGAGGCTGACTCTGTCCTTGGTGTTTTGTTCCTAGGTTGGAATGATGGCCAGGTAACATCACTGGAGGGCATTACTGTCATCCCTGAGAGAAAAGTCAGGGAGAAATGTCAGCAGAGTGGGGATGGACAGGAGATTGATAAGAGCTGGCAGAAACAAAGAGGACTGGACAAACATGGATGTTGTAATCTACAATACAACCAGGAAAAAAACAACAGAGACAACACAGCAACCAACATGTATTCAGAGAACAATATATTTAACTTGGCTGCACAGAGCTCCATAAACATGAACTTAAACAATCAGGGTGCTCTGCTGAGTAGCACCCAATTGTAGTGCTACTATCTCATGTTTAAGGTTTGCCAGACGTTACATGTATTTAAAGACCTGTAAGGATGTCATGGCTAAAAAATAGCATATTGGTGTCTTACCACCATACAGAGAGATAATTATTAACAGGGTAGCTTTTATTTTACACAACTGTTGCAAGACTTTAACAGTGATAAGAAGTTATATCCAGTATACTGTATGTTGCAACCGTAGCAAAGATTTTTCAACATGGATGATAAACATACTAAATAATTGCTTGAAGTTTAACATGACTTTGTTTAAAAATTAAATAAATCTCTGGTGGAAAAAGTATGCAAAAGCAGTAATGTGCTGTTAGTGGCTCTGTAGCTGTCAGCGGCCTTAAACGCACTTGTAGGTTAGCTTGCAGTTTGCAGTGCTTTTTCTGTAAATGATAAACTTTACTGGCTCATATGAACAGTTGTGTTTAGCTGTGAGAGTCAGACTTTCAAAGATTGAGACTGAGACAGAGAGAAAGGAAAAAATATTGTGGTTTTTAACTGTCAGATTAATTTAACGTGCTGCAATGTGTGACGCATGTAAGAAAGTCTTTTTTTATTCAGCTTTTATTGCTCTGCAGATGTACTGTATAGAGAAACAGTGCTTGTGCTCGTGAGACATTTCCATAGTTGTTCACAGGGGATCACATTCTTCTTGGTGTAATGGTCTTCACTTTTGTATTATATAACTATAGTTGTACAGTAGTTTATGGAATATGGTGCTGACAACTTAAAAACCTTACTAACTACTATAGTTTCACCAAGCTGATAAAATGTACTGTAGCATGACACCAAAACAACTACAACAGGCTCAGGGGCCAAATTAAAACACCAAAGTACTTATTAGAGGTCTATTCAATTCAATACAACAGCTGTTACAGCTCTGTTATAAATTCTACCATACTTAAGTTTATAATGTTCAGTTTTCGTTGACATTGTTCAAATGTGTAAATTCAATCTGAGAGTACTATTTACATATATGAGGTGGGACAGATTATTAGGAACACCTCAATATAATGTAGCACAGCACCACAAATAACCATGACCTCAATGATTAATTATATAATTGAATTAACACCTTTATTACAGTGTTAACAAAACATGGCTACGGCCCATACTGGCTGATACTACATACTTATTAAATAAAAAGTTTAAACATTATAGCCTGATATCAGAATGTATTCTATGGTAGCTGATTACTTGCTTTTATGGTCGTACTCTTCCAAATATGTTGTAACTGCATTTAAAAAATGTTGCCATCCAGACTGGAACATCTGGCATAATAATTAGAAAATACAATTTTTTTGCACCAAATGTCCAAAAAATTGGCTTTTTTTTTCACACTTTAGAAACCATAGTTTATGACAGCACTCTTTATCTGTATACTGTTATATATGAGATTTTCAGTAAGTTTAGAACTGCCAAAACAGTGAATCATGCAGGTTGTGGGTAGCAACACGATAACCGCTTCCTTGACTCTTCTCACATAACCAGACAACAAAGTCAAGAGCACAAACCAGCCTTCTGTCAGTGGAAAATTCACAGGTCAGCCTTAAACAGCCACAAAGACATCGCAACATTGTGAAGGTGGTGAGTGACAGTTTTCTGTTTTACTCCTACAGTGTTTATTTTATAAGTTTAGTTTGTAGCGAGTATATAAATTCTGATCCCTTTTCTCAAATCTGTCAAGGTTCAAGGTTACTTTATTTGTACCCAAAGGGAGATTTGATTTACAGTAAAAGGCACTCCTCTTGACAAAATATAAAATCAACTATGAAGTCAATTATGAACATAGATATTCCATACATGATATTCCTACGGTTTACTCCAAATTACTAACTAGCGGTACATTTACAATTCAATTGATTTATGTGCAACTACAGAAAAACAATGATTTCCATCTATATGATCTTCACCACTCTGGCAACAACCGCTCTGACAAAAGGTAAATTTAAGTGTAAAAGTGAAATTATTTGTGCCTAGCATTTCAGTAGAAATTTTTTATCTGTAATTCACATTATGCATTTTATCTTTTTGTTGGTTTTAGGGTCTATTGAATGCAAATTCTCTGAACCTAATGGAGCTCTGTGTTTTGGGGCAATTGGACAGCAGTTGCTTTTTCATCTGCCAAATACACCAAATACAGCAATTATGTTAAGAAAGGATACTAAATATGTAATTTTAAAAACAGGAAAAACTGTGACTATGGATAAGAAATATGTGAATCAGCCTGAACTCTTCTCCAATGGAACATTCAAACTAGGTAACGCAATGAAGAACAATTTGGATCTGATGGTGTTTCACTGAGAAAAGTCAGAGTGCATCTTGAAATACAAGGTAGGTAAATATACATATAAAGCAGGAATTAAAGCAGACATTTTAAAGTTTAAAGTAAAATACATGTTAACATAAGACATTTAAACTGAAAGTGCAGATATCCGAACACATAGATTCATGCAGCACATCACTTTATTTGTGATAAATAAACACTTTATTTGTGATAAATAAAGTGATACATTAGATATGGTGTGTGGAGAACTTCACTTTCAGTTCGGACACGTTGATGCTTACAGGACCGTAGCAAATATTTTTCCGGGTGGAGCGCTATATAAATATAATTATATGTCAGCACTCTTGATCCGTGTAGTGATAAGAATCATATAACATCCTGCCATATAATTGATAATTGTCTTTTAAAAAAGGTAAACTGTAAATATGGAATGACAGGATAATATGAAATGAAACAACAAACAATTGCACAAACATCACATACATTATTCATTATCTCTTATACTTGTGTATTTCATAATGTCTGCAAAATAATTTTTCTGTGCCATTTTGGTTTTATGCAGTGGAAACAGACAGGGAACAAAGGATGAGAGGGTAAAAAATATGAATTTGAATAGGTCATGGCTCCATATTCAATAGAGCCAGTAGCGGATTTTACTTTGCATTTTGTACTATGTTTCTCTATGTTTGTCTTCCAGCTCTGCTGTCAAAGCCAGCTGTTTCTCAGATGTGTGTGTCACCAGAACAGATGAGTGTCAGCTGCTCCTCTGAGGGAGATGGAGTAGAGTTCATTTTGACCTTAGACGGTCTCTTACTGATGCAGACCAGAGGTCGCTGCCAGCCACTGAGCAGCTCGACAGCAAACATGCTGCCAGTTGCTGGGAATAAAACTGAAGACAAATCCAATGTTTCACAAGTTACCATCAGTTTATATGGTCAGCTGACAGGAAACTTGATGTGTCGTGTTTCTAACAATATCAGCAGCAATGAAACAGTTATTCACCTGGCAAACTGTAAAGGTACAGTATTTAAAGAAGGATCAACTCCTCACTTTTGCTTCTTTTGCTTTACATTAGCTTCCCTCTGTCATTTCACCTATTTGTGTTACAAATAACTTAAATGTATTTAGCCACCTATCTGGGTCAGGGTTACAGTGCCAGAGAAGACCCCACATGTCCCTTGTAATCCAAATGATCTAGTTTGACAACATTGATCTTGATTGATTGATCTTTGACCAAACCACCCAGACTAGCTCCACTCACGTAAAATAGGTGGGACAGCTTTTAATAACAACAATCTCTGATTTGTTCTTTTTTTTGCAGTGAATATTGAGGCACTATTGTGGAATCTGATATTTGTTTGTGTTCTCTAGCTTCCACTTCTCACTTCTCTGCTATGGCTGTGAGAGCTAGTGTTTTCACTCTGCTTCTCTTGGCTTTGTGTCTTGGTGTCTGCCATGTACACAAGAAAACAAGACCTATGACTGTTAAAGAAGAGACATAAGGTAAGAGAACAGAACTTCAACAATAGCTACTGTTGGTATAGTCTTATTTTAGTGTCTTGTTATATTGTTGCTGGTCCTGTTTGTTATGTATTTGGATGGAGGATAATGAGGTCACGAATAGGCTGAAACAACACAGACTGCACCAGTTTCTCTCTCCTTCACACACACACACACACACACACACACACACACACACACACACACACATACACACACACGTATTTATCACTGCTGCTACTGTTTTATGTTAGTATTACAACTAACATTAACTCTATGAAGAAGACACTTGGCACCATAGCAACCTCACAGCACTCAACAGCAACCACCTATATACATTAGCAGTGCCCTTGCAACAAACCCAAACAAACTTACAACCACCAAAACACATCAGAAACCACACCACAGAGCCCAGTAAACATTCCTACTACGTGTCACTCTGGTGGTTCTGTCTTTTTTCTCTCTTGCTTGTTTTTTTCTGATTCTCTCTCTCTCTCTCTCTCTCCTCTATCTGTTTTCTCCTGTAGAAGTGGAGCAGCAGAAATCAGCTATACATCAAGGAGGTGGAAGGGAGCGGAGGAGCAGTGTTTGTATTGAGGCACACTCATGTCAGGTCTCTCACATAAAAAATAAAAAATAAAACAAAGTTTGATGAGTTTGTGAAGTTGCACGGGATCATGGGAGTCGTGGTCTTCACCACCATTACCGTCATTGCAGTCAGCTTCTCCCATTTAGGATTCTTTAAGTGTTCATCGTTTAGGAGGTTTCTACCAGGAGCCGAATTATCCACAGATGTCTCCTCCTCTCCAGTGATTAAAACTGATAAAACACTGAATTAAACACATTCACCTTGAAGATTTGTGTTTCTCCAACCATAAACCCAAACAGCAGAATATAATTTATATTTTATTAATTATAATAATTTTATTTTGTCTGTTTGCATAACTCTACATAGCAAAATTTTAATTACACAGCTTGCCCGCCATACCCTGCAACAAAAATTAATAAATGAAGTGTTGGAAAGAAAATGATCATGCTTTCACTGCTTCCAAAGTAGTTTCTCCCCTCTGAGCTGTGTGGTGACCTGTGAAAGAGCACTTGCATTTGAACACTGATGTTATGGGTACTGAAGAATTGGTTTAAGTTAAGGCAGTGCTCTTTTTGTGTTCTGATTATATAACATTCCTTTTATGTTGTTTTTCTTATGAGAATGTAATTCTCAAAAAAGTATGCTAAAGAATGTCCTCTTTATTGCTGCTGTTAAAGAAATGAATGCTTTATACAAAGTTGTTGCTGCCTCTGATGAACTATTCTAACAGTATAGAGCAAAAGATTATGTCTGGAACATTTTGATGTTCCGTAATGATTAGTATGTTGCCACTCTGCCTTATAGTATTGTTGAATGCAATCTGCCTTTACTGCAGAGATGAGTCTCTCCTTGGCCTGTGAAAGTTTCAAGTGAGGCACTGTGACTGAAGAAGCAACAGAGAGCTGTGGTTTTCACATAGTTTAATTTGCCTGTGAGGATATCTTGTGATGCAGATGTTTATAAGTAATATGGTATTTAAATAAAACGTGTGGTTATGCAGTACAATGAGGCAGTAAGTGTTCACATCTTGTTTTTTATAGAAATACAACACTTCTCATCCTAAGGCAGGTTTGCAATGTGCTTACAACAGAGTTAAATGAATAATAAAACAACAGCAGGTCTCCATGCACTGGTGTTGTAACAATTCTTTTGTAAATGTGTAAGGTAACTTCTCCCCACATGCCTATATTCATGCCTTAATAAACAAATATTCTGCATTTAAATACATATGTCATTGGAAATGTGTGATAAGCTATGTCCTTTTAATAGTACTTCTCAGATAAACTGATGCCATGTGCCAAAGAAAAATACATTTTACAGTGTCCGTTTGATAAAGGTAACGGATGGTACATTTACAGCTAATGGCTTTTTGTGCAGTTGGTTTTTTTTTACAGTTGAAGTGAAAACTCAAACCTTGGCTAGAATAGTCGTCACTCTAACTAAGGTGAGTTTCCCCGCCTTCTATGTACTTTTTGTTCCTTAATTAGCTTCAGTTGCGCTGCAGTCATATAAGAGGAAGCACAGGTTTTAGCAGTGGCTGTTTCTGAACAGCTTTTGAAGATACTAAAAACACTTTCATTGCTCTGTGGTAGAAAAAAATCACAATTCTTTTAGGTCTAGTGTGTAACATTTAGGAGGATCTATTGGCAGAAATGGAAAATGAAATGAATAGGCATGTTTTCATTAGTGTATAATATAATCACCTGAATATACGAATATAAGAATTCAGTGGAATCTGCCATGTTGAACGGTCATATTTCTGCAGTAACCCAGAGCAGTCAAAACCAACTTTGGCTAGCAAGTTTTGCAGCCAGAGTTGTTTCTGCTACACAACCTGTTCTCATCCCCAGCTGGTCAAATACACATGCCAGTGGTGTTCTGTTAGTTGCAATTTGTAACTCCACCACTAGATGGCACTAACTCTTACACTCGTCCTTTGTATGAGTAGGGAAGTCAATGATCAGTTTGCATGATTATACATTTTACATGCAACATACTTTTTGACAGATATCTTCTTTTTTGACATAATCATATATATATATATAGTGATAGTTTTAGCAAATGTGACTTTTGTATAACAGTCGCCTACTGAAGCTTTAATACAAATAAAAAAAAAAACATTGCTGAATTTAAAACTGACACAAGCGAGGTCACATACATTGTGGAGCTGAGCTTAAAACCTGCATAACCTACAACACAGTTTCATAGAGCTGCTAAAACTGGCTGTGGTGACAAGACTCTATCTCTTAAAGAGACATATTGGCACATCCAATTCACTAAACCTATGATGGTCATTTGTAAACCACCATCTTCATGCAAATACAGTAAAAACAACCTAAAGATTATTTAAAAGTACAAACGTTTTCACATTCAGTTCAGATTTTCAGCTATGTCTTCTTGTTATTCAGTTTCATAATTTAAATGTGTTTCAGAGAACCTGATAATATATACTTGTGTTTTTGATCATGGTCTTCAAATTAATATTTAATATTAAAGAAATAAACAATAAAATGAAACTAGAAAATTCCTAAAGCAATTTTGATTGTGCCTTGCTCTGGCCCGTGACACTGGCCCATACATTACTGACATTGCCGAGTAGTTTACAGTACAATGAGGGGAGACACCCGTGTTTAATTCGGCGTCCGCGTGATCCACTAACAACCACGTATTTTGATGACAAATCTTGTTTTTTCCATCTATTGCCACGGTCTTCTCCCACTGAAATAGTGAGGCTGGTAACGAGTTGATGCGACAAAGTCGGCCAAAAAGTTGGTATTTATGTATTATATTGATGCCGAATTAACAAGAAGACTGTTGAGATATGATGAGTTTTTTCTTGTGTTTCTACAGTTATGTGCTTTTATGTAAGCGCAAATAATTGTTAATATATGGTATTTCTTAAATGGAGTTTGGCATACTATTGTCCTGGGATAATGCAGGAAGGGTCATGGTTTAATTAAAATTGCTAAAGTAACTAAATAAGTAATAACCACAATGGTGGGAATAATAAGTATGTAGTTATAATAATAATGATAATAATAGTAATAATAATAACAACAATAATAAGTAATGCTTTCAATAATATGAATAACAATATTTATATTAATAAATAATACATAATTAAGAAAGAAAACTATTCTTACTGTGCAGTCACAGGCAGTTACAACAGTCTGAGTTCTTCCTCACTAAATAAATCTAACTTGATGTTTTATCACATTACTGAATCTGTATTACTTGTGTCATATGTTGTGTTGTTGGTTGAACTGGTTTGGACGTGCTACGGTAAGCGTACTGACTCCCTTCCGGTTTACTTCCTGCTCTGTGTACACTGTTTGGTGCTGTAGCTCTGTCAGTGAACGCTAAATATAAATTAGTTTTACTCGTTACAGCGGTTATTTACCCGCTTAACATTTAAACGTAGACTAGTTCTACTTAAACACTTGGAGTTTCTCCCTCTTTTAGGGACTTTTCACTACTTTCAAAGTTTTTCATACACTCTAGTTTCATTAGCATTAGCAGTTAGCTATGGCTTCTCCCTCTCCCCCTCCTCTGTCCTGCTCAGTGTGTCAGATCTCCTCTTTCCTCTCAGTGTGTCAGATGTTCAGTTATTCCTCTGCCTCCTTTAAAGATAATGGTACCTGTATTAAATGTAGTTTATTTACTGCGCTGGAGGCGAGGCTTAAGGGGGTTAGAGGAACGGCACCGCACCACTGAGATATCTTTAGCCGCTATAGTTAGCCAGCCCCGGTAGCCGGTGCGGTCCGACCGAAGGTAGCTTCTGTTAGCTCTGTAGATCCCCCGGTAGTTCCCGAGCAGCCGGGAAGACAGGGAGGCTGGGTGACTGAGCGAAGGAAGGCTAGAACGGCGAAGCCCACAGGTCACCACCAACCGCTTCACGTTTCTAATACATTTTCCCCACTCAGCGATACACCCGCTGAGGAACCAACTCTGGTTATTGGCAGCTCCATAGTCAGAAACGTGAAGTTAGCGAAGCCAGCGGCCATAGTTAAATGTATCCCTGGGGCCAGAGCGGGCGACATTGAATCAAATTTAAAACTGCTGGCTAAAGATAAACGTAAATACAGTAAGATTGTTATCCACGTCGGCGGTAACGACACCCGTTTACGCCAATCGGAGGTCACTAAGATTAATGTGGAGTCGGTGTGTAACTATGCTAAGACAATGTCGGACACCGTAGTTTTCTCTGGACCCCTCCCCAATGTGACCAGTGATGACATGTATAGCCGCATGTCGTCATTCCACCGCTGGCTGTCGAGGTGGTGTCCAGCAAACGATGTGGGCTTCATTGATAACTGGAAGCCTTTTTGGGGAAAACCTGGTCTGATT